>NC_024321.1:7492896-7531274 GCF_000523025.1 Cynoglossus semilaevis
GGCAGTTTCAGTTAAGGACATGTCTCTTTATAAAGACTATACTTAAAGATAAAGACTTTGCTGATAATCACCATACCTTACAGTTTATACTTCAAACAGACAGAGAATATATTAAAATAGGTAGGATATATATTCTCGCCATCTTCTTTCCTTCTACCCTAACATATTTTTAACAGTTCTCAAACCAACCCCACAACACTACACAACTGCACATTTGTATTTTGTGGTATTACTTTGGTCTGGTATGCAACGTTATCTAATATTAGCATCCTAAATAAGCCTGTGCTGTGTTTTTAATCTTTGCACAGTAAAAAGAATGACTTTTCAAAGCTGCTTTTCTGAAAGCTGCTTAGTTATGTAGAGACTTGAACAATAGTATTTCTGCTGTATGTAGAAAGCACAACACTGCATTACTGTGTGGAAGGAAATCTAAAAAAAATAGTCCATTCCTTTCTGTTGTGTAACACACTACTAGGGTTGTGTCTCCAGTCTGTGACCAGAGTGACAGCAATTCAAAGAAGGGAAAATGACAACAACTCCCACCAAACCACACCTCTGACGCTGGTTCCAGCTTCACTAAACTGTTTGGATGATAACTCTGTGGCCCTGTGTCACTTTACAATCAGATGTGCACTGTGCCGTCTACCAGACACAATATGGGTCTCTGTGTGAAAGTGACTGTGGGAGGCTCTTATAAAAAGTCACGCTGCTTTGCCTCCAACCACTGGATTACTCATAAAGTCCTGCCCATGTAAACTGCTTCAGAGAACGTCTTTGTTTGGGGAGGACGAGGATGATGAGCAACACACACAGACAGTGATTATAATACCAAAATGTTCAAGTTCACTCCTTAAAAATACAACGCCTCAAAGGTGTGGCACATCAGTAGCAGCATACCGGGCATTTCTCTAAACTTAGCCTTGTAGCATAACTCTTTACTAAAAAGTCCAACAATCCGTAATTCCTCTCGGCAAAGTGTACACACATTCACTCAACTGTTCACAAAAAGTAACAAGGTAACGGATTCAAACATGGCAAGATCATGACTGCTGCTAACACTATGAAAGGAAGGATGGCTGTCTGTAACGCTGGCTATTTTGTTAAGCTAAAACGCGTACGAACATGCATCGCATTTATGCGTTCAATAAATGTAGAGCTTGTTTTGTCATTTTTTAAGCCTTCCTACTGTTAGCTAACGAGCTTCGTGTCATTGTCCGTCTTAAATGCTGAAAACACGTATTCACCGTTTGCTTTAGAAAACTCACCTTTTAACTAAACTAACGTTGAAAAAACCTTACGCCAGTCCCTATTAAAGGAAGTTTATAAACTTACCTTTAATGTCTTCAAACGGCTATAGCACAGTCTTGTACGAGCCGAACCACAACTTCAACTCCAGTTTTTTTTTACCTAAACTGGCATGAAAACAAGCATGAAAACTTTTTTCCAAGCACTAAGACGCATAAACTTCCGTTTTGTGGTCAGCGCAATGCCTACTGGGAAATGCGTTTTTCAAGTTGACTTTCTGACTCACTCAGGAGCACCGCTGAAATACGTTTCCCAAGGTGCAAAACTGTGCCACCTCATAAGCATAGGGAATGTAGTTTATGACGTAGCATTACGAATGCGGAAGTGAGGGCGAGGTAAATGTAAAATGTGTTTTTGTCTTTAATGTTTTGCTTTAATTTTGTTTTGGCTGTGAATGAAAGGCAGTAGAATCAGGGTATGATATGATATGATATGATATGATATCAGTCTTGAAAGAAAAAGAAGATGTCTGCCAAATGTTCACGCAGAGCCCTCTAACGTGGAAGACCACATTACAAGATCCCTAAACCTGTCATACAACATGCTTTGGAGCACGAAACGAAGAATCGTGCAGTATGACTCATCTATGTCATGCAAGTTATTATTTCTAACATGTTTGGACGCAGAAAAGGCCAATTCAAGGTGGACCTGATCCAATATGCAGCTCATTAAATATTAGCTAAAATATTAGCAAAATTGTTAAAATAAAATTAGACTTGTGATAAATAAAATATTGGTTAAATATATATCTTATATATTTAATTATACATATTAAATTGTACAAATCAACTGAGTAACTCAAAAAATAATTATTAAGATGATTAATCATTAAGATTAATAAAAATGCCATGTCCTTTAAGGATAAAGACATACATTGTGATATACAAGAACAAAAAGGATTTTATTTGTTAGATTACAAAATCTCCAGCTTTAAAAAAAAAAAACATACCATTTTATTAAGAGAGAAGCAGTGTGTCTTGGTATGTAAGTGTAAGTGTCTTTCAATGGCAGTGAGATGGTCTTACAAAATAACTCGAAGATCTTACAGCTAAGCTGATCACTAGATCACAGTCAGGTTGTCAAATCAAGTGGACACTAAAAATCAGGAGAACACAACGTAACAATTGTTGTGAGTAAACCAATTGGATATAAAAATAAATGCTATAGCAGTGTGACTACACACTAAGTAGTGCTGCCTTACGTTTTCAGTACAGTCTACATGAAGGCCTACATTTTAAATAAATATTTTACACACAACTACTTAAACCATGCTTATAAAGAAGCAAATATTGATTTAAATAATTAATAACATAAATTAATCACAATGTGAAGTATTTGTATGTTTGAAATAAAATGAAATGATTTAGTCCGCTGCTTAGTATATTCTCTAAAAGCCCTAGATATGATTTTTTTTTTCTGGGAAACATCATTATACTACATTATATCAGTGGTTTCTTAATGATCTAGTCATGGGACCCTGAGTCTTTCACTTCCAACCTAATTTCCTACATACTTTAATTTACTACACAAAAACTTTCAGTAATACACATTCTTTTAAGCAAAGGCTAAAATTCTTTTTAAAAAACTGGTCATGTGGTATTGTTCAGCCCTGCAACCCAACATTGCCCTATTACTGGTGTTTGGGTCTTGACCCACAGTTGTTAAACCACACCACCACAGTGTTAAATACCCATTTTTATCATGAGTTTTTTTTAATTAAAAGCTGAAACAAAAAACAAAACAAAAAACCAGACCTGAGAATGGACTTATAAAGTTGAATATGCAGGAATGTTGTGTTTGCATTTGGTAGTTCTCCTCCCATCCTGGCGGGGGTGCTGTAGTCTCATTTATGAGCTGATTCTGACCCTTCTCCACTTTTAAATAACTTCTATAGGTTACATTATTGCTACCTAGAGTTTCTATTTCTTACTGGCAACATTTCCACCTAAAAAATACTGAACACTTGCAAAGTGTATGATTACAATATGAACAAACCGTCATACACTACTAGTGGCCCTTTAATATAACTGAAATGTTTTTATGTAAATTCCTGCATATACTATCAATAATGTATTTGAAACCTGTTGTAATGAATACTATGTTTCATGAATACTCAGTTAAAAAATATCATGATATATGTTTAAAATGGTTCGGCTTAAAGTTTGTTTCTCTCCTGTTTGACTCCAGGTCCTGCGATGAAAGTGCCTGGTTACACACCTGATAACGATGTCAACTTAATTTAAATTAGTCTTTTACTAAAATCGTCTATAATTGTACACTAACTACACAACAATACACATGTCTTGGGCAGTATTGGTGTTTCACAAAGAACCAGCCAATTAAAGAAAATAACGGTTCAATCAAAGCTGACAGGAGCATTAGCTTCAACTGTGTCTGTAACATGGAATATCTAATCAATATCCACCACCTGCCAGGTCCAGCAGTGATCCAGCAGCCTCCTGCGCTTCAGCGTCCAACTGAAGGATCTCCACAGTCTCCAGGTCCAGCTCGGTGTCGCCGGGCAGCACCAGGTATTGGAACTCCTGAGACTGGTAGTAGTGCAACTCGATGTAGCCACTGTCTGCCAGAGGGTCTTTCTCCATGTCCTCAATGATCTCTTCCTGCTGGTATTCAGTTGACTCCATGGTGACAAGCTCCTCGTGGTCGGGGGTCAGAAGGTATGGTGGGTTTTCACCAAAGGCTGGGTTATCAGAGGTCAGAGTTTGGGGTGAAGGAATAGAGAGGAGGAGAGTCTGACAGAGAGAATCTGGGTAAGGACATTAGAAGAAGAAAGAAAGACAAAATGTCTTAGTAATACTGTGACAATGTGATATTATAAAGCTGTGTTTCCAAACAGTTTCTACAGAGCCCCACATTATAGTTTTATTATTATTGTAGAATCCCCCCTGCATTCTCAACTGTTTTTGCTTGTGTATTTTAAATATAATAAATCCTTAAAACGACTTTTCTCTTTGAACAAAGAAAATAAAAATCTAAACCAATGCAATTTTTTCCACTGTGTGGGGTGCCACCCCCATATTTGGGAACCACCACTATAGACACTCATTTTGATGTGGTTGAAGTTATTATACTGAATTAATTTGACCTGCACAAACATAAAACATAAAAAATGCTGCAACGCTCATCTAAAAACAGCTCTGTCAGCAACGCTGTCAGACACAACTGTGTGTGTGTATTATGAAAGCACAATGGGTGGAGACGAGTACGTGTTTCTCCTTCCTGTTCCCACTTGCCTAAACATCTACTGAATCTTGAAACTGTAGAACTCATTTCTGGATAACTTTAATTAGGATCTAAAATCAGTAAATAGTTTGCAGTAAGTTTCTAAGCTCTGATTTGGTGAAATATTATGACAAAGTGTAACGTTGTGATGAAATATTACATGGGCACATGTGACGACTCAAAGAGAAAGAGAACGCTGCTGAATGTAATTAGAAACCTGGATGAAAAACATATGACGCAACATTGATATTAATGCTGTGCTCAACGGCCTCTCGTCACACCCTTCAGTGATGCAGTAGGCCGGTATGGCACATATAGGCTTGGAAATCAAATGAGTGGAGATAAACGACTCAGGGCCAAGCTAGTGCTGCGTTTCCACGGTAATAGAAGGTTGTTTCTATGACAACCGAACACAAACACAGGAACAATGTTGGATGTGTGGATGGCTGCAGAGACGGAGAATAGCTGCCGCTCATAAAAGTGTCACAGAAAGCTGTTACTCCCCTAATAAAATATGTTGTTGACTGTAAAAGAAATCATAAAGGATCAAACATGAACGTTCCAATGCTAATTCAAGATCACTACCAACCTGAGATTTCCATAGAGTCACACACTGCAGGAACCTCATAGTCAGTTTCTTCCAACCTGCACACAGCACAAAAGCATAATTAGACGAGTGTATAGGCAGATGACCAAAAGAGGGTGGCATTAAAATGTAAATATATTCAGCAGCGGCAGGAGATGATGTGACATACTGAACAGCTGCGATTTTAGAAGCATTGAGGAAAATGCTGTACGATTTTAGTTATTAAAGATAAAAGATTAAATAGTAATATCAAGCAATTGAGAAATGTCTCGGGTAATATCAATGATAGAAAATACACACAGAGGAATTAAACATGAATTTCAAGTCATTATAGTTACATAAACATTGATTGATTTAAATGTAAAAAAGAATGAATTCTCAAATACTCACAGTGCAGGCTTGTTGATCAAATTGCTATTAGTGCTGTGATAACTGTGGGTCTTCCTAAGTACTTCAAGCAGCGCAGGCCGATACTCGGGACAAACACACCACAGGGATCCCTTCCCCACCGACTGGAACGGTAACATAAAAGCCAGATAAAATCACTGACACAGTGTCCTAATACAGGACTATCTTTGTTCAAGGCATCGGTGACACATTAGAGCACATGTGAGAGAATTAAGATGAGGCCACTTTATACAGTAGCAGGCAGCACATCAGCAGTCAGTGTGTTGCTTCAGGACATTTTATGCGTTCAGGTACTGTTTCATGATTTATAATTTAAGCAGAGCCTCACGTGCATGTGCTGTATGACCTCATTACTGTGAATGTGAAGACTGTGAGCCCACCTGGCCCTTGTCTCTCTGGATGCGGCTGAAGCTCTTGCTCAGGGACAGATTGTGTCTGACAGAGTTCCTCCAGCCCCCCGAGGCTGTCCTGTAGTAGGGGAAGTTGTTCACGATCCACTCGTAGATGTCTTTCACCGGAAGCCTCTTGTCTGGCGAGTCTTCTATTGCCATGAAAATCAGACTACTGAAAGAGTAAGGCGGTTTGGAGGAGGCAGGAGAAGGAGGCTGAGTGTGTGCGGATGACTCCAGCTGAGGCAGTATTTTGGGGAGGGGCTGCAGTGGCAGCAGGTTGCCCCTCTGATGTAGCCAGTTAAGGCAGGTCAGGTCATCCTGGTCAGAAACATTTGCAGGGTTGAGGAATTTGATGGTTTGTTCTTCGAGGCACTGCGATGCTGTGCAGTGTGAGAGTGGAGAGAAGGAAGAGTGGGTGGACTCTGCTGTGGCTGGAGACAGGGAGGAAGGAGACGGGGGGAATGAAATAGGTGAGAGAGGGAGTGAAATATGGCCACTGGAGTAGGTCTGCTCCAAGGAGGAGGAGGAGGAGGTGGAGAAGGGCAGAGAGCCTACAAAAGTGGTGGGAAATGGAGACAAGGGTGGAAGTGTCTGAGAGCTGGTATCCATCTCTCCCCCAGAAGGAAACGTCCAGGATCATTCAGTTGTAACCAACCTGAAACGTTACAGGAATCAATGTTTATTACAGCACCTTGGCAAAGGACACATCAAGTCGAACTTGTTTTACGTATTAGGTCCAAAATCACAATTTTCTACATATGAGGGAAATATTTATTTACTAAAATAATAGTTACGTTTTTAATTTAATTAAATTAAAACTATTGTTTTATTGCAAATACGCATAAACGAAATTATAAAAAACATTAGTCAAGGGTTATTTAATTCACAAATTCTGCAATTAATTTAAGTAATATTTTCCTGACCTAAACTTTCAAAGAAAACCATTTCCTTTTAGTAAAATAACAATTATATTACACTTTGTTAAATTGTAAGTTTTGTTACATTAATACAGTTATTGTTTAGCTTTTCTGTTCCCCTCAGATGAGCATCAACCAGAAGGCGTCCAAAGTCCAATCTGTGTGTACTCCTGTTGCCTGCTTAGGGCCATTTCTGGTGTTTTTATTAGCTTTTTAGACCCTGGTCCTTGTGAATCAAGAGCTGGTTCCTGGCTCTGTGGTTTTATTAAGAAAATAATGTCAATTGTAATATGGTTAAATTAACAGAATTGAAAACGAATGTAGCCAGTTCTGGGCAATCTTTAAAATAATAAATAAATGCAAAAAGATGTGTGAAATATTATGGCTTTTATTTAGAAAGCCATGGGTTAAATTAGGCCTCCTGTCAGGAGGACCAGAATGGGCAGAAAACTGAAATCATTTTATGAAAAAGTTGTGTGCCATCAAACACCTGTCTGTGGACTCTGGTGAAGCAGGACAAATGAATGAAGTAGCCAATAAGAATAGCTGTTCAAAGCAGTGTGAATGTTGTTAGTGCATTTATAGCGCCTCATCCATCCCCTGCAGGGGGTGCCATAAATGCAGCTTAGATCCCTAGATCAAAAAGTTTAATTTGCTGGCACAACACTACTACTGCTGTACTGCACTAAAACTTTCCCACAAGAACAAGCAGTACATTTACGTTTTACGACAATCGATTACTCAGTGTCATTCTCAGCAGAACAATCGGAAACTCTGCAGCTCATGTTAGGTCTTGGTTCAACTGGTGACCACAGCTGTACAATTCAAATTATGTTTGCACACGACTACACAGGCTCTACTGGGAACTTACAGGCCAATTCAACCTTAAAATTAAACTATGCAAAAGAGGATGGAAAAATTGTCTCCCTCTCTTTGTAGTAACGTAGTTAAAGAAGCTGGAAATTTTGAGGTGTATCACTGTCACTCACTTGTTTGTTTTTATTAATAGGTCTGAACAAGGAAATGTCCCAACCACTTGGAAAGTGTCACAGTGTCACTGCAGAGTAACATATTGTTTATTACTAATGACTTAATAACAATTATTGACTCTGATTCCTTGTTTGATTTGATTTAGAAAACCTTTACCTTTAAGGTCAGGCTTTACCATTGAATAATTAGAGTTAAGGCCAAGGATGTTTCTGGTTTAGCTGTGCAATAGTCAACAGTCAAGTGAAGTCAACCAAGAACCTGTGTGTGTGTGTTCTGTGTACAAGTAAACAGGTGCAGGCCACTGTGTTAGCCATTGTTCCAGGGGTCGGGAATAGATAACTTGACGGACTTCTATTTAACTTTACAAGAAGTGTACGTTTGAACGAAAGTTTGCATTTGAAAACGCACATGGCTTTACACAGCAGTGAGCAAATGGCGGAGCAATCTAAAGTTTCACGCATTCACACAGAGAGAGCCGCCTTTTGTAAAGGCAGGTAAACCCAGGCTGGCACAGAGGTGAATATAAAACAGTCACTCACCTGATCGACCTGCAGAAACTCAGACACAATGACGGTCTCCCTCCAAACAGCTGTTAGACAACTCTGGGCAGCGGTGTGGAAGAGAGATGACTCTCAGACAGGACACTTTCTGTCGCCGCGCTCTTGTTGCTGTCCGGGGTTTCCATGGATACCAAAAGGACGCTCCGCGCGTAGCGCGCCCCCGTGCACGCTCCCGAAACACGTTACACAGTGTAGCAGCTACACTGTTAACGTACTATAAAAACAAACAAAGAAAACTCAATGTCAAGTTAGGAATATTGAACTTTAGAAGGATGAGAAAAGGTGGGTGAACAGATGAAGAGTCTTCAATTAAAGCCTAAGTTATTTATATTTATTTATTACTTTGTTTATTAATTGTTTTAGCATTCAAACAGTAGTTGCCCATATACAAAATATCTCAAAGTGGATTCGGCTCAACACGCCTCCCAGTGGAGGGAAAATTAATGTAGAACGATTATTTTAAGTTGACGCAAATGCACGTTTGTCCTCAAGAGGGCGTGCGTTCTGCAGAATCTGCTGCCGCCGCAACACCTTCCTTGTAGGATGATAAAAATTATTTTATAAAACATTAAAAAATGTCTTAACACCATTTAACAAATAATAGGACCTACGGGACTCCTTAATCAAAGTCATCAATTTTATTTAAATTATTTCTGGGGTATAATATCATCTATGTATAATAGTTATTCTCACAAGCCTGAACTACTTGACTTTTTCTGTAATCTCTTAAACTAAACCACAATTCACACAATTATCAGCTGCTTCACAAAAAGAATGTAAATCCTGCTATAAGAATTAATTTACATACGCACTGTATTTATTCCAGGAGACCATTTACTGAGCCTACTGAAGTTTGGTCTATGAGCAGTAAAGCACCAAATACTACTTTTAAGGCCACAAGGTAACAACAGAAAAAACACTCAGGACAATGAAGCTAGATACACAACACTAAGTATTTATTTCTTTCATTCTTTCTACAAAAATCCAAATTTTGCCATGCTTTTAAAATGCAGATAAATAATTACCAGGATTGAGAAGAAAGGCTAGGTAATGCAGCAACATTACCAAACAAGTTTCCTGTGACATTACTGTATATGTGTTTCTGTCTATGATGTGGGTGGGTGTTTTCTGGCAGTGATGTATAAAAACTGGAAAGCAGCAAGGACCATGACATCATCCAAAAGACAAAACACAAACTGAAACCCACTCATATAGAAACCTCAATGAACTCCCTCATGATTAAGGGTCAGTGGAGATAATTTAAGCAGTTGTCAGTGTTGCTGAGCATAGAGAAAAAAAACACAGAGACATTCTCTGTTTCGCTTTCTGGTTAAATCATTAAAACATCTGCACTGATAATGTCCGTGTAAAAAGCTTTACACACACTGCAGCTCAAAACTGTTTTATTACGCTTTGAGTTCAATAACAAACAAGTGTGTAAAGGCCGGTGGTGTACAAATCCTTAAAAGCCAGGGTCCAGTACACCCGGACTGTGGGTTATCATAGGCCTCAAGGTCACCTGACCAAGTGAGAGGTTAACCAGTAAATAATAATGGGCTGAAACACTGCAGTGGCCACAGTGATGTAAAGACGGAACTGAGGTTTGGCACTTGAACCAGTTCCCATGGAGTCTGAGGAGAGTGAGGGAAGGATCTTCATCTTCAGAGATCGGACCTGAATAGAAAAGAACACATTCAGCAAAAGTTCCTCACACACCCACACACACACATATACCCACACACACACACACACATATATATATATATCTTTATATATGGAAAGAAAAATAATTTTCCTCTCAAATGTGAAGGCTGCAGATCTTAGTGCTAAAATAGTAGAAACCCCCCGTCAGCAAATGACAACATCAGATACCAGTCTCATGAATCGTGCTTAGCTTAGCATAAAGACAGAGAAACTAACTCTGGTCATGCATTAACTTGAGAGACAGAGAGTAGGGGAATGACAGAGAGAGAGAGAGGGGGTTGAAAATAGAAAAACAGAAACTGAGTTTTTATTTTTGTCCTGTGGAATTCTATTGGTTGCACTAATGCCAGCAAGGGGCAGACTTCATATACTAAACGCATCTGAATATAAACCTTTTAAAGTATTGAACCACAGTAGTAAATGGCATTATATGACGTTGTCATATAAACAGAATAACTATAATCCTAGTTATATTCAGTATCAATTCTGATCCTAAACTACACAGGAGTCAAAGATGAAATGTCTATTGAGAGAAAATATCCTTATGAAACATATGCATCAAAATAGAATAATGATAACACACTTATATTTTCTGGTTCAGACTGGACAAAAATCAGGGGCCAAAATACTCACAATGAAGAACATAAGGGCACAAGAGGACCAGGCGAGGGCCACGAAATAACCATCACTGCCAAAGAGTAGGCCACACAAAACTGTGAAGATCATTCTAGAAGAAAAAAATAAATGGATTCTAACCACTTGTGTCAGAGAGGAGAAACATGAGCCTGACAATATTTGTCATCTCTGCTGGATTAGGCAAAAAGGATCAATTAATCCAATGAAGAAATATTGACATTTGAGGTGTGTTTACCCAACATATTTGTATCCACTGTAGGCAATGAGATCGAAGGTGGAGAGGTCGCTGTGAACAGTCAACAGATACAAACTCAAGAGCATCACCAAGACCTCGATGATGACCCACACCAGGGCAGTGCTGGCACACAGCCCAAGAACTTCTGGACTGAACCTTCACACAGAGACAAGAACCACAGGCCCATTGTTGAACATTAGATAAATGTTTATATTTAGTCTTAAAACAAGACAGATGTGCGGGGGTACCACCCTTTTCTGAATGCCGGGGGCCATCCCAGCCAGTAAAATATAGGTAATGAAAGCCATTGCTAATAAGAAACAAAAAAGTACAGATATGATTCACTCTAAATTGACCACAGGTGTGAATGGTATTACTGCATTTTGTCTCTATATATGTCCCTGTGCTGGACTAGCAATTTCTGGGATTCTGGGATTGGCACTTGCCACACCCATGACCCTAGAAATAATAAAGTGGTAGAATTTGAATAAAATAAAAACTCACTTGGAATGTAAAGATCGGGGGCATTTACATCCTGCCGGGGTGGCAGGGGAGTGTCTCGGTGGTAACGAACTTCCCAGTCCTATGAAAATAAAACTTCAAATCACAATATGCAACTTTACATAAATAAAAAGAACATTTTAAATAATGATTTTCTTCTTTCTGAAGTTTTCATGAAGGTACATATAAAACATATCAGGATATAACTGTGAGATCTATATGACCCTGTTCTTGTTAGGAAGGTTTGCTCTCAGTTCAGTTTCTATATAATCTTGGGACAGAAGGTTTGAATTATTTGATAAATAATCTAACTATTTCCAAGTACTGAGGAGTACACAGAGCTGACTGTCCTTTTCATACTCACATAGAACGTTCACAAACAGAGCTAGTAGAATGATTAGATGCCTGAATATCTACGTTGAATGATAAGTTGGTATCTTTACCCAGATATCAGAGAAAATATTTTACTGTTACATGTTTTTCATTATTCCTCAGATTAATGCTGGACAAAATCTTCCAGAATGAATGCTTATTGTGATTACCTGATGTGTGTAAGGGAACATGAGGATCAAGAGTTTTTTCATGACATATCTGGTATCAACGGCAAAGAAGTATTTCAGCTTGTTCATGGACATGTACCTGCTGATCTAAAAAAACAAGAAGAAGAGCAAACAAGGAGTTAGCAGATGAGGGTACGCAGTCTGCCACAGGGTAGTGAACGCTTTTGAGTCATAATCCGAATTTAAGAACATGATCCTTGCCCTCTGGATTATAGATTAGTGTGGCTTAAGATCTGGTCTGTCTAGTTATGTTTATCATAACTATTAAAACAGTAGAACACCTCATCTACTATCCACAGTTGGAGCACCCATTTGAATATATGACAAATGGCTTCATTACAAACCCTCTACTGTAGAAAATCACAAATACTCCTACTAGAATGTACTGTAAATACTTCTATTAGGTTGTGGAGTTAAGAGTCTAAAACAAAAAAAAAACTTTTAACATAATGAAAGCATCAAATTATGAATATGTGAAACAAAATATGGTGTGATAAGAGACACTGACAGGTCAGTCAAGTAATTATTCTATTTTAGGTAAAACATAGCTCACATTCAGCCATTAAGGTGTGATGAAAGCACAAAGGTGCAGACCAGAGTGACTGAACCAATGGCTCATAGAAGGTACCATTGCTTCAGTCACAGCACACGTACAACACTATGGAGGATACCGTAAGAAACTTTTATTAGCCTCACCTCTTTGTTTACCATGTCCTTTCCTTGGTTTGCTAAGGAGGAGCCATACATCACGGCTGCATTTGCCATCGGGTCGGTAAAGAGGTTGTTCACTGCAGCACCCCCCTGCATGTCACTGGCTGGTGCTTCCATATTGTACCCAGGAGTGTAGTAACCTTGACTGTTCATAGCTGGTGCTGCAGAACTTGTATCGTCAAACAGGACAGAGTCCGTGTTGGGGGGAGCTGAACGACCTCTCGACTTAGCTGCAGAAAAAACCAAGATGCAGCAAGTCAGAACAAAACTGCTTCAATGATAGAATCATTTTGATTTTTATTTCTATTTGTTATATTGGCCAGAATTTAAGTGAAAACATTGCACCGTTTCTCACTGTTGCTGCAGTTCCAGAAATTTCTAGGCAAATTCACACAAGGGAGGAGTACATATCCTCAAACTGTCTTGAGGTGATTATGTGCTAACTTACAGTAGATTCAACTGTCATATATTTCACAATATGTTATTGAGAAATTTGGCTCATCCTAAATGAAAACGTATACGTTTGTGGAAAGTTTTTAACAAAACAGTTGCAAAAGTAGATTTACCATAACAAATAGCAAATTTGCATTAATACACTTCCCTCCGTTGGCCTTGGAAATGGACCAGTGTTTAACCTGATAGAGCGAGTGTCATGGCATGTTTATGACAACTGACCCAGGATTTCAGTATACTCTATCTTCAAGTTCATTTTTAAAATGTAGTACATTTTGTGCAATAGTCCTAAGCATGAGTTGGCATGATTTAAATTACTAAATACGTACAACATTGTGTAAACAGCAGGAAATGTCTAACGTGTTTGTGCAGATCACAGTTTGAGGAAGAGTTTGTACTCCCATCGAGTTAGAAAGAAGGAAGTAGATACTGTGGGTGGGTGTTTAACCTATTTCTTTTTAATATTGATCAACTGGATTCACTGTACTCACAGGCTCTGTATCCATGATGTGGCAGGTCCATGGTTCTGCTCCCTGACGTTAGCTTCACACAAAACAACAGTGACACGTTAGCAACATTTGCTTGTCCACGTACGTTCTTTTTTATTCTACCAAACTAACAGCAGTTATGTTGCGACAGTTCGCAGTTAACATAGACGTCATACAAGCAAGAAACAAAGTCGCAAAATTTGTGTGCCGACACTTGGTAACTACCTGATAACGTTCGTTAAAACTTATTAAAATAGCCTCTCATTGCTAGCTAACAAGAACAAATATGTCTTTTATAAGTTATGTATTTTTTAATATCGGTTCAAGACAGTCGATGAAAACATTTTAAAATAGGTAACTCCGACACAAAATTACGTCGGTTTAAGGTTGCATTACTGACAAATAAAATAACATGATGGGAGATCTTACCTGCACAGCTAACGTTAGCAGCTTAGCTACGTGGCTACCAGAATGTGAGCACTGACCCCGCCCACTCAATGCTGCAACGTCATGGTGCCTGCGTGGCACAAAAACACGCTCTAGTGATCTGAGGACGACACTCATTGAGGACGTCAGTTGTTATTGTATTTAATAATAATAATAATAATAATAATATATAATTATTATATAATTATAATTATATATTATTATTATTAGTAGTAGTAGTATTATTATTATCCTTTCTTTTTTTTTACATCTGATGTAATTGCTAACACAACCCAACCTGGGATTTAGGTTTAGATGGACTATATCAGAACCTTCAACTCAGAACCAGATGAGAATCCCAAAACTGTGGCAGAAATGTGCCAATTTCATGATTTAGAAGATGGAGAAATTGCTGACAGAGGGCAATGTCTCAACTGGTCATCCCAACATGGCCCCAATTCACTGTAGTTAAGGAAAATCCTGAGCTGTTCCGATGATAATGATGATTTTCACTGTCGGCCTGTCCATACATGAACATGTAGAACAACCTGGACTGTGCCCTGTGGGAATGCTCCTACAAATTTCATCAGCTGCAATCAACTTATCAACATCGTTTTTTTTTAAATGGAAGTGACGTGAATGCCCCGCCCTAGTTTCCTGCTTATGAGTCAACACAGGAATTCACTGAACATGCCTTTGTTATGCTATGTAAAGAATGTTTGTGTACACACTGACTCGTTGAAACACCTTGCAGTTTATTTATGTATTTATTGTGTACCCCATTTTTGCCAATAGTTGTATAATGTAGCATATTATAAGTATTACTGTTGATCTTTACCCTGTAAGAATTTTCTTGCGTTGTCTATTCATTGACTAATTTCTTCCTTTTTTAAAAAAAAGTAATATCAAACTTCACACCTAACAAGGATGTCTTTTTTATTCCTTTCTAGAACAAATGAGAACAGCTGCTCCAAGGAGGAGAAAATACATCTGTTTTTCACACTTGTGATCAGAAGTGGTGGGAGAATTAATAGTTTTTGTGAAGTCATTAAGAAATATTACTGTGTTTTACATAAAGCATTATGATAAGATCATAGAACATACATGCTTTAATAGAGCCAAGAGTAATCCTTATTGGTTTTTTAAATCATTAGCTCTCTCTATAACCCAACTTTGGTTTAGCCTATATTTATTTCAATTAAATACAGGATGCAGTTAACTTGTGTTTTTGGAACTATTGTTCTAAAAAAGTACATTTCTAACAGTATAAAATATAGGCTGCCCATAGATAGTTATGGCCAATGATCATTAAACATTTAAACACAGATTTACAACAAATTAAAGAAAACCAACTGTAGCCTCTCATTCAATCAGTATATTTTGTAGTGAAATCAGAGGCCCACTGGCTTCATTTATAATGACAATGTACTTACTCACTGTTATTACTCATCATTTTTCCTTTTGAAAAGCTTTATGTCATTAAAACTCACACTTGGTTTTTCCCTTCTTCAGGGCAAAATGCCCTTAAAATATTTAACGTTGCCTTGAAAATTCCACAACCGTTCTGATATGCCTGAAATTGTTTTCAGAAAGTTTCAAGGCAGTCATTTATACAGATGAGCTTCAGGTGAAATACTGTACATAAAGCTGCTCTAAAATGTATTACAGTGATTCAGTGGATTGTCTGGATTGGTTAACAGTAATATTAGAAAAGTAACTGAAAGGCTAACCAACGGCTATTAGTATTGGCTCCCCATGAAAGGGATTAAGTGATAAAATGTATTACACAGTTTAAGCTATACCTTCTGTGCTGCACTGGTGTATTTTTAAAAAAAAGTTGCTGCAAGGTTGTTGTTCTTTAGATTGAGTTTATGTATAGTTGGGAAATATGAGGCACCAAGTATTTATATATTTTAACCAAAGATGTTTTTATATCTGTTGACACTGTTGATGATGTCTGCTTTAGTTATTCATTTTATGAGAATTAGGGAAAAGACAGAATGCTACTGTTGCCACAGTGAAGTGTGATCAAGACAAGAAGAACAGCCGTGATGTTCAATCACAGCCAGACAATCCATCCATTGTACCGATGTGTGAAAAGAAAACAGCACAAACTGCTACACCCGCTAAAACAAATAAATTAAACTCTGCTTCTGTATGTGTGTGTGTGTGTGTGTGTGTGTGTGGCATGATTTAATGATGTTAAGCACGTGTGTGGGATGAGTATGTGGGTGTGGGTGGAAAACTGGAGGTTTTTGGGTGAGTGAATTGAAATGGAATCTAACCCACTGAGTTCAAAAGTAGGAGGGGGAAACAAAGTAGTATACATTAGAGATCATGCATCCATTCTTTCTTTTTTTTTTTACCAGATCTAAGTTTAAGGTCCTGAATTTTAAAAAAAAATCTTAAATTAATAAGGTTTTATTTTATTTTATATTTGTTGTAGGTTTTTACTTGTACACTTCCTCTTTGAGGTCGTGGTTATGGAGGGAAGATATTCAACAGATGAACACTGTCTGGGACACAATGTGTTGGTGCAGGCTCAGCAACCAGAAACTCTGTTCAATAAATGCAGTTCCATTTGTTCATATGTTTCCCAGGACTGGACATCTCTTACCTCTGACATATTAAACATTTATTAACCTTGTTTGCTGTCTATGCTTCTTTTATTAAAATTTAGCACACTGGTTTTGCAATGTGTGCTCCTCAACGTTGTGCAACATGTTCCTCCATGCTGAAAAAATAAACTCTTTTCTATACCTGTACAAGACTTGACATATGAGAGTATTGTACAGTATGTTTGGAGATTCAATCCACTGTACCTAGAGTAATTAACAGAGCTGCAATCAGTGTTGATTAAACTTGAGGAACTTTCAAGATATCCTTTAAAATAACCTTAAGCAGCAGACAGTACTAACTGACAGTGGTCCAAACATTTATTGCATATTTGGCTTGATGCAGCTACAACCCAAGCCCTGTCAGAGTGAAGGATGTAGCTTCCCCTAAAAGAGCAAACTGCATGGATGAGATAAAAGTGACTTTGTGGAAACTTTCAGTGTTCAGTGCAGTGGTCAGAGAAAGAGAATGGAGTCCTTCTGTCAGTTCATTTGATGTCATTGTTCCAATCTGTTAATTTTTCTAGATAAACTCTTATGTCATTTCCAAAAGCGGCAGTAGAACATCATCCTAAATCTGTTGTCCCTACCCCCCAGATTGTAGCAACTGAGGTGAAAGTTATTTTACAAGATGGCTTTGTATTAAATCAACCACAGGTTTAAAAATTCACTTTTTCACTGTCACCTACAAAAACAAAATTCACAGCCAACTGTACTTTTACTGTCATTTTTGGCCAAATTACGTTACGTTATCAATTAAGTTATCAATTCCACCTTTTGAATTTAAAGAAATTCATAATGCTTCCAAGAACCTGTGGGTCACAATGCTTTGTAGCAAACTCTGGCTGCCTCACTCATGATTGTTGTCTAAATGGCAGAGAGAGAGAGAGAAAGAGAGATAAAGAGCGAGAAAGAGAGTTTTATGGCACATACCCAATACTACAGAGCCTAAATAATTCCTAAAGCAGCAGTTTGGCAGATTAATGTGTAATGAGAAGTGGAATAAAGGTTGTCAACATGTTGTAACATGTCATGTACTACAGACATGCTAAGTGTGTCATCATTGCATTCCTGAAGACTTACTCATCTCACGCTCACCTTTATCCCATATTGTCAAAATGTGATACCAAACCCACCGAAAACAACAGAAATCTCATGTGTATCATCATTGATGCGGGGGTGTGCGAGGGTGTGAGAGGGTGACTGTTTGTAGTGTATTGTTGAATGTGAAAAATGAGACCCAGCGGTTGAATGCATGGGTTAGTGATCTGTATAGTCTTTATCAAATTACACCTTTTTGTGCAGTTTTATTCTTAGTCTAGAGTGAAACCACATGTGTCGTATCAAAACAAAAACAACAAAACGAATGTGAACCACTTACATTTTTTTTAGAAGAAATGTATGATTCCACTTTCTAAACATTCATCTCAGGGTCATTTTAGGTTTAATGACAATCATATGTTACTGGAGTATAATTCACAGTAATATGAGACACAAGTGCAACAGTCAGCAGCAAAGAAAAACCACCCTTTGACGGGAACTCTGTCCTCTGGGACTGCAAGGTCAGCAGCTGTTAGCAGAACAAGGTTACCAAATCTACAGGCTGCACTTTGAAATCTTTAGAAGGTACTATACTGTGCTGGCAAGATACAAAGAAAAAAAATAGTAGGAAAAGAAAAAAAGAACCAGTAATTGATGGGGATGGTGAAATAAACAAGCGGCGCTGTACAAGCTGCCTGACTCATCTCCACAGGCATGTGTGCACATTGAAGTGGTTTTTAAAGTGAGAGTGGCTGCCAAAAGTCTTAACACCATTAGGCACACGCACCCAGTGCTGCCTACATCTTATAAGTCAGAGCATTTCGTAACACAGCATTCACACCCTTCAAAATGAAGCATTACTGGTTTGGTTCTAGATGGCTGTTTGGGGGGCAGTAAAATGTTGATTGACTCTCCATCTGTAATAGGTTTGTTTTAGCTTCTACACATATGAATTCAACCATACTATAATATTTCAATTAATGTTAATAAGAGTAACAAATTAATTACTACCATTTTATCTTCAAGTTAATTATTATATGTAATTTATATATACAGGTATGTATATATATATATATAATATGCATACTAATATACAATAGGTATAATATTATATATAATAAGTATAATAATATATATAAGTATAATAATATAATTAGTCAATATTTTACCAAGATATAGAAAGAATCATTGCATTACAACTTAAGTCTTGTAATGTAACATAAATTACTAGACTTATTGTTACTCCTAGATTTTAAGAGTTCTATTTTGACAGAATACAAATAATTTAAATATATTTCAGAATTTAGGTTAAAATGAAGGACATAATGGAGGCAGATGACCCACTGTGGTGACCTGAGAAGTAAGAAGCTAAAAGGAAATGGAGAAAAGAAGAAGATAAAATAAATCTATATATTTTGTATAGGGTGGTCATACAGTGATAAGCTAAACAAGATAGGATTAGCACATAAATATACTAGTATTATTAGTATTATTGAATAAATTACATTAATACAGTATACAAAATAATTATTTTGTCTCAAACATCTCTAATCAACGAACACCTAATGCAATATTATTACTTTGAAATTAAATTATGAATAATATCATCATAGAAAGTATGCGTGTTTCCCACACAAACGTTATATTAAATTGTTTCCTTAGTTAAACTGAAACGTGGGTTATGTTTCTCCGCTGTCTGAAATGAAACCAGAAAACACCAGAATCAGAGCAGAAGTCAAACTAAGGAATCCCTGTTGTCAGAAGCGCTCTCTGAGGAAACTCTCACCATATATGGTAAACGACGTCACTGCACGTGGTTCCGATTCATGACAGATCGCAGACAACACTATTTCCCGTAATTCCAGGGGGGCGTGGTAAACCCATCGTCCCGGTTTAAGAGTTTACAACTTTGCCACCAGCGCCAGAGTCTGACTATTATTCGAATGACTAACCAAAGCAGGATGTGCTGAAAGTGTTTACAGTGGTTTTAGCGCGATTTAAAAAAAGGGCTTGGCGATTTCCTCTTCCTTATCCCCCTTGAAAACGTTCCGTCTTGGACTCTACCGACTTGCCATACGAAGGTGGTAAGTTTACCCCAAGTTTGAACTGACATTCTAACCAAAACTCGAAAGAAACTTCGAAGGGCTTAACACCATCTGGAACCTACCTATTTCGGCAAACCAATTTGACAGTAAGGATGTACAGAAACTTTGGGAGTCAAGGACGAGGCAACCCAACTTACACTGGCGGGGTGACTGAGGCAAACACCGGGTCCCCGGGAAGCTCCAGTGCCACCAGCAGTCAACAGGAGCAGGTGAATGAAACTTGAATGAAACATCTATCATACTAATTGAAATTAATACTAACTTTTATATTACTATATTACTTTTTAATTTTTAGATTTATACTACTACTAATAATAATAATGACTATTATTAGTGTTACTACTGTCTGTATATGGCTAGGATATATATATTATACAGTTATGTATAATACAGTATATATACATATTCATAAGTTACGAATGTTATATATAGTTTTATGTGCTCATACAATATAAATTCTGTATAATTCCTCAGTACAATATATTCTGATGGCCATATCCTACTCAAATCCAAAAAACGTTTTTCCATGTTTTACATTTTTACAGAAGATTTATGGCATAAAAGCCTGCGCCATAATCATGCAGCTTAATTGATGAGGCAACCTCTTAAAGAAGGGAGCAGCTTACGGCAATTCTTGCTTTAAATTGTTAATCTTTCATCATTCATTCATCTCCAACTCCCCATTTAATCCCAGTTGACAGCAGGCCAAAGGCGGGTCACACCTAGGACAACGAGTATTGCATAGTCTGTGGCTAGGCTACGAAAGGCTAGGAATGAATCATAATTTACCACCATATTCACACCAATTTGTCAGTTTTATAGAAGTTAATTTATGTTTAACTTTTTTGCAGAAGTTCGTCATGGCAGGTAGCAGCAGCCAGTTTGTGCCGAGCCTCAATGCCATCACATCTAACCAGGACCTCCAGTGGCTGGTCCAGCCTTCCCTCATGCATTCACCAGGACCTTCACGATCACCAGTACCTCCTTATCCAGGCCTCTCTGGGGTACGGAGCCTAGGTCCCTCAACTTCCCAGTCCCACCTTCTTAGACCAGGGGTCATAAGAGCCGCTGCCCACACTACAGGATTGACAAGGCGCAGAGCAGATGAACATGTAAGCATAGAAACTGTATATGAAAGTCTGACACTAATCCCAAAAACATATTTGTTAAAAAGTAGGGATTATGGATTAACTAAAGTGGCCCTGATGGTTTAGAATATGACCCTGTTCCTAGAGGGGACTCAGATAGTTGTCAGAACAAGCTCAGTCATACGTGTGTAAATGTTGTAATTCGTAGATGTTGTAATTCTTCGTCATACCCTGTGACACAAATGTTCCAACGTTTCCTTACACACATTAATAATCCACACAGAAACAGGGGGAGATTAATTTAATTATATCTAATATTTCATGTGAATATTATTGGAGGGTAAGTGTAACACACACCATGTTTGTTGTTCTTGTTCTCTTTTTTTGTTTAGCTTGAGTCAGTGTTGACTCACAGTTATCAGGTTATCACCCATGACGCTGTGTTTGTAACGATCTGCTGCTTGTTAGGAAAACGGGAAGATTTAGTTTCTGAACTATAACTAACTTCACACAGCCGCAACCACAGAAACCACTATGATCACTTCTGTCACCACTATACAGTAACAAGCTTCTTCTTTTTTTCTTTTTCATTTGGCCTGACACACGTTGGCATCAATCCCACTCACTGTTCTCTAACTGGAGATGTAATTTTATGGTACAGGAAGTAGATGTCATGTGACTCACAGGGGGCAAGTCATTTTCTATGACTCACACCTGACTCACCGTTGGAGTGTGAGCGTGACTCATCATACATAAGGGGCGGGAAATATCGGATGAGTGGGATTTATCCAGACTTCGGCAGAACTCAGAGTTGGGGTGGTACAAAGGCATAAATGCCCAGACGTTACCAAATATATCCGCGGCCATGACTGCGATGACTCACAGCAGACACATGGTGGTAGTATTTCTCCTGTGTCACGTATGACTCGCTCTGTCTCTCTGCATTTGATATCTAGACAGTTGTTTATACAAACAAACAAACTAACCTGTACTTTTTATCTTTAAATATATTTATTTTTTGTTACAGTTATCTTTTGAAGAGATGGAAAGACGCAGAATTAGAAGAGAGCGAAATAAATTAGCAGCAGCAAAGTGCCGTAATCGTCGGCGGGAGCTGACAGATTCGCTCCAAAGCGTGAGTAGACATTTACATAATCTATAAGGTGTCATGATTTCAGTCTGAGTCAGATATGGAACACTGACACATGTCTTTCTCTGCTTTCCCTGGTGTAGGAGACTGACCAGCTGGAAGATGAAAAGTCCCGTCTCCAAAAAGAAATAGCTGAATTACAAAAGGAGAAAGAGAAGCTCGAGCTGGTTCTGGAAGCTCATCGTCCCATCTGTAAGATAGAGGACTCTGATTCTGATTCTGATCCAACTCCCTCGGTTTCCTCTTTGGGGTGCATCAAAATAGAGCCCGAGGACTCCAGTAGGCCTGAGATAAAACTACCAGTAAAGATGGAGAAACCCAAACCAAAGATAACCATCCCCACTGTGTCTGCAACCATGTCTGCTCCTGCTGCTGCTGCTGCTGCTGCCACTGAATCTGAGTCCCTTCACACCCCCATTCTCACTTCTACTCCTTCACTGATGCCCTTCACTGCTGGAATGGTTTTCACCTATCCCTCAGCCCCTTTGGACACCAACCCCTCCACCACAGCCCATGCTGTATCACTTCAAGGTAACATCCATCAGGCCCCCCAGGCCTGTGGTGTAGCTCACCGCCGCAGCAGCAGCAGCGGTGACCAATCAGATCACTCCCTGCACTCACCGACCATCCTTACTCTCTGATTGATGTCCCTGTGTTCCTGGGAAAACACTAATGTTCATCTAGACGCAGTATGGTACACACAAATGTGTTTGTGAAACCTTACGAAAGTGAAAATGCTGATTTCAAGAAGAATGATGTAAATCTGCCTTATTTCAACTTTTTAAAAAGCAACATTATCAGGACATAAATGTTACACTCTGTTTTTGTTTTTTGCATTTTTATAGCTGTAGAGACTTTATATATTTCTAATGTTTAAAAAGCTAATCTATTTTGAAGGAGTTTGTTTGATGTTCTAATATAGAAGCATGCAGGTCTTAATGTCTAGAAGACTTTACAAGTTATTGGAAAAATAACAGTGGTACACATCCAATACATTTGAGTTCATGCAAATATAATTACACTGTATTTGTGGAAGTGCTGCACATAATAATTTGTTACATTGTTACAACACTTTTGTACACTTTATAAATGTTTTCTCAGAGGGAATTAGAAACTAAATGGTCCATATTTTTGTATGAATCTGTTTTAAGGAATGCTGATATAATCTATGAAAGTTATTGACCACTAAGGCTGGACCATAGGAGTTGATATAGATGACAAAAGCGTGTATTTATTTCTGAGAGTGTAATATATTTTTGGTGAACAACCTGTTTGGGTGGGCAGTGCCTTACTTCCGTGATTGTCAAAAATGTACTTCTTCACAAAAAATACATTAAAGAAGAAATATTAAGAACAATGTGAAATGTGTGTAATTTATCTAAGCAGCCAATGATCTGATTTAACTGATGATGTTTTGATGATGCTTACTAAAAGTGAGCATGCAGTGTTTTCAGTGTAATAGAATGTCAGTATTCCTAATTGTTTTAATGCCGTTTGACTTAAATGGCTTGAAATGCTCAAGACAGATTGCATGGACTCTCATATCCGTCCATCCATCCATTCATTCACCTGGCAGCCTGTCTACCTGACTATCTATCCATCTGTCTACCTGTTCTTTTAACAAGGTGTCCTGGGACTAACTGCCACTGTTACAAAATAAACATACATTATTGTATGTGCTGGACTTCTAAGAATGTATGAAGAGAACCTCCTATCATGGGATCACTTCAGGATTTTTTCATTGCTCTATGACAAAATTTAAAAAGTTAAAAATAACTTCTAGATGTAAAAAAATATCACTTTGACATTTCCATGTCATAAAGATTATCTTTCCAGGGTTAAATGGTTAAATGTAACCAAAACCTAATCAAAAATAAAACAACATACAGTATCATTCACTTATCATTCTAACTGCTGACATACATATAGTTTGTCTACTGTGGGCTCACATGTGATCCAACACGGCAGCCGACCTACAGATGACGCTCTCCTGATATGAATACAAAGAGACTCATTCTTGGGCAGGGATGAAAACACTTTTTTTTAAAGCCAAGGAAAAACAAATTGATGTAACAGCACCAACTCACTACTGTACAACGCATTGGATCAAATTAGTTTGTATTAAAGGACATTTAAATATGCGCATAAATATAAAAGGAAAATAAAATATTTAATGTTTCAACAAATTAAAACTTTCATCAACACTCTACCTTTCTGGGCCCTCTAGTGGTCACCTACCTGTTTAAGTCAGTGTTGTGGACCAATAAAGACCACATTTCCACTCTCGGGCAGGTTTACAGTCCTGAAAGCCCAACAACAATGATTTCAGATTTAATTTCTGACATACATGGAATATAAATTAATTAACTGTAAATCTTACACAGTATACTTTTAACAGTAAACGCAGAGAGTGCACTGTTACTCCATTATTCCATAATTCAGACAGTAAAGGGCTCTGGGGTATACGATCGCTCTGTGCAAAATGAAGCTGGGGAAAGATAGCAATGGAGAGAGAGGGGGAGAGAGATACAGAGACAGACAGAGAGAGTGAGAGTGAGAGTGAGAGAGAGAGAGAGATTGAGACCATGAGGAAAAAAGATCAAATTAGAACAAATTAGGGCAGTAAATGCATTACTGTCCCTCCTAGCTAACAGCTTTAAAAATAAATCTGAGGAACATCCATTAGTCAGTCAGTCTTGAAAACCCCCCAGCCAAGATAGAATCCCTGGGCAAACACACACACACACACATGAACTCTGGCTGCTTTATGAGAAATACTAGTCTGAACACACACAAGAAAATATCACACCAGGACACAATGTCATATAACCAATGTATTTAAAGCTCTCCAATGCACTACAAGTGAAATCCACCAATTAAAACAGCTAACAACGAAAGAAATCTCCTCTAATCCATGTGCATCTACAGATTTGAAAACTGAATTGTGTTAGTTGATCTAGTTAAAATCAAGACAAAGAAGGAGTTAAGATAAGAAAGTTGAATTTCCTACGGGGTAAAATACAAAGCATGGGATACAGAGTAGAAATCTGAAATTTGCCCGACATAAAGAAAGTGTGATAGACTAATGAAACACCATCAACAACAACAATGTAGTTATAAAAACTGCTTGGCTTGACTAGAATAGAAGAGAAAGCAAGAAAAGTTCTAGACCTTCCAGTTTCATAAAAAGAGTTTCCAGTTGGATTTTTTTTTTTTTTTGTTAAAAAAGTGATAATATAACTCCTTCACATCAAAGTGAGGTCCACAGGCTCTTATGTCCTGACAAGTGTGCTGGCTCATGGAGCACATGTTAGAGTATGTACAGCAGCCCCTGCAGTGAACCTAAAGGGTTTCCATGTCCAGACTGGTTCACCAGGTGCACATCATTAAATATGTGACTATCATCATGCACATATGGCACTCCAATCCTGCCCTGAGGAAGAGAGTGCATAAAATATTACACATTTTTGGGTATCAATAGGAATAACAAATATCAAATCTTTTCATCTTTTTTTTTATCACAACTCACGTAAGCCTAGATCAGTGCTATTGGAATTCAGTGGACTTAATATGGCTCAAAACTGGATATAGGAATCTTTAGATCACTGATGTAAAGACCCATGATAACGCTCTCCAGTGCAATAGAAAAAGGCTTCTACCAGTGTAGTCTAGTCCAGTGCATGAGATTATTTATATATGTGACCCACTTTTTTGGTCCAATTTTTTCCACACACTGAAAAAGGATTCCCCAGCAAAACAGACGAGTCCATAGAAAAAGAAAAGAGTGTAAAATTCATCATTTTTCTGGCAAATATTTTTTTAACGTCCAAAAATTGTCTACAGCACAGAATATTTGTCAAGTGAAAAGTGGAGGCCCACAAATTGTTGCAGTAGTCAGGCCTTTTGATGCCTCTTCATCACAGACTGTATATAAGAAACGGCTGCAGCTGTCCAACTGCAGGCTGCAGTGAAGCTGTAGAAGGAACTCCATATGAATGAAAGTTAAATGAGAAAAATAAGGCTACTGTGCTTCTCACTTCATTGATGACACCAACAATAAACGTTTTCCTAAAAAGCTGATTTCAATCTCTTGTTTAAGATTTTGTTCAGAAGAAGGATCTGGGTGGCACCTTTTCACAAATCCAAGGACTGGTTTGCATAGTCTTTGTTGTAGAAGCAGCGGGAACGCTGACAGACAATCTGAACAACCAGCTTTTAATCACTAGAAAAGGTTTGTGGTCCTGGGCAGGGGTCCTTGGTTGTAGAAACGGGACAACAACAAGCACAACAGGCGAAACAAAACCAGAATGGATCACGTGTTTGAGGTGACAGCTGGACTGAAGAAAGAAAGAAAGAAAGAAAGACTTTTGTCTTTGAATCACACATGTGGCCCATAAAACCGGGCCGAACACTTCAGGTCTACTTTTAGGCCTTTAATCTGGCAACTGCCTGGGTATATCAGGTTCTCTCTCTGTGCGGTGGAACAGTAGCCATTGCAGTTGTTTTTGAACTGGAAGGTTGTGGGATTGATTCCAAACCCTGTGGGTTTACATGCCACCCCCTTGTGGTTGTACAGTAAATAGGTGGATGGCAATTCTTAAAGGGAAAAAGATCGAAGTGGTCATCAGAATCAGAAAAGTACTATTGAAGTATTGGCCATTACAATCAACAGTTATATGTGGTTGACAGTTTAACTTATCAATTTCCATACTCCATCCATCAACTCCAGGACGCGTGTTAAGACATTTGAAATAAAGGATAAAAAAGAGTTTAAATGTGTCATTATCAGTATTCAGTGTGATGCCACAGAACAAGGGCGTAGGCTAGAAGTGATTCTTTTACTGCAGAAGACCTGAAGCTAGCAATGTAGACCATAAACCCTTTGAGTACACGTTTACTGCACTGTGAATAAAGTGAGAATGAGCCCTATTTTCACATAGAATTTCCATTCCTCTGGAGTTACCTTAACAACCAGTAGAGTTCTTCAGCTCAAGTCCTGCAGCTTCATGTTTGCAACTAGGTGACTCCGTCCATTTTCTACATACAGTCTATGATTTGCATCAGAAGAATGTGGAAAGTCTGTGTGTTTTCCTGTCAGTGCCTGACATAAATGTCCATCAGTCATCAGGTGAGCATACCAGGTGGAGCTGGTCTGGACTTCCCACGCTCCCTGTGCTGGAGCTCCCATCCCCCAAGTCCCTGGCCACCATGCAGGGCAGGTTTAGCTCTGTGGAGCCTCCGGGGCTGGAGTCACTCCTGCTGACGCACTCCTCCTCCAGCACCAGACACAGCTCCTTAAGGTCCAAGTTCTCCTTCACCAGCCCGTCCTGCATGCGTTCCAGGTCAGCCAGCTTCTTCAGGTACCCGCCCAGGTCCTCCCGCATTACTTTGGCTGCGTGGTGCCCGAAGAGCTGCCATTCCCGGGCCAGCTTCTTCACTTTGAGCCTATCGTCGTCCAGGAAGCAGCATAGGTCCCGCAGCTCTGTGTTCTCCTCCTGCAGGCGCTGATTGATGACTTTGAGTTCCCTGATTTCCAGGAGGTGTCCCTGCAGCTGTTTGTTTACTTCCTTTATCAGCCGGCCTCGCTGGATGAGCGCTGAAATCTTCTCGGACTCCTCTTTACGCAGCCGGTTCACCAGCTCCTCTTTGGAACACGCCAGCAGATCCTCGTCAGACATCTTCGACAGCTCTCTGTTAACGATCTCACCGCCGTCACTGCTGCCCATTCTTCACAATGAAACCCACCGATGCTCCCTGAGAATATGTTAAATCAGAAGGCTCTTAAACCGCGATGCTCCTCATCGTCATCTCGTCTGGTGGATGTCGTCGAGCCTGTGTGATGATCACTCCAACACCGGAGGCCAAGTCGAGGCACAAACATGTGATGTCTTTATTTAGATGGCTTTCTTCCTTCCACCGCGGCCTGTTTTTAAACTGAGCTCAGAGTTCCTTCTCGGTGGATAATTCCCTAATGAGGTCGTGTGTGAAACAGCACGGCAGACCCTCATTAATGTCCCACTGCCATCCTCTCTACAACAGCAGCAGCAGCAGCAGCAGCAGAGGGCCGAAAGAATACAATGAGCCACAACTGTCCTGGTGTTACCTCTTCTTGCTGTGTTCTAAAGATAACAGCCGTTTTTGAAAAAACAAACGGTCCACAGATTCACGGAGCTTTAATCTGGCTGCTGGGACACTCACTCCACCGATGTTGTGATTTTTACGTGGCTGGCATCGTCTTCTCAGGAGGCTGCGATCGCTTCGGTTTACTTAACTCACTTCCACGGGTGGCTGCAGAAAAACAATGAGTCCGAAGTGTTCTGCACCTAGGTCGTCTTTTTGTATATTGTTTCCGGTATTCCTAACGTTTCCTTATTGAAAAATTATACAAAAATAAATCAGCAAATCACAGTACAATCACTGCTCATTCTGTTAAAGCAACAATGTCCGCCTGCCTCCACCACTTCTCGGCTGTGACTCCGCTGAGCAGCAGCTGCAGCTGCGCGTCAAACTAAAGTACCGAACACCGGAAACCAGTATATATCCTCTTTAAAATAAAATACAGAACCCAACATTTGATTAACCACTGACAACCTGTGAATTAAGAAATCCAAAATAAGTCTGTTGGGTGATGTATTTTCTTATAAATATGTAAACCTATCAGTTTTAACCGTAACATTCATAACAATATAATACAGTTAAATCACCCCGATACAAACGCAATAATTCAACCAAAGTAAAACATTATTTTTTAAGGCAAAGTTTGGAACAAATGAGTCATTACATTGACTCTGGGGTTATCATTTTTTTAAAATAAAATGTTCATTAAATTAAGCTCAAAAGGAAACATTTTAATAGAACGAAATCCATATATGCATTTTATTATAAACCAAATCTTTAGTATAATAATAGGTGTAATAACGCGTTGTGTTAAAGATGAATTGACAAGGGACGTGCTGCTAATCTTATTTTGTAGGATGTTTCCGAAAGCTTTTCTTTTCATGATGACAGCCAGCTTGACTCTTCATAGATAGTAATCGGGATGTTTGCGGTTTTCTCTGAGGGTTAACTACTGGCTCTTCGACATACCAATCTGATAACGTGCTCTTAATTGACAGGCAATTATCGATCACGCTGAGAAGAGAATGTCATTAAAAACAGAAGGATCGGATAATTGGGAGAATCTAGATTTATTTCATGTGTCCACACTGTGAGGAACACGTGTGCCCCCATTCGGATCCAAAGACACCTTCCTCACTATCCTCCAAAGAGACCACCTCAACGACAATCTGCAGCGATTACACAGGAAACTTGTAGGCAAAGGCCACTTCCTGTTAGTGTTTACGTTAACCGCAGTTTTCCTCCGAAAGGAATAAAATCACAAAAATTAAGCTTCTTGGTGACAATTCATGTAACACGAACGACTCCTGAAAGTACTTTGTACTTTTCAAAGAACTCTAGCGGAAAGTATGACTGCTGCCTTTTTTCCATGGGTTTATGCTGAGGCATTCAGCCACATCCTTCCGCCCTGTGTCCCACCTCTATTGTTTCGCTGAGGCCATAACAATGTAGGGTGTTAACCGTGAAGGGGGAGTCGGGGATGAAATCAGGGTGTCATGTGAGGTTAGAAATGACAGCAAGAGTCCTGACAAAAAGACATGTTGACTAGGTCTTTTTCCCCCTCGCTATCATGTTATGATTTCAAAGGACACAGGCAGAAACAGAAAGGGATGGTGTTGAAAGGGATTTAAGGGGATTTATTATAGATTAATCGCTGTAGGAACAGCGAACAGATTTTGTGCACTCAGGCAAAGTGCGCGTGCATTTCTGATCGGACACTTTGCAGCACAACTAAAAGCATATATAACAGGGAAGAGATCAAATGTAAAGAAGTGCTGTTGTCGTACGACTCTATTGTCAGACCTCTGTGTGCTGAGTGTTCTTAGTGTGGACATTTGACCTGATCTGAGCGTTAAGGATCACTGAAATGACAAAAGGTCATAGTAGCAGGCACAAAGAGCTGTGAGTTTTTCTGTTTAATTTGTTTAATTATGCAATAAAACAGCTTATTTAACGCAATCTAAAACATTCAATCAGTATGAGACCCATTATTTTTCAGGTGAAGTAGTTTTTAATTTTTTTTTAATTTTAGGTAATCCTCTTTACAGGTTTTTCAAGCCTTTTTAAAAACATGCCATCTCTGTTTTCAGGATGCTGCTTCTTCACCAGCATCCTGTCCAGGTGAACCCGAACACATTTGATTATGTTTAGGTTGAGTGTTGTCAAGGCCAGTGAAGCATTGTCAATGGCCCATTTGCTGTTTTCCTTGCTCTTGTCATGCTTAAAGAATGAACCCATTTCCAAGAGGACATTTTAATAGATGACACTGCTCAGTGCAGCCGTAGTTTTTAAATGATATATATTTTACTCCTAGTTTATTCTTGACCTGTCCCTATATACGAAGTATATTTTAGCCTTTCATTTTGCCTTTCCTGTTTTTTGCTGCAGTCTTTCCATTCCAAGCATATCTGATGAATCACACTGTTAATGGAAGAGGAACTGAAATGCTGAAATAATTTCTCAGAACCCATGCTAGAATCTTGGCCAAATATTTTTTCTCAAGGAAGTGCCTTTGAAATACTGTTCATCAGATTTACAGTATAATTATCACCTCCCACATATCTGTCCTTGACCACTCATTCACTGTGTTGATAGGATGTTTCAAGTTCTTGACTAATAGCCCTTTAGGAAACACTTTGTGTGAGAAAAAATAACTTCTTAATGGCTTAATACAGCGGTTCATAATTTAAAGTTTCAAATAAGTTATTACCTTGAAATATAATTATGCTCTGTAGCCTTATAATAATGTTAGACTATAATTTTCTAAGTATAACACATTATATTTAGCAAATGTTTTGCTAACTACAAAAAACACAACAGGTTTAGTGCGAACAACAACAATCAGTTGAGACATAGAAGAAAATATATGGTGCGAGGGATGGAATATAAAAATTACCTTAGCTGAAAAACAAAACAATGTTCAGCTGTGTATATTCTACTTTAAGACCTGTAAGAAATTAATTAGGTCTATATTATTACTGTTGTAGAGTAAAACGTAATAGCAGATATGGACTAATGTACACCAATTCATACAGTTTTTAAAATAATTATATCAAAGAGAAAAAATATTTAGCAATACTAATTTCAATTAACCAAGTATGTTCGATTTCCCTATTGCCTAATACACTGTCATTCATAAATAAAAATTAATAGTGTAGTGTGCATATGAATCTGCATCTATAATAAGAAACCCCCCACCCAATAATTATAGTGTGGGTAATGAAATCTGTACATATATATTAAAATAAAATATGTAGAGTGACAAAATATATCAGGTGGGCAACAACCTCTGGCACAGTGCTAAACTGTGCAGGCAGTGCCGAGTTTATGGACTGTACCCAAAAATAAATTATAGAAACATCAGATTTATTGGCTCACGGTGTTACCATGGTAACAAGAGCAATCTGAGACTCACACGTAATCATTTATGCTGCCTATACTTATATATCCTTCAGAGTATAAATAACTTCATTTCATTAGTTATATTTTCCTTTTTCGGGTGATGGGGTGGAAATGCGTTGAGAATTATTGTGAATATGGGATACGGGAAAGGTAACAATCCCAGAAATGATTCACTGATAAACTAGAGGCTGACGTGCTCGATGGTGCATAGAGGAGGTTAGACTTACGGTAAAAAGCTGGTGATCTTGTAAAGAGGGAATAAGAAGACAAAGAAAAGGGAAAAGGAAAAGGCGAAAGAGAAGAAAGAAAGCCTTTGTCAAATTGTAAGGTTTAAGTAATGATAGCAGACATGGCATATAAAATAATTCTATCTAAGTCTTACGTTTTACATGTTTATTATTATCATCAATACAAAAACAAAAAATAAGAACATTCAATAGAGTATTCAAATGAACGTACACTTTACGTTGCGACGCCTGTCCACACGTGACGTAAAAACCGGAAGTCTTTGCCTGACTGCTGTTGTTGACACGGAGAAGTGCAATGACAACAAGCATTGAATGGATCATTTTTAATGTTAAACGCGTGAAAACGTGCGATCTTTCTCTGACCACACCCTTGTTTTAAACGAAGTATTTCCCGTCTTTTGTCGTCTATCTGCTCAGCCTCCTCACTGTTCTTTACGACGCATCTTAGCGCTGGGGGCTAATTTTTAATGGAGGAAGTTAGCTGCTCAGTAAGCCATGATCTGTTAGACTGGTCTCGGATAATAGTTTAAACCAAACCCACCGCGCTGTTATTTATAGCTTTTTAATCTGAAATTTTAACGACGCTTCCAAGGTAAATATCACACTAGTGAGTGCGTTTGTCAAGTGGTTGTTACTGGTTACCTGAGCCGATGATCTTCCCACTCACGCAGATGTCAGTGGAACTGGACGTGTTCGTGGGTAACACCACCATCATGGACGAGGAGGTTTACCAGCTCTGGTTGGATGGATACACAGGTATAAGAGTTACTGTATTTGCTGAGACACTCATCATACCAGGAAAAGAGTTGACGATTCAAGCGTTTGTCACTTGTAAAGGCACCTAGAAAAATAAGAACGTGGATTAGATGCTGCTGTAGCAGAGTAATCAGAGTTATAACTTAGAAAACATTTTTTCAAGTCCAAATAAATCCGCACGATACAGAACACAATTAAAAAAATAAATAAATCAAAAGGTAAAGAGGAAACGTGATGCCATCACGGATGTCTGACTGAAAAAATAATATGCAAAATAACAGACGGCTATAATTAGGCCAACTAAGACTAAACTAGTTCTCTTTGGTCATGAAGTCACTGCCTATGTTGTCACAAAAAGGACAAAGATAAATCAATTGTTTTATTAAATATCTTGCAGTAAATGATGCAGTGAAGGTCAGAATGGAGGGAGGAGTTCTGGAGGAGTGTGAAGCCAGTGCAGACGTCTTGCTGAGTGACACCATGGACCAGTACAGAACTTTCCAGATGTGTGAACGTCTGCTGCACAGTCCAGCCAAACTGGCCAATCAGCTCCTGTTTCAGATCCCACCTCATCGACAGGTCGTGCTCATAGAGAGGTGCAGTGACAACAAATCTTTTTACATGATCTAATTCAACATTTGACTTTTATTTCTATTTTCTCTTTCCTTAAAGTAAATTTCTGTGAACTAAAATATCTAAATATCAGGACAGAATGTTCTATGATATGCAACTTAATTTGCCTACATTTTACTTTATTCTGAACCTCTGTTTTCTTGTCAGATATTATACTTTTGATGATGCTTTTGTCCGCGAGGTCCTGGGAAAAAAACTTTCTAAAGGAACCAAAAAAGACTTGGATGACGTTAGTGCCAAGACCAATGTGACACTTAAAAGCTGCAGACGACAGGTATAGTGTGTGTGTGTGTGTGTGTGTGTATATATATATATAGATATATATCTATATATATACGTTTAACTTTGTGTCCCACTTTTATTATTTTCCATACTACTTAACCTAAAGTTCTTACTGGGCAATCATTGTCCATGACAATTTCAATGAATGTTTCAGCGTTTTAGATAAACTGTGTTGTGTTATCAAACTGTTGGGCAAGGTTTACACTATTAACATTCTTTGCATCATGTCTTAAACTTCAGTTTGACAACTTCAAGCGAGTTTTCAAGGTTGTGGAAGAACTCAAGGGCCCCCTGGTGGAGAACATACGTCAGCATTTTCTTCTTTCTGACAAGCTAGCTCGGTAAACCATCAGACACAAACAGCATCCACGTTCAGTAATAAGCTCGAGTTCTTCGTAACATTGTATTAGCAGTATATTGATTATATAGAATGTTGTTGTTGACCAATCAATTAGTATTTTTTGACAAAATTGTATTCATTTTAGGGAAATAATAATAATACATAAACACAAATTCTTAAAAAATTCTGTCTTGTTTTGTTTTGCTTAGTTTTGTAATTCTGCTTCTCATTTCAGGGATTATGCCGCTATCGTTTTCTTTGCCAACAATCGCTTCGAGACGGGGAAAAGAAAACTACAGTATCTCACATTCCAAGACTTTGCCTTCTGTGCTGGGCAACTTATCAACAACTGGACTGTTGGGGCGGTTGGTGAGTGATTTTACTGGTTTTCCTTGGACCTTTTTTCTGATGCAGTTGACTAACATTGACAACCATACTATGCCTAAATTTAAACAACATTTAAATTAAAAAGCCTTAGGCAAATGAGAAACAAAAATAGGAAATAAATTCCAGAATCTGTGCGACACATTTTTAGTGGAATTAAGTATGAATACCTGACATGAGGACAACAGATGTCTTTTTATGTTATACTTATTTTATACTGAATTACTACTTTTGTCAGTGAGGCCATTTGACCACTAGAGGTCCTCAAGGCTTTGCTTAGTCCGAATAAGAATGAGGATGAATTTAAAAATAGAAAAGAAAAAGGAAAATGATTCTTGTAGCTACAAGAAAACAGGGTTAATAGTGATAATAAAGTCATAATGTAACGATTTCATTTGAGTTGATGTGACAGAGTCAGCCTTAAATTGTCTCTGTAGATAACATGGTAGAAGACATGGACGTCGATCTAGACAAAGAGTTTTTGCAAGAGCTGAAGGAACTGAAGATTTTAATCACAGACAAAGATCTGCTGGATCAACACAAAAGGTAACAAAAGCACATTTATGCTGACAAATGTAAACGGTGCTGCTTTTCTCACGCCTTTCATTCAATCTTAAACATTGTGCTTCTGTTTTCTCCTCTGTTCAGTCTGGTCTGTACAGCTCTTAGAGGAAAGACTAAAGCCTTTAATGAGATGGAGGCTAATTTTAAGGTTAGAATAAAATCACACGGTCATCATATCCTGCATGTACTAGCACATTTACTTGCACATGGACATGTCTTTTTTCTGTGTAGAATCTTTCCAGAGGCCTTGTCAACATTGCTGCTAAGTTAACCAACACAAAAGACGTCAGAGATTTCTTCATTGATTTGGTGGAGAAGGTTTGTGGATTTTCAAAATGTCGCTGTATATGTGTGTAAGCAAAAGCAGACCATCCTGTCCACGTTTTTGGAGCTCTGTGCCAAATTTAAAGTCTGTCTCTGTCTCCCCCCTTCTCTCCTCCAGTTTATTGAGCCGTGTCGTTCAGACCGATGGACGACTGCGGATATGAGACTCTACCTTACTCACTACACAAACTCGGCGCACATACTTGACACATTCAAGTAAGTCAATGTGCTTTTATTCTGTAAAACTTATCAGGCAGAGCATGGCACCAACCCTGCCAAGGTAAACCAGTTCCCCAGGGGGCTTTCTGAGCTAAAAATAAAGTCCTGATTGTGGAGAGAGCACAGTGTGAGCAGCCAGCAACTGAATGACATATACTTTGGCAGTCGTTAAACCTTACACAAACATAAAGTAAGCATTTTAAAATTATTCCCTAATACTGAGTTGCATACTCTACCCCCAGGGGTCTCCCTATCGTGCCCCCGATTTCTTAAACTGTAGTTACCTTGTTTCTCATGCAAACACTCAGGAATGTAGTTAAGGGTTTACACAGCTCTGCACCACTACGTGCTCAACAAAGAGATATTCATAAAAAGAGAGGTAGACCCCCCTCATTACTGCGAGTGGACAAAGATTGCCTCATTTACCCTCTTCACACAGATTTCACAATTACACTTTGTCATGAGACTTGGAGTAAGTGGCTGACGTTTGCTCTCTTTCTCTCCCTCCCTCTACCCTGCTCCTCAGACACCAGGTTGTGTGGGACAGATACATGGGTGTCGTCAAAAGCTGCATCTTCAAAATGTATCACGACTGAAGCACATTCACATCCACTGGCCTCCTACTCACTCCTGGCCCGTGTCTCCCCCCTGCTGTAGCCTTCATCTAGGCCCTCCACTTTATGAACCCTCTGAGGTTTTTTTTTAGTGCTCCATTATCGCTTTAGCCTCAGTTTGCTCCCCGACTGTCCCGCCAAGGTTCTGCAAATTTGGTTTGTAAATAAAATGCGAGCATTTACATCAAACTGTCGTCCTGTTTTATGTGATCTCGTAAAGTCTTATGCTGGTTGATATGATTATTTTGTCTTCTGTTTTATAAAGGAGGGGTTTTACCACTTAGCCTTTACAGGTACGGGATTTACAGATGTTGATGTTGGGATGAGAGACGGAAGAAGGCATACATCACATACATAAATAATAATAATGAAAATATTGTTTTAAAACTTGTAAAGTATAACCTTTTAGGCTACTACATCATTCTCACTGAAGCTAAAAAGTGCTGCACAATGTTATGATAAAAAGTTTAATTATGCCCCTTGAAAACTTTATAAATACGTCCTTGACTTCAATAACCTTAAAGGTTTTTGTTTAGACATAAACTGAACAGACACAGTGACACATATTTTCAAGTGTTTTCTGAGTATCTACCTCCAAGTGACTCATCTACTGAAAGTAGAGCTTGCATCGATCTGATTACTCTACCGTGGTCATATTTCATAGTTGCAGCTCTAATCTAAAAACCTGCTGAGATCTACAAATATCAGCAGCAAATTTAATGAGTCTGGAGGAGCTGTTCAAGTGTGTGGGAGGTTTGTGGGTGGCCGTGGACATAAGGGGTCAAACCTGTGGGGGGGAGCACAGTTGGTCCACTTGGGGGGCAGTCAGTGTGACTTTTAACAACCTCTCCTGTAATGACAGCTGCCATCTTTGCCACCACTCAGGACCTGAGGACAAATAAACAACCAGAGGCTAAGTAAAGGCTTTCCAAAACACAAACTGGAGCTTTACCTTAAAAAAGCAGCACAAGCACACAGGAATTGCCTCTAAGGCATATAAATAGCGCAGGTTAGCTTTTAATAAACATGTATTGACCAGTGTAGCTGTTAAAAGATTATTTTTTAGGATCTGTCACTTTGACACTTGAAGCATCACACACACATTTTGATATGATTGTTGGAACTTCTTAGAAAGTAATAAAACAAACTCCTTTTCAGAGAAGGTTAGTGGAAAATGTAAATAAAAAATAAAATGATGATAATAATTTGTTGATGCTCTCAAATGTTCATCAGGCAAATTTAGAAAAGAAAACCTGTCATTGCACAGAGGACAATTAATGCACCATCTCTTCAAAACTAACATGTAACTTGAATATATCTGACCTCAGAACACATTACTATTGGCTTTCGGTTTTGGGGACCATAAACATACAGCAGATCTACTCTTGGCCTTAACACACAAAGATTTCTCCTGACTCCCATGTTTTTCTTTTTAACTTTAGATTGTGACGCATAAATTATTTGCTATTTTGCACTAATATAAATTTGTGCTCCTCTAAATCTCAGTGCCAGGTCGTAAAACCCCTGATCCCTCTTTACTTATCCCTTGGATGCTTCCTTTATACCCAATTTTTTATTTTCCTAAATCTGCCACCAACCGGAGCTCCCAGAGTTTAGTTGCCTTATTTTACCTCGTCCCAGACTTTGTTGAAGTTGAGAAATTCTTCATTTGTTTATGTTTAACAAGTCCAATCAGATGTGTCAGTGAAAATACTGACAAACTCGATTCTCGTTCTAGTGAGGAGAAGAGGGAGGAGGCGGGACGATGACGGGGGGTGAGGGGTGGGGGCAGAAAACTGAGTCAGATTTGACCTTTTAGATTAATGAGGGTTAAGCAATCTTTTAACCACTTTACAACATAATGTCGCACATTTTGCAAGAAGAGAAGTGGCTGGATGAATCCAAGTGCAGTAATGAGTTGGCTCTGTGCAGATACGGTGAGTAACAAAGATAGAAAATGGTAGCAAGTTTGTTTGCAGTAATTCTTTCCAAAAACAACACCATTTTCTTTCTGCCAAATAAGCTGATACATTTTCCGAGTGGGTCTCCACGCTGTCTCTCCTCGGCTGTAATTTTGTGCACATTCCATTAACTTCAATTTGACTGGCTATAAATATCCCTCATGTCAGAATAGACAGGACAGCGAGAGTTTCAGTAGCTTCATGGAGAGAGAAAAAAAAGTGAAGATGTGGGCCGTGTGTTAAGACAATGGGGGGTATCATGGAGAAGGGAGGAAAGGGTGGGAGAGCTCGGGGCTTTTGCAGGGATTGAGTTTAAATGAAACCAGGTGTGGTGTCGGACCAGTGTGAGGACTATTGGGTAAGAAAACGGGGAGTGGGGGGGGGGGCATGTCTGTGGGTGAATCTGGGAGCTGTTGTTCC
>NC_024321.1:7532541-7533267 GCF_000523025.1 Cynoglossus semilaevis
GGGCTGGGGGGGGTATTTGGGATAAAAAGGGGGGGGGGGGGGGGGGGGCATGTCTGTGTGTGAATCTGTGAGCTGTTGTTCCGCCTGCGATTTGGATGGACTTGGAATTTCGGAATTTGGGCCGCAGACCAGGAATTTGCATTCTGGGGGGTCAGGGAGCGGGGGCTTGGAGAGTGGAGGATGGCAGTGCAGGGGGCCAAAGGGGGGGTTGAAATGGGCTGTCCCTCTCCTTCTTTCTCCCTCCCTCTTTCTCTCTCTTTTTCCCTCCCTCTGCATGTGTTCAGCTGCTCCAGCTGTTGGTCTCTCCACTCACTCTCTCAGGGTCATACAGGGAAGAGTTGACGGGACCTCTTCTGTCCGACAACTCTGCCGGGACGACCACAGCCAGCACCAGGACACACCGGTCAGAGGGAGCCCGAGAGCAAGACGACCCAACGAAAAAAGGAATCATCTGTGAGTTTTCTTGTGTTTCTGTAACTTTTGATCAGGAACTAAATAGACAAAAAACCCAAAACAAAACAAAACAGGGAGAATGAAAGAAAAACTGTGTGTAACAGAGGTGAGACGTACCTCTCTTACCTAGTTTAATGGTACAGGCCTTCCACTTCACAGCTGCACAGCTGCACTGCCGTCTGCTCTGCTCTCCCAGATCTGCTTACAAGAGCCAAGATAACGTGGCCCAGTCTCCTCTCTCAGCTCTGTGTTTTAGGAACTGTAATAGGGGGG
>NC_024321.1:7533316-7562689 GCF_000523025.1 Cynoglossus semilaevis
TATTGTGCAGATTGTTACAAAATGATTCCGCCTCATCCTTCCGGAGCAACATTTAATGCCAGTGTCATAGTTCCGGTGTTAGTCACTATATTCCTGAATTAAATGAGTAGCTTCTGTGGAGCAAGAGGAGCAGGTGCCAGCGTTGGAGTCACAGAATGATGGTTAGGACCTGGATGACTGGCAGCTGAGGACGCCACCGTGCAATTTAAATCACTGTTTGTAGAGTGTATACTCATAATAGCTAACACATGACACCTCCACCAGTTATTTACAGTGGAATTACGAAGGCAGCAGGAAGGAGGAATGTTCCCTCCATAGCAGCCCATCATCGGCTGCAACACTGTCAGCGTATAATAATGCAACACAGCCCTGTTACTGCGATTACACAGTGAGACAGCAGCAAAGCCTCAGGGGCATTAGGGGAATTCTTACAGCAGGAGTGAGGATGTATGGGAGATGGGAAGATTATAGATTTTTGAAGGTTCACTGACACAAAGGTAAGACACGCAGCTGGAGAGATCTCACACTGAGCCGCCACAAAACCAAGCTTCTCCACACATGACGGAGCAGAACAACACAAAGCTGGCTACGTATACACTACAAGACATGACCCAAACACACCGTTTACACTGTGTGTTTATGTGTGCGTGTGTGGTCCAACTACAAGTTTTTCCTGGTTCCCATGTGGTCACCTTCATGAACCACCTGACGTTTTGCTTCTGAGGTTGTGCTGACTGTGTAACTCCAGCCTGCTGTAGCTGAAGCCAACACTCCAAATGGTAATTATATTAAATGTCGATAGTTTTATCATGTGCTGACATGTGACACAACCGATGTTATTAAGACATGGGCTGCATCGGCTACAAAAGGGTTTCACGTCTGATTATTTATGAGTAACTCATCACAACATCAGGAGGAAATTGGAAATATGTCAGTGTTTTAAAATTACAACGTACTTTCAAAGGTGACTCTTAAAAAAGCATATACAGTATATATAAGGTCATGAATATATGTTAGGGTCCAAGCACTAACTTTCGACAACAGCAGTAAACACCACTGTAGCCCCCTGCTGCCACCTCCTGAACAGAATCAGATTTCAGCTCTTTAATTAAAATTAATTTTCCATTCAATTTATATTTCTTGCTGCAGAAAAGTGGAAGAACCATCACAGTAGGAGAACATGGAGACTCCATTTTTCCTTTTTGCTGTTAGGCATCAGAACTTATCACCACTCCACCACCATTGTACCAGCAGTTCAAATATTTTTGATTGTTTTTCTCTAGCAAGGAGACACAGCCATGACTCAGCTGTATCACTGATGAGGAAGAAAAACAGTGAACCTGTGTCTAACAGATGATGAACTTGTGCACTGAGTCTGAGTTATCGACATCCTCCTGCACAGAGGGATGAGTTTTGGGAGCAGTGGCCAGAGGTTTGGCACCAGCTGTCTTCTTATGAGAACCATGGGGGGTTTCCCAGAACCTGATACTCTGGGAACCACTGGCGTGGCAGGGCATCCCAGCTGAGAAATGGCGCCCACATCCTTGCCACGGGCATTCCAGAGGTCCACCACTACTTGAACTCCAACAGCAGCAGGGCAACACCCATGCATCCGTGCTGCCCACACTCGGTGGCCAGAGAGTGACTGGACCCTGGGCTAATGGTCAGTCTGTTTTGGGTCACATTCTTGCTGGATGTAAGTGGCTGCTCGTCCAGTTCAGAGAGGTCACGTCCTGTGGTAGTTCGGTTGCGTCTTGCGGTACTCGTGACAGGCTGTGATACAGAGCGAAGGGATGTTTTGCTGTTTCTTTCACCACTCAAAGGTCCCAAATCCCCCGTGATGTCATCCATTCACTATTTGAGGCCGTCCACGTCACCCTGCGGACGGTGTTTGTCCCAACATGAAGTCCAACAATAAGCAGTGCCTGTAAATGTGGCCTGCGGAGTTTAGATCATAGCGTGCTTCTGTGCACGTAGACAGGCAGCTTTCATGTCGCTTGGTGTGTTTTTCTATTCCTTTAATTGGCCTGTTTTTCTTCAGTATTTTTTATGGAAGCTGGAGTAGGTGATTTGTTTATGTTGAGAGTCAGCAAAATCACTACTCTCCAGGAACATTAACTGAGGAATGGTTGTGTCTCTGCTGGGAGGAAAGCCAAGTCCATCACAGCACTCAGCAAACATAATACACTAAAAATACACCTCCAAAATACACTACACTGGAAAGAGCTGAAGGAGTGGGTGAAGTTCTCAGAATTTTAAGTGAAAGCAGTAGTGTGTCAGTGATGAAATATTGTTTGAACAAAATGACCGACCTTTATTCTTAATGCTGAACAGAGGTATGTACTGTTGAGGACAACATTTCCAGCACATAAATATTGTCTCCAGTATTATCAACGACTTTTAATCCAAATGAAGATTTTTTTTAACATAGCAATCCTTAGCAAATGTGTTTCAACAAACATTTTATTTACTCTGCCAAAATAAAATATATATTAACCTTTAATGTCCCCTCCAGAAAAAAAACAAGGTCAAAAGTTTAGCTGTGAGCTCTATTGGCTAAAAAACACTTTTTGAAGTTGTTTCAGAAAGTTCCAGGCCTTCTGGTCTTCTGATCTATTTTAGTTCTTTCTTCTTTGACTAATCGCTCCAACTTCTCTACAGGGAGACATTTAGGAGGACAACATTTGGTTGGCTTTCAAGAGATAGTTCCTCGAAGTAAAAACAACTGCCATGAACTACTCTGCTGCTTAATCTAAATCTCATGTGTCCCACGTTTATGCAGCATCTCTACAGCTCTATAGCCCTGCCTCTGTGTGGAGTATGTGTTCTTTGAGTTGTATACTTCTCCTTTTAGCCTCACTAAATATAGGCAACACAATATGACACATGAATCAACAAATCTCAGTTTCTATGCAAAGCAATATAATGTGCGCAGTGTAAGGTAAGCTAGTATGTTCTGACAACAAATATAAACTTCATTTTAAATCTCAAGATCCTGTAGGACTGTCATCTCATACTTACATGTTAATCAAATATTTTGCAACTTGTAAAACATTGTGAAGTTTGTAGAAAGGTTCATGGAATGTAGCCTAAGTTTGGGCAAGTTGTCTATGAACTATATATTCCATACAGGAACTTAACTTTGATGATGTTGTAAACATAAAAAAACAAATGGCCAGGATTTCTGTCCTCCCCCTGATGCCCAGCGAAGTGAAGCTGAGAAAGCTGCTCAGCGAGGCTATCATTCCACTGACCTGTAGTCTGCCAGCCTGCAGACACAGAGGGCTTTCTGTGAGCAGCTAATATGAAAGTATTCCAGTCATGTTGACTTTTTTATTTTCAGTCGAGGGATGGCGCACGTCACAGTGTTTGTGTTTCTACCTGGCAGAGTGATTTATTCCATTTATTCTCACTGCAATCAGGGAGGGGGGTTGTTTGGTTTACAAACAGTAAACAAAGTCCACTGTGCGTCATGCATTCTGACTGACTAATTAAAAAAACTGGCTGTAGCATTTACAAGTCCAGTTGATTTACTCAGGGGAACAGCTTACATCACCAGTATCAGACTAAATTATGCATTTTTCTAATGTAAATATTTGCCCTCCCCCCACACCCCCACACCCCTCTGTGTCTCTTTAAACTGCAGATACCACTTGTTGGCAGCCCTGTACATCACAAAGTACCATCTTCAAGGCACTGCTTCCTGTGTGTCCCACCTGAGAGCTGTGTGTAGATCTCAGTGTGTGTGTGTGTGTGTGTGTGTGTATGTGTGTATGTGTGAGTGTAGTGTTTGTGTGCATGTTGTACGTCTGTTCCTGTCCTTGTCTCTTTACCAGTTAATGCATTAGTATGCAGGGTGTTTGTGTGTCCAGCTTGTGCGTGTTCATATGTACGTCAGTGCTCCTCAGCAGTTTCACTTCACAGGCGTCTACAGAAAGTGACACCTACACGGTAAGAATGGAAGAATCTCTCTCTTCTACTTTAAACTGTTTCTCTCTGACTGTCAATTGATTTTAAAGTTTTCTTGTTTCTCAAAACTTTGTGGGAATAGTTTTGTGATAGAATGTGCACACCCAGAACTCGCCACCCTTGCCTGCAGGTGGTGCTAAAACAATCGACTACACACAGGATATAAGAAATGCATTTCATAACAACCATGTCTAGGCCAGAAAAAAACCACAAAGATTTATAGACTAAAATACATAATCAACTCTAATGGGGCTACAAAACCTTGTGAACTGATCCCTAAACCCTAAACCTGCCAATCCTCTACCTTATTACTGACATGGGTGTCAGAGAGTTGAACTACAGTACACTGCATTCAAACAAATGTACAAAGAAACATGCCTCTCAAGGAAAATACAGGCTGAGGGCAGCATCACCAACAATGAACACACCAGCATACAACAACAAACACATTTACACACTCCAAATGTAAATACTCACAGTGAGTTATAAGTTCCCACACTGATGCCTGTTGTGTACTCTATCACCCGAGTGAACCTACACAGGGCTACATGGATATGGGCACGTTGGCTGGGTTTCTGCTCGTACTATCTGGAGATAATTTTAGTTTTAATTCCATGTTCCCTCAGTGTGCCCAGTAGTTTCTTTTTTCCCAGAACGGTAATGACCCCTCTTCCAAACAGTGGCAGCACACTCTTTGTTTTTCAAGTGACACTTGGCTTGAGAGAAGTAATTTAGCCTGTCATACTTTCCTCAGCAGCAGACTGCTTGTCTTTTTGGCTCAGTGTCGTTCGTCTGAGAAGCTTCTTTCATCTGACTGTTTTTTTTCCTGCATAACTATTACTTTTTAATGAATGTGTGTCAAATGTTTTCATCCTTGTCTTCTTTTCTTTGTGGCTTGTTGTAGGAATGCACTGATGGATATCACTGGGACTCGCAGACAGAGCATTGCAAAGGTTTATCTCTCTTTACCTGCAGTGACTTCACAATAATGACCAATAAAAGCTGATGCTGATTAATTCAATTATGACCTCTCCCCTCAGACATAAACGAGTGTGAGACAATTCCTGATGCCTGCAAAGGTGAAATGAAATGTTTCAACCACTATGGAGGGTACCTCTGCCTCCCTCGCTCTGCGTCCGTCATCCCAGCCACAGAGCCTCCCATTACACCCGCCGAGACTTTTAACCACTGCCCTCTGGGCTATGAGCCACAGGGAGACAGCTGTGTGGGTGAGTGTCTGTAGGTGTGGGAGGGGGGTAAGAGGCAGACAGGTGGTAGCACAGAATGAGTGACCATTAACACATGTTTGTGTGTGTGTAAATTTATTGTCAGTGGTCACAGACTGTGCAGGGACAGGTGGTCAAGGCAGGTGTTAGAAGTGAAGGCTGAAGTGTCAGTGCTGTCTGTGTGGGTGTGAGTGAGTATGTGAGTCCATGTGGGGCAGGCAGGGTAGGAATGTGGAAGATTTCACACCAGGACAGCTGCTCTGTTTTAGGAGCTGAGTAACTGCAGACTCTGGGTCTGCGTGACACAGCAAACGTGATTCATCATCATCAGAGCCTGGTTTGAGTGGTCAGAGAAAAATGACGCAGCATTTGTGGAGTGCAAACACATCTCTGACTGCTGCGTCCTTATTTGTCACTTCATCAAACCCAGATGTCGACGAGTGTGAGCGAGAGGACCATGACTGTCAGCCCAGTCAGCAGTGCATCAACACACTGGGGGCCTTCACCTGTCAGTGTCCAGATGGTTACCGCAAAGTCGGCACGGAGTGCATCGGTAAGTCTAAGAGTATTTAAGACCTGGATTTAACTACTGTGGATAAAAAGTTTTAAACACAATCTGTGGTCAAAGAATTGTCTCTCAGTTAGTTGAATCATCAGATTAGATTAGATATAGACATTTGTCATGTAAAATATATATAATAAAGCAACACTTGCACTAAATTCTGTAAAATGGCGTTACTTTGACACAAGATGGCTGACATTTGAGGCTGATTTTGACTTTGCTGTAACTGCACCCCACTATATACAGTGGTTGTTAGACTCCAGAAATGTTTCCAATTACACGTCCCCCCATCATATTTATAGTTCAGGATATTATGATGTAATTATTTTGGATAATGTGTCCCAAAGACATGGTCTGGTCTCACTGACCTGTTTTTCTGTTCTCAGACATTGACGAGTGCAGGTACAGATACTGCCAACATCGCTGTGTCAACGTCCCTGGTTCTTTCTCTTGTCAATGTGAACCCGGGTTCCAGATAGCAGGAAACAACCGTTCTTGTGTTGGCAAGTATTACGTCCAGCCCTAGGAGGAACAAAACTGGTCACATTGAAGCAGTGATAGAAAATGAAAAAAGTTTGAGGAGATCGTCTAAGAGAGGTGTAAACATTATTTTATGATATTAGCAAAGTTATTACATGGCTGCTTCAACCCTCACCAATAATCTGAGTTTGAAACCATGGCTAAGATACAATGGTTAATGTTAGATTACCATAGCTAATAGCTGTATATGAACACACAGCTTAGTTGTAAACAATCACCATAACATTATCTGTAAAAGTGCAAGAAGAATAACAGACAACATCAGGTCCTGAAATGATATTCTATTCAGAATAACTGTATCTGCTGATGAAGTAGTGACTGTTTCACCTCTGGAAAAAATTAGCTCATGTTGGACCCCACTGCTTCTAGAAATTAAGCAGGCTGGAAAATGTGTTGTGGGGACTTGACATTTATTTGGGTCTTTGCATTTTTTTTACTTTGAATTCTCAGTTTAAGTTTTTGATCCAGAAGCTGTAAAAAGTTTGGACGCGTTAGCGTTCCACCAAAAGTGACCACATCTTTATAAAGAGGTCCAAATTAACGGGTGTAGCTGGCGAGGGCTGCGCGGTCTACAGGGGGTAGACTGAGTAGGTGACAGATACATAGAAGATGTTTTATTTCCAAAGGTGTCAGATTTTACTAACCAAAGCGTGTTCTCACGTGTCTCTTAGGCGTCAATAGCTTTGACAAATTTCTTTATTACGACTTTGTCAAGTCTTAAATAGTGTTGGGTTTCCTGCTTCTCAAAATGTTTTCAACAAAGGTCAAATGAAAAACCTGTGACTATTATTGAAGCATTGCAACAGGATTTGATCTAGAGAAACTGAAAGAATTTTTGAAGGAAACTTGACTTCACTCCCTGGATGAGGCAACGAAACAGGTTGTGACCCTGGTGTGAAAGACATGCTACAGAAATCTACAAAGAAGAGATTCTCTGATGAAAACAGTGCTCGCAGAAGTAAAAATTTGAAATTTAGAGAAATAGTTCTATTATTTTCATTATTAACTTAATGTATTTTTTTAATTTACCTGCAAATTATGTTAAATCATAATGTTGTTAAAGAGGTTCCATAAAGAATGTGCAATACGTTCTAAAAAGAACGGCACTGTTGTGAGACGGCAGATCCTGAATTAGGACACAGCCAATGTGTCACATTGAAAACCTGAAATGTCTTTCAGATGTGAATGAATGTGACATGGGCGCCCCCTGTTCTCAGAGGTGTTACAACACCTACGGTACCTTCCTTTGTCGCTGTGACCAGGGTTATGAACTGGGGCCTGATGGCTTTGCCTGTAATGGTAAGAGACTGTCTCTTCATTGTCTGTAATCTCCATTTTCTTATTGAAATGATGGGAAGTCAATAATATTTCAACCCTTGTAATTCGACAGACATTGATGAGTGCAGCTACTCCAACTATTTGTGCCAGTACCAGTGTGTGAACGAACCAGGAAAGTTTTCCTGCGTCTGTCCTGAAGGTTACCAGCTGCTGGGAACCCGGCTGTGTCAGGGTAAACACATCTGTCCCCTGTTTCTACTCTCTCCTGTCCCGTCCTGTTCTCTCTGACCTTATCACTGTTTTCCCCCTGTGCAGATATAAACGAGTGTGAGACAGGTGATCATAAGTGTAGTGAGACACAGACCTGTGTGAACGTCCATGGAAGCTACCAGTGTGTGGACACCAACCGCTGCAAAGAGCCATACATCAAGGTGTCTGAGAAGTGAGTGACACCTCATGAAAGCTCGAGTGTGTTCAAACGCAAACACACACTCTTACACACCTTTTCCCAATTACTCAGAAATGTGCTGGCTGTCTACTCAGTATAAAATCAGTCCCTGTATTCAGTTGAGCTCAAACTTTAAGATTATCCCAATTACATTTTCCAGGTTTAGGTCCAACTTTGCAGATTTTTGTTTTTGGAATGTGGTCCAGTGTGGTAAGAAAACCATTACAGTGAACAAGTGTTCACAGGTGTGAGTCTCTGTCAACACAGTCCACATGATCAGGCTGAAGCAAATACGTTTCAGAAAAAAACAAAAAAAAAACAAAAACAATGACTACTGTTCTATAACGGTACAGCATTTTAGTTGTGTAACTCCCTCTGCTGGCTGATAAACGAACTGCGGTGATTTCCTGCCCCTACAACGACTGTATCATTAATTTTCTGTCTCCGAATCATATTTTCATCATTAAGGTGTGTATCATGCATTTCCCACAAACGATAAACACAAACAGATACATGTTTTTAACAGCAGGTTAAAAACTAAACAGATTTGAGGGTCAAAAGAGTTTTGGCTATAAAATCCAAACCATCTACAGTCTACATCTTTTGTGTCCATGGTGAAGACATCTTAAATAATGTTGTTAATATGTTCAGTGAATCTTTTGTGTCCATGGTGAAGACATCTGTTGGACGTGCCTGATGTTTGTTAATATTCCTACATCCAAAACTGAACTGCTGTAAAAATGCACAACAAAGAAGGGAATTGAGGTGAAAATGTCATTTTTCCTTTTCTCCCGTGTGTGCAGCCGCTGTGTGTGTCCTGTCAGCAAACCCGCCTGCAGAGATTTACCTTTCTCCATCGTCCATCGCTACATGACCATCACCTCAGAACGATCCGTTCCCTCGGACATCTTCCAGATTCAAGCCACGAGTGTGTCTCCGGGGGCTTACAACACCTTCCGCATCCGCTCTGGGGATGATGACGGAGACTTTTACATCAGGGTGAGGATTAGATGATTAGTTAGTTGACTTTTAATAACTACAGTAGATATTTTTCTAGCAAAAGTAATTAATATAATCACTAAGGAGTTAAACAACAGTGTTATGTATGTATACAAATACTCACTCACCTTCTTGTCTTTCCAGCAAATCAACAATATCAGTGCCATGCTGGTGTTGGCCCGTGCAGTGTCCGGCCCCAGAGAGTACACGTTGGACCTGGAGATGGTGTCAGTGAACCCCCTGCTCAGCTACCACGGCAGTTCTGCCCTCAGACTCACCGTCTACGTTGGACCGTACTCTTTCTAAAGAGGGAGAAGAACAAAGAGAAGACTGGAATAAAGAAAAAAATGAGCTGAGGGGGAAACACAGAAGCAAAAAAGATGCTGTAAAAAGAAGCTGTCTATGCAGTTCAACCAGTCACTGTGATGTTAAACTTTCACTTTTTATAGTTAGTTGTGCAAAGAGAGACAGAGTGCTGTCAGACCACCATATTTCCTGTACGTACAGTATACAGTGTGTGTGCAGCGGTTTTATGTCACAGATCAGTTTAAAATCATTGTTGCTCTAATTGTACCCTTGTAAAGTTCAGTGTAGGAGTTTGTATGATTACATGATAAAAGGTATTTTTCAACAGTACTCAATGCAGCGTCACAGTGCCATTATAATTGGAACGATAAAAGGATTCTTCTCCTCCACATCTGCTCAGTGTAGTGACAAACTGCTGCTGTTTGCTGTCAGGTACAATGATTCATGCCCGACGTCACCAGAATATTCTGTTTTCACCAGTTTTACATTCTTATCTCCAGTTTAATTCTGTAAGCCACTTCATCCCCGTCCAGCTTCGTTTCCCTTTTCCCACAGACACAATTCAGTAACCACTCACGTCAGACCTCAGCCTCCTCCACACTCCACTGTTCACTTCTACGCCCCAGATCTCCCTCTTCAGATTTTCTGATGTTGTACTTTGTATTTTTTTTTAATTTGAAGTCCATTAAAACAATATACATCTACTTGTCTTTGTGTTAAAGCATCTGTATCCTGTGTCATGCAGCACTCAGCCTTCAATATAAAAACAAACATTTGTTTTTTGTGTATACACCTCTGATAATGGTACAAGAAGACTATTACACTTGTAACAAAAGTAGTTTTCTTCTGAATACCACGGACTAGTTCCTTCTACCCCACAGCCTATGGCAGAATAGCTCAGGGGATTAGACAGTAGACATTTTTGGTCATTCAACTCATTCATATTGTTATTTATTTTATTTATTCATTATGTATTTACTTGTAGGGGAAGCTTAACCGCAGCTCTCACAGATTCAATGACAATTGACCACTTAACTGTTTAGTATTTCCGAATTTTACTTTGCCTAAACATTGAGGCGTTCTTTGTGGCATGGACCAACCTTAGTGGGTATGATTTAGCAACATCTAGTGGTGAAATTACTGTACTTGTTGTAGTAGAAAACTCCTCTCATGAACCTGTCCAAGTACGTACATATTCACCAGTTATAATACAGAGCCATGTCATTTCTGCAAACCCACAACTTAGTCAAGAAAATGAAAACATTTTTCAAAAACAGTTGGACAAAAACTGCAACCTACTAAGAAAATAGCCAAAAGTTAGCTTAACGAAATGGCAAATGTTGTTAAAGTTAGCATAGAGTAGTTGTTTAATATTAAAAGTTAGCGTAGCCTCTGTTGGATTTTGTCTCATCACTGAGAAGAACATCATGGTTTTAATATAAACTGCTGATCGTTCAGATTTATGACAACTTCATCCCAGTGCTGTTTCATCTCTTTTATTACTTCCCCCCAAGGAGGTTGTGTTTTGGCCGCGTGGTGTCTGTTTGTGTGAGTGGAATAACTAATAAAGGCCTTTGATGAAATTCCCTGGGAAATAATTACATTCTGGTTTTGCTCCAGACTCTGTTCCGATGATGACGGCATTTAAAACCTTCTGGATGTTTTCACAGGCGAGCAAGACTTTCATGTGACAGACAGGTGTGTGTGTGTGTGTGGACGAGAGAGAGGGAGTGAGATCACTGCAGCTGCAGGTGTGTCCTTATGAGCACATCCTCAGTTCAAGCTGTTTCTGTAAAACTAACATCTCTTAATGTGTCACAGACTTTCATAATTCCTAAATCATCAAGTGTTGACCAATGTGTTTGGTCAACACTTGATGATTGATTAACACTTGCACGTTTTCCCAGACTGAAGAAACCATATTGAAATGTGTGAGCTGACACGTGCAGACTGAGCAGAGGGAAGTTAAGAAGACGGCGTAAAAACAGATGTTAAAGCCATGTTATAGTAAACAACTTTCCAAGAATTATCACCGTGTTTGTCTTGTTGTGTTAATTAACGCATGTATTTGATTACTTTTACAGCCCTGAGTCACAGGAAGCAATGAAGCAGCACCTGAAACACATCAATGGAAGTCTGGGTAATTTTTAAGACTATTTTTGACCTATTTTGTAGCATGTCTTCCAGATGAGTTTCTGCAGAACATTTCTGTGTACTCTCATCCTGTTTGGAGGTAAATATCAGATGAAGGAGACTTTGTAAAAGAGCCAGGTTGAAGATAACACTGGTGTCAATGATCCACTAGTGAACCTCTGGGGCCTGGTTGTTCATTGACAAGTTTTAAGACTTGACTAGTTTTACAGCATTAGTTAATCCTCTTCTCATTTACACGAATCCTGTCCTGGCCATAATTCACAACATTCCACAATAGTTCTATTTGTAAAAGGGGGCGCTGCAGCAAAAATGACTGGGGACCACTGGTCTAAGGCAAGCTCGCTTTCGCCACCACGTGGACAAAGGAGTGAAATGATTGGTTGTAAATAGTAAACAATGGTGTTTAAATAATACCATGTACCATAGGTAATTCATTCAGACTCTTCTTATCGTGATTCAAGAATTCACATTAGGAAGGCAGAATCTTCCTTTATCACTGAAAATAAAGGGCTGAGGGCTGCAGGGAGAGGTAAACAACATTTTCTTTTTTCTTTTCATTTTACTGACAGAGCGAAATAGGAATAAGATCTAAAACGGTAAAAGAAGCGTATGAAAGGAAAAAGGGTGAAAGCCCTTAATTTACAGTCACTGCTCTTTGCTCCGCCCAATCCTACACACATATGAATACCCCACACACACCTCCCATCTGTCCTCACTGGGGGGTGATGACTCACACACAGGCACTGCTTTATGTAACAGGAGCAGACAGTGTCCAGCCACCAAGTGGCAGCAGATCACACAGATCTTCCTCTCAGCAGCAGCAGCAGCAGCAGCAGCAGCAGCAGCAGCATTATTCCAGAAATAGCAGCAACCTGAGTGATGTTGGTTCCACTTCCTCAGTAACTCATAAACCTACATTTTCAGGCTTTTCCCCAAAACACAAACAGCTGCCGATATGAAGTGACAACAATCATGTCCACATCTCAGATGCAACACACAATACAGTGACAAACCAATACCTGAGCATCATATTCATATGTATCTCCCACATCAGTGAAGAAAACGAATAATGAGTTTCTGAGATAAGTCATTTTTTACATGACTTTATGGTGATCAAATATTAGACACATATTAAAGTGTTAGCCATGCCAAGGGATAAGGTTCCTCTGAGATCTAGTTCACAGGTTTAGGGAAAAGTGTCAGAAGATTTAGAGATCTTATTTTATACACAGTATTCCTTATGGGTAAAATAAAACAGACTTCTAATGATGTAAACCTACTTTGGATTAGTTATAAGGATTTGTGGTTTTAGTTAGAAGTTAGACCTTTGTAATCAGGATTTAGTACTAGTTAAGGGAGAAAAAGTGGTAGGATTAGCACCTCATATCAAACCCACACGTGATGTCAATGGTTGAACAAGAAATCGGAAAAAATGTTCAGTGTTCCTGCTACGTGAGGCTGTGTTTGTTTGTTTCTCTGTGTCTGTGTGCAGGTCGTGGGTGTTTACATCGGCAGGCATGTGGTTTAGCTTGGCGGTGCCCACGCTGACGAGTGGGAGGAGTGTTTAGGCTGGTGGAGGGGGCAATGTACCGCCTGGGCCTCATTGTTGGCATCTTCACCTGAGTATGAGCTCATTTTGTGAGCGGGCTGTGGCCTGTGGGCAACAGTGGGGGATAGTGTGGGACTGGAAGTGGGTATAACGTGGCCCACGTAGGTCTACAGTGTGCACCAATGGCTCCAGTGTGATGAAACAAAGACATTGGACGTTAAAGACATCGCTCCTCGTCTTAAAGCCTGGTCTGAGACAGACTGCAGTGATTTAATCTCCTCCTATTGCTGTACAAAAAGCTCCCTGTGTTCAAACAATAGCACATTTATATTTGTGAATGAAAGGCTGAGGTGGAGTGTCATTACCCTCCACCCACACCATCCCAGCACTGAGATTAGATAATGAATCAGTGGAATATGTGAAACATCAAATAAATAACAATAAAAAGAAAAACAACATGTAAATCAGTGAGGGGCATTAGGCAGGAAGTGGCTCTTCTTTGGTCATTTACATTAAGTATACAGAGAGGCAGAAAGGGGCAGTTACACAATAACACACAAACAACTACACAACACAAGTAGATAGACGTAGACATCTAGTGCATATAAAGGTCACTGAACTGGGTCTGTATCTGTGTGTGTCAGTGAGTGGGTGGGTGCGCATGTGTGTGTGTGTGTTTAACATCTTTTCAGAAAAATTAAATGAGTGTTGTATTACGTTACCATATGTTCTATATTATGAAATATTTAGAGAAAGAAAAAACCCCAGTTAACAATTCAAATCCCTAACTTGCTGACAGCCAAAATGACATCACATAACTGGATATCTGGAAACATTAGCTGAGAATTTGCCATCACAAACCATCACTTTGGCAGTGGACGAGCCAGTGTCTGCCTGGAGAAGAATTTAACAACTAATGCGACATTTGTTCAAGTTTAAATATACTGTATGTCTTACCTTTAAATATAAGGTATATTTTTCTTTTATATTCATGTTTTTTTAATGTTGACTTAATGTGTGATGGCAGCCTGTTTAACCCTTTATATAAAAAAAATATAGATAATTAAAAAAATATTTTTTTTTTAGAGATTTGGTTCAGTTTATTTTTTAGTTCATTTTTTACTGCAGTCATTTAAAAAAAATGGCTACGGCTGGTTTCCACTGGGCAACGCATCCTTTCCTCCTAATTACACAGTTTAATTGACTGGAAACTCATTATGCTACTATTTGCAGTTTGGCAAGTGTTTGGCAATTCTTATACTTTTTAACAGTCAGTAGTTACCGCTGACTGATTTTCCTCTTCTTATGTGCACAGAAATGTTAACAGAAAACAGATATGGACTGCAGGCAGGTCAATCAGGTACAAGACTATTGTTACAAAACCACAATTATGTTATTTGTCTATTATTTGTATTAAATCCTCATCAGTGTCTCAGATACACAGATCCTTTCCCCTAAACCGTCCCAGAGGCTTGAACATTTTGTTAAAAAGATTTAGCTTTAATATAACAACATTCTTGCCATAGAGGAGCCAGTTACAAGTTAGACTAAAGGTGCAGCACATAATTTAATTTCCAGGAAAATACGTTGATGAGTAGAGTCTTATATCACTAACTAAAAATATCACTAACTAAAAATACAAACGAGTACAAAGGGTAAGTGTACACACTTAACATCTCAAATTTCCCTGCAGTCACATAGTTTTCTTTATAAATGATTTATAAATAGAGTCATAAGAATCATCTTTTTCTTTTATCTAGATACACAAAAAATAGAATTTGATTTAATTTAACCTAACCTAATCTGGACAACCAAACCTGTTACTAGTTTTCTCCCTATTTATGAACCTTCCAGAATGTTCCTTATATCTTTACTTTAATTGCCTTCGCCACCAAACATCTTTATTTTATGTTGTACAGAGATTTGATGGATTTAGAATTAAAGAATACATTTTAATTTCTTTCCTATATCCTGACATAAACCTCATCCTCACTGAGACAACTGCAGTCACTTCATATTATCTCTATAATATCTATAATTCACTTCTGAGTCTGGTCCAATTACAGGTTTAATTGCTGGTTCTGTTCATTACTCCGGGTCAGTGTGATCTCTCACTTACAACCTGATAATTCAATGCAGGTTATTGCAGCATACAACATAAATGTGTCACATGTCTGTAATTAAGCAGGGTAATTATAAATACCAGTGCACTGACAGGAAGACACAAACAACATGTATTAACGATGCCCTCACAGACAGTTGACAGCATTTAACTACATGTAATAGACACCAAATGTAAAACTTCTGCAGCGAATGGTCCAGATGTTGAGAAAAAACACTCTGATTCATATAAACCTCTAACTTAAATATGCCAGCTCTGCCTTCATTTTCTTCACTTGTTGCGCAAATGTGGTTACTAAGAAACTGCCATGTGTTGCTATGGGTGTGTGGGTGGCAGTAAAAAGGACTTATGCTGAAAAGACATTTAGCCCTGAAAAATAACAAGAAAAAAAGTCAACTTCAGGTAGAAAGAGCTTGGAAGGAACTTTGTGACTTGAAAAAATTTACAACATACCAGGGATGTAGTTTTAGTTGCCAAGGCGTCAGTCAAACTGTGAATTCTGGTGGTGAGGAACATAATATTGTGTATATGTGAACATGAACTTATTGTAATGCAAAATGTGAAGTGAAGAACGGTCAGGAAATAGTGGCTTGAAGAGGCTTAAAGTAGAATGGATGAAAAAAATATGAATTAAAATATGAATTAACATTAAATATGATCTTAAAGGCACCATAAAACAAAAAGACTTGGCTGTGCTGAATGAAACATGTTCATTTTTTTATGGCATTTAGGGAATTTTACATCTCAAAACAGGGCTTAAAAAATAGCCAAACATAACTTTATCAGCTCCTCTTGAGCCTTTGGTTTGTGTTTCTTTTTGTGACCAGTTACGTGTTTATTCAGAAACCTTCCGTAATGTTACTGGTCCATTTCCATTCATTCTTACTTGATTCTAACGCAGGGGTTTAAATTAAACAGAGGCTGCTGTTTCTTTGTTTCTTTTTGACAGTTTCATTAGTTTGGAGTTAGGATAGACAGTGGTGGTAACTTTTGTGTCATTCCATTAGTTTAAAACACTAATATTTATTTCTGACCCTGGTTTCAAAACCTGTTTCTATTTCTATTTATGACTCACTAGAATAAAAACATGTTTTTCATGGAAAAAAATAAATCTGTCACCTGTTTTCCAGCTTGTTGAGAGCTCACAGATTTTGTCTGTAAGTGAATGTATTTTTGGAGCACTCTGTGGGCAGAAATCAGGCCTCAATGAGAAGAAATGAACAAGCCCCCAAGGACAGGTAATTGACCCTGTCCACTCATGAATCAGCCCAGGATGAATGAATCTGTAAATAACTCAGGACGGTAGACGACACACGCGGGGATGGGACATGAATGGAGTCATGTGATCAGAACCAAAACTGCAGGTCAATGGAGGTTTATTTTAAGATATGGCTCGCAAGACAAATGTAGGAAAAAGAGGACAAATGGACACAGGATAGGAAAAACCAATAATAGACCATAATAGGAAATACTCTCAAATATGAAACACAAAGAATCACAGACACACAGATAAAGACAGATTTAAGGTTTTGTCTTTCTCAAACACGAATCCAAACTCAGCAATATTAAGACTAATATTACATTCAACACATCTGTTTTGCGAAAATTCTTATCATCAAAAACCTCACTAATGCTTCCATTGTGAATCACAATCCATTATTTAGCCCATAATAAGCCTTTAGTATAAACAGATTTAGTACGTTAGCATAAACACTGAATCTCCTTCTGCACTGTCCAAACTAGATCCCATTCACACACGGTGCTTTTGTCTTTTGCCTGATTTAATTCCTGCACTCAAGGTCTGCTCTGAAAATGAGAGTTAATGGACAGAAGTGAGAAACGGCAGAGAGGCTGTCTCAGTGAAGGATCTGCTGCTAGGAGGTCTCTCATGATGTAACACATCTACATCGCATCACCATGGCAACCCCGCATCAGCACCAAGTTACTGTGAGGAGAAAGAGTGAATGGCTGTGCTGGTATGTTACAGTATACACAAGAAAACTGTCTCTGTGTGTGTGTGTACATCAGAAATGTCTAATGACACGAGGACTTTAATTATGTGACGCACATTAATGGATGCTATACGTTGTTTTTTGATGACGATATCCCTCTTGTTTCCAGCTGCTCTCTGATACAGATCTTATCCTTGAGCACTCACACACACTCACACACACACACAGATTCATTCTCTCATATCATAATGAAGCCTGTTATGACAGAACCCATTTTGAATAGATGTATGCAGCCATCTATTCAGGTATTGTCCTCCTGATCTTCTGTGAGTCTAAGCATAGACCAGGGGACCTTGAGCAGACAGGTAACTCAATCAACAACTAAAGAGAGTTGATGAAAAACTTGTGCCCTCTGTTATGTGCCCCGGCTGCTAAAAATAAACTGGATATTGAAAAGAGAAAATGAGAGAAAAGGTAGAAGGGCACTGGCTCACAAAGCCAAATGCAGAAAGAGAGGCAGGGAGTGAGGGACACAGGCAGGAGGTGAGGAGCAGGAGCGTGGGTGGAGCTCAGAGCGTGGGTGTTTGTATGGTTTATTCACAAGTCCTTGTTTGGTGGTGGATTAGGCGTCAAATCAGAGAGAGACATGCAGTGAAGTTAAACAGTGTGAACCGCAGCACTGTCTATACATGAATGTGCTCATTTGTGCATCGCCTCAGTAACAGTTTACATTAGAAAACACATGTAAACCATTCAGTGCTGACATGTCAGCGTTTAGCATCAACAATCATGTAGCCCAGTTGTTTGGATTTTTTGGTTCGTGACTTCACTTTAGCATTTCTATCAAAGCATATGAGGGACATATGGCAGTAGCATGAGAATAATATTATGTTGGAATTATTGTCACATCTTTCATTGAAAATGTTGTGAATTTTAACAAAATAATACAAAGATAAGCATAAAAAGATATCTGACAATCACAAACAGCAGGTTTGTTATTAAGTGACATGACATCAAGCAATTAATAACAACAACTTTATAAGGGTGGGGGCGTTGGTTAGCACTGTCTACTCACAGCAGGAGAGTTGCTGGTTCATGTTCTGGCTCAAACAGAGGACTTCCCTTTGAGGAGTTGTCCTGTTGGTTCTGTCTGTGCATGGCTTTGACACATGAATAGGAGACTACCTGCTACGCTATGACCACAGCTGTGTGTATGTTCCACTGTGATGGACCAATGACCAGTGCTTGACCTAGTGTGCTCTTGGATTGCCTCCACCCATCCACCTGTTTCCATCTGTGCCTTTCTATCCCTAAATTAACTTATTTTCCCCTAACTTCCCTTTCTGCACCTCTCTCTTTCTCATTCTCTTGTCCTCCCCCCCCCCCCCCCCTTGCTTGGCTGCAGGAGTGGGAGGTGTTGCTATGCGACAGATGAGCTCCTTCCTTTTTTAAGAAGCAGAGCACAGACCTTGACTCTCTGGATGTAAAAATAAACTAAACTAGAAAAAAACATTCTTATTCTCAGGACAAGTGTTTTTCACAACTGGGATTAGAAAAAAAAACTGTTTGTTTTCCCTGAATTTATATTCTCCACACTGACCACTCTTAGCCTCTTCACCTCCTCTCATCTCCTGCACTCTCCGGTTTGAAGGGCTCCAAAAATAATCCAATTATTTGCAGCCGCATTAACATTTGTGATCAACACAGTCCATCTCTCATCGTTGGTGAAATCATTGACATTTCAACGGTGCTAAACCCTGGCAGCTCCCACCACGGAGTGATGGAGCCGTGGAGACAAAGATGGATGATCTGTCCTCTCACTTTCTCTCTGATGACTAAAGAACATGCTGCTCGTCCCTTGTCCACAGTTTTAAAATCTACCAACGGCTGGAGCTGTGAAAGTCACACCTGTTGATGACTCGGTGTGAGTGTGTAAAATTCCTGTTCTTTGTACATCTGTGTAAGTGTGTGTGTGTGTGTGTGAGGACAGTGACAGAGAGTAAGTGTTGGTTAATAAGAGTGTGACTGAGTGAAATGTGCCTTAATGAGAAAATTTGGGGAGGTTTGAGAGGGACTACGTGGGTGAGTGAAGGATTGGCTCTCTGTGTGAATCCATGAATGTTTAATTATGTTCCAGAACATGTTTTTTTCCTGAGATTTAAATATCAGCCATCACATCAGCGAATAGCTGAATTCATGTATTCATGAAGAGCTCTTTGCAGCCTTTTCTCCCTCAAAGCAGCAGTTGATGAATGCATTATTTGACAGACAACACATGGTCTAAAAAGCTGCAGTGCAATTGTCCGTAGCTGTGTCTCACGTCAATGGTTGCAGACAAGTAAGAATCCAAACCCCTTACAAAACAACAACAGCAGAGCCTCTGGTTTGACAACAAGGTTAGCACCAAGACGATCACCAGTTTGCTGGTTTGATTGTCTAACTTGTGTCAGAAATGTTTGTGAATGACAGAATAAACCAACGACAGTGTGAATGGATGAATACAGGTAGTTTGTGTGTGAAACATATAATAGTGAGAATGAGTGTGTGAGTGGGGGAAATCAATGGGCGAATGAGAGAGCAGCTGAATGAATGAGCCCGGATGAGTAATTGGGTTGGAGAGGGTTATAAGATTAAATGAGACTCCACATGAATATTGACACAAACAGGAGTTTCTGGCACAAAGACACTGGACTAATTGGATTCATTTGAGTCCATTTGTTGTCAGGGGGACATGGCACTCGTCCCCACGACCCCCCGCTCTTCACCTCAGCCATGTTGTTCTCTGCCACCCACCAATGATACTAATACAACCTCCTCTCATAATAACAGCAGAGATTATTGAGATTACTGCAACAATGGCACAGGCTCTTGAGACAACAGTGTGTGGGACAAGGTACAACTTAAGTGCCAATGAGTCACAAACAAACAACTAATAGGTTTTTCTCTCCAACGTGAAGAAAACAGCCTTTTCACTTACAAAAAATAACAATATATTCAAACATTACATGGATCGTAATTGTCTACTCTTGACACGTGTGCACTTTCTTTCTTTTGTTAGAACCACACTGCTGTAAAATGCGACATCCATTTAAATTGTTATAAAAGGTGACCTCTCATTTATCTCAAACAGTTTCAGCCTTACTTGTTTTTAAGAACATTGTGTCACTGGTCAAATTTAGCATCGATAGAATTAATCCAACAGATGCAACAAATGTAAGAAGCATTGACATAAGGCTTAAGGTAACAGGGTTGCAGTACAGGGTTCTCTGTATTTCAAATATTTGAAGGTTGGAGACAAAGTTCAAATATGACCACACTCGCCGCAGTACTTTAACAGAAACAGTGATGAACGAACTGCTCACACACAGGCATGATTCATGTGTCAGGATTCATGCATTATTCACTGTCAAATGTATTTGTGTCAGATGTGTCAAATACAAGATTAAACATATTTTCAACTCTGGGTAAAAATAAAGGATGATAAAAATGTCATTAATTAATGCCATGATGCCACATAGACTGAGAAAGATGAAAGGTTTAGAGATGACGACGGCTTCCTCCCAGGTTTCAACTAATTACTCAACAAAGTTTTTAACGAATAAAATGTTTGATAAAAAATGAACACCTAATCTGGATCTACACCCCGGAGTCTTGTATTTACAATTATTACTCTGAACGTAGATAACCTCATAGTTATGACACATATTCAATACACTACCATATATGTCCTACTGAAATGTGGCTGTGGCAGCTCTGACGCTGACCCTCTCGTCTCTGGATAGTCTTTGACATCGCTCTGATGGAACAGATCTCACGTCAAATCAAACAAAAGCTTTTGTGTCACACCTGAAACAAAGTGTATGACTCAACCCTGGTCCTTTCAGCGTCAGGTGGGGGAAAAAAAAGATCAGAGATTTGCTCAAGCTCTGCATAATTATGCTTGAGTGGATTGATTAATGTACGATTGTGACACTGCATTCAGAATAGCTACAAAAAATAAAAATAAAAAACTGATGTCACTGCTACACATGCTCTGATCCCCACATAGCCCTGTGTGTGATGTGATTCAGATGACCAACCCGAAGATTTTATTTCTTTGGCTTAAATGTCCTAAAATATAAAACACACAGAGTATTTTTTTAAATAAAACAAGAGGTTGTTTATGATAGGGACAAACTATGGATTTAGCTGCAAACAGACATTTTGTTCACATAGTTTTTTAACATGTTGTTGCTTCCTGCGGCTGGATCCCATTATGTAAATAAGTAATACAAAAGACAACAGTCTTATCAGGAAAGAGCAATCAATATAAATGCATGTATGCACTGGACAAAGCCAGGGCTCAGAGGAGCAGAATGAGAGACAGACTCACGAGCAGCAGGGAAGAAGAACAGCGCAAAAACCAGACGCACACAGAAGGAGTGAAACAAAGCTGAAGGTCTCCAACAACACACAGGATGATTCATCTCTGAGTTATATTTTGCATACTGAAAAGTGTCCAAGATGGCAAACTGTGGATCAAAGTATTCAGCAGATTTTTTAAGACCTGACTCTGAGTCCAGCTGTCTGCCCATTTGTTCAGTTATGAAGATATTAAACCAAGTACTATTCTTCTTTTGAGAGACGTTTTTTTAAACATGTGATGTCTATTTCTGTACAAAACTTTTGCATTTTTTTAGGGTTTGAAAATAATATCTTACATAACATATGATCCACCAGTCAGGAAACAACCCGAAACTTCACTTACTCAATTTTTCTTTTACTCTAGCCTTCACTAATGCTGTCCATTACTGCACATGTATGTAAAGGTTGATATTTTGTTATGTACTTTTCTAACCCTCATTTATAGGATTATTCTGACACTGACACTAAAGGTGAATTAACTCAGTTTAGTCGAGTCAAAATCCAAGGACTTCTAGTTTTACAACGGTAAATCCCCACTATTTCTACTTTTTCAACTTTTTCTTTACAAATTGTTATTTTGAACACACAACACGTGACTTTGGCCAAAATTATGAAACAATAAAAAATGGTCACGCTCTTGTTACCATAAGAATGGCTCAGTAGTCAAGACTAAGACTAATGAAGACCCCATAGATGTGGCTTCTCTAAGACCTGTTTGAATGACTTCATGTTCAAGAGTTGGACATATCTTTGAAAGTACCTCTGTTTCCAGTAGACAGTGGAGGCAGGGATGTGAGATGAAGCAGATGATTCACTGTTGCAACCCCAGAAAGAAGCAGCTGTAAGAACACGAAGACAAAGTCAGTGATGTGATGTTAAAGGTGGTACAGAGCTCCTATAAACACGTTTGTGGACAACTCTTAGTGGCTTATAGTTTGATTTATTCACAGACTAAACTGTGCAACTTGTGATTATGTCAGACCTCAGTGATTGTGGACATACGTAGCTTCAAAAAGTACTTGACAAGCATGTTGAAGGAAGCTAAAGATGTTTCACTCAGTGTTTATGTGGGTTGAACACCTTCACTCAGTTGTAACATTGTACTACATTTTATTTGGACCTGTAGAAAAGGAGTATTACATATATTTCACCCAAATCCTGCACGGTGAATGGTAAAATAGACTAGGCTACAGGAAGTGTGCCAGAACACTGTCAAACTCTCTCGCTGTGTGTGTGTGTGTGTGTGTGGACGTTGCATCTCCTGGTGTGTATGTCTGTGTGTGCACATCTATTTTGGAGATCTCTAGGAGCAGGACGCGGGGGCGCGCCTCTCTGTGTCGGTCACCAGTGAGATCTATTTTTAGAAACAGCGGGTCTTGACGCTTCCTCACGTGCTGATGGAGACCACAGGCTTTCGGGCTTTGCGCAAAACCGACGGCGGTTTGCACGAGACTGAGCAAAGATAACGAATGTCATCCAGCAAAATGGAATCAAAACATAGCCGATCGATATTTAATAATCATTTAGAAAACGTGAGTGGCGGTCAGAGAGCTATACAAAACAGAGAGGGAGACGGAGAGTCATTATATATATTTCATATGAGACAGAAATACGATTGTGAAGCTATTTTTAACATCTATTTGCTGCAGTACGTTCGAGCATTTGATTGGACGAACAGCTGCACTCATTGTTTTGTTGATGGTATTCTTTGAGCAGCATTTTTCTTACTCCACAAACGCCGGCTCTGAAAAAACCTCCTGAGTGACAGAGCCACTCAGAATATTAACCGTATCATTTACACGTTTAACGTCAAATTTCAAAAATGGTGCGTTTGCTGCATATGGGATAAAAAAAAAACGGTGCTGACGCAAAATACAGAGGCATTTTGACACTTGTCCACTTAAAATTAACGTGTCAAATTCCAATTATGAGAAAAAAATTAATTAAGTGTGAGCGCAGCAGCAGGTTATGAATGACTCCACTGACAGATGAGGAAGCAGCAGCAGCAGCACGTGATTGGATCAGTATCACAATAATATGTTAAAGACGGTAACAGTAAATGTTGCTGCTACGACAATATCAACTATATATCGATACTTTGCCAACATACACCTGCAGTGTTAGCTCCGTGCCATCAGTGCAGTGTTTGGGCATCCTGCGCCTGCAGGCTCCAGACATATAAACACACACACACACACACGCACACACACAGCTGTTTCATATGCAGCTCAGCATCCCTCACCTCCCCCCTCTGCACCATCACCACTACTCCTCCTCTCTGCATCCTTCTCCAATACACAGGAGCCCGGTGACTCCGTTTACGTTTTACTCTAGCTCCGCCCCTTACTCGGTTTTGTCCAAATTGGGCTTTTTGCGTCGCCGGAGCTCCCGAGTTCAGGCGGACGTCATCAGCGAGTAAAAGGAAGAGCTGACGTCGAAGAAGAGTCACCGAGAGGAGAGGGCATCGGTGAGGGAGGGGAGAGGAGAGCTTCAGCATTAGAAACACTGAGATTCACATCCCCCCTGCTCCCCTCCCTCCCTTTTACGTCGGTGTTGGTGCGTTGGGAGCCCCCCTGCTCCGGTGGAGTCCCAGGCTATATAAGAGACCGACGAGCAGAGTCCCTCCACCAGATTTACAGTTTCCAAACTTCTGTGCAAGAGAGAGAGACGGCTGCCTCAGCCGCACATTCGCCTGCTGCTCTCAGAGAGAGGGACAGACACCCAGCAGCCGGACAGCATCCGAGCTGGATGCTGTGGGCGAGTTGAAACAGGCGCTGACAGGAAAAAGAAAACACCATAGCTGCGATGAAAGTTCAATAACACCTCAGATCTCCTTCCACTCGCACAAAACTGTCTCTTGAAACACCTCAGAGACAGCTGCACTTCAGCCGAGGCACGAAACAACGAAAAGTCTCTCACTTTCGTCTGCAGGAATTTTTCCTTCCGCAACAACTGACAACAATGTACCGCTCAACCAAAGGAGCTTCCAAGGCTCGAAGGGACCAGATCAACGCAGAGATCCGGAGCCTGAAGGACTTGTTGCCCATATCTGAAGCAGATAAAGCGCGGCTCTCGTACCTGCACATCATGTCACTGGCATGCATGTACACCAGGAAATCCGTCTTCTTCACTCAAGGTAACTGTCAATTTTATTCTTTCATGAAAAGACCTGTTGATTTTGTGTCGCACTGCTGCAAAAACTGGACTGATGTCGGTCACGGAATCGGATTCAACAAGTGTTAGAGGGAACGAGCTGTTTTCCACATTATCTGTAGATGTCAGTGGCTTTATTTTATCGTTGACTATGCGTTCAGAAGATGATGAAGGGCGCTCCAACGATGACTTGTTTCTGTCCGTGGTGCTGAACCACTTAAACGACACAAACCGAGTCATGTCGCTATCCGTGGTGCTGAAAACGAATGCGTCCGCAGCAAATGACGCTGAGATCAGTTAGGAGTTGATGATTTCCTTTATACTTTATTAGCATTTCATTAACGCACCAATGTCTTCCTTTCTTTTAACCCAGAAGCGGGATCTGCAGCCAGCCTTGAACACAGCGTACAGTTTCTGTCTTTCCACGAATTGTCGGAGTTGATGCAGGCTCTCCCGGGTTTTCTGATGCTGCTCACTGGAGAAGGGAAGCTTCTGTACATGTCTGACAGCGTCTCCGAACACCTCGGCCACTCAATGGTGAGTCTTCATAGATCTGACGCATCAATTTCTCTTAAAGTTAGACTAATTAGCTTTAGAGCTACAGTAAACATTAATGTTTGTTATATTTCACAGGTGGACCTTGTGGCACAAGGAGACAGTGTGTACGACATCATCGACGCCTCCGATCACCTGATCATTAAGACCAACTTGTCGACTTCTTCTTCACTTGAAATAGGTAATTTAAAACGTTACTGTCACATGTTTTAACTAGACAATAATTATAATATATTTGACTAAGTTATTCTCCCTATTTTCTGCTACAGATCGTCTCTTCCGCTGCCGTTTCAACACCTCCAAGTCCGTGCGGAGGCAGAGTGCTGGGAACAAGCTGGTTCTGATTAGAGCTCGATGCCTCCTCTCCCCTCCCTCCACCACTCCTGTTGCTGGTTCTTACTGGAACTCCAATCCAGTATGGGTGTGTTTTTGCTCCCCTCTGGAGCCCCACCCAACCCGATCTGGACCTGTGGCAGAAAGGGAGTTGACCTCCACTCCACCTCTGGCTGACAGCAACTTGTTTTTGTCAGGCTTCCATTCCCAGCATGGCCGGGACATGAGAATAGAGACAGCACAGGACAGGTGAGGTGACATCATCATCATCACCAACATCATATCTATTGCTTCAGATTCAGGCAGTGTAATAATGTCTTATGAGATTAGAGAATGAGTAAAGCATTATGGTCCTAACTCATCACCGCCCACTCTTCCCTGCAGTGTGAGCAGCTATCTGGGCTTTGATGTGACAGCTTTACGCTCTCGCTCCTGGTACAGCCTCCTCCACCCACAGGATCTGTCACATGCCTCTGCTCAACACCGCAGCCTCTGTAAGTTTACTCTTCATACATGCTCATTACAACCATCTGTGCCCACACACACTGTGCACAGAGAAAAATACACAATGATTAACAGGATTATAAACCAGTGCCAACTTGTGCTTATTCAACAGTGAGAGAAGGTGGAGAGGGAAGAGCTGAAATGGTGGTGCGTGTCCAGGCTCAGGATCAGTCCTGGGTTTGGCTTTATATGGTGCTTCAGCTGCAGCCTGGAGAGTTTCCCATCGGCAGCAACAACTACATAATCAGGTATTTAATGACATTAACCTTTCAAAGTAACATTATATAAAAATGTTAAAACTAAACTTACTAACCTAACTTTGTTCTCTTTCACAGTGAGTCTGAGGCGTGGTCAGTGCGTCAACAGCTCACCTCAGAGCACAATCAGCTGACCCTGGTTCTGACTGCTGGTACCTCTCAGCAAGAGGGTCTTAGCTTGCAGTCCCCTGAAACTATGTCCAGCCCAGATCAGGTCTTCACCCCTGGCAGCAGTGGCTTGTCGGCTCAGTCCTTTGACTTTAGCACTGCTGGCTGCAGTGTAGGCTCCTCTGATGAACCAGGGAGCTCCACCACAGAAGCCATGCAGCAGGAGGGGGACCCTCGCTCCAGTATCTCCTCTTTGGAAGAGGAAACCTTCTTCCATCAGCATCCCGCTGAAAGGTCCTCAGCTGCCTCCTCCCCAACCCCCGTCACTGTGGAAACAGTGGCAGACTTAGACTTTTTAACCCAGAACATTCTTCTCCCACCATCCTTCCAGCTTGACCCTCCTCTCCCAGCTCTACCCCTGCCTCTGCCTCCTGTCCCCACCACACAAGCTCAGCAGACCAAAGAGTTTGTCTGCACGCCACCATACACTCCCCTCATCAGTGGCCCCAGTTTCCCATTCACTGAACCCCACTTCAGTTTCGACCCCAGTGGCACCACCACACCTCCGCCCTCTGCCACCACAGCCACAGCCACCACTTCTCTGGCTCCATCAGCTACTTCCTCTTCCCCACAAACCACTGCCTCCAGTCCTGCTCCACCCACCACCCTCTCTACTAAACTTCCTCTGGCTCTGCCCACTTCATCGACTGATCTCCTATTCCCTGTGGAGTCCTGCAGCGGCTCCCTGTATGAGAAGCTTCCCCCCACTCCTGACAGCCCAGGGGATGGTGACTGCACAGTCATGACCCTACCTGAAGTACGGGGTCCACTATACGTAGATGTCCCACTGGGACCCCTTCAGTGTCCCCCTGAAGGCCTCCTTACCCCTGAGGCTTCACCAGGCAAACAGCCCTGCCTCTCTTTCTTCTCTATGGAAAGAGAGAGGGAGAAAGAAAGAGCAGAGATCTCTCTCTTAGCCCAGCACATCAGCTCACTGGCAGAGGGATTCTATCTGGATCCACTCTTGTCCAAATTTTCTCCTCCACCCATGTCTCCTTCCTCCTCTCCTTCCCACTTCCTGTCTCCAACCATAGAAACTGCTGGTGTTGACTCAGTCCAATTATCGAGGGAGTTTTATCCCATCAAAGCATGGAAAGGCCTGGACATTCCCATCTTCCTTGACGAGGACGACTCTCTGTTTGAAGAGGGCATCCTAGAAACTCTGCTCCAAGATGACTTGGCTCCTCCTGCTCCGCCTAAATCTCCCAGTCCTTCCTTCTCCTCCCCTTGCTCCTCTCCAGTGCCAAATCTCTCCAGCCCGGTCTCTCCCCAGACCCCAGTGTACTGGCACCAACCCTCCCAGTTTGAGAGAGTGGGCCACTTCTGTAGCGTCCAATCGGCGCATTGTAACTCCATGACTGGGTGCAGGGCGACTGTGGCACCTGAGGCTGGGGTGAAAGTGGAAGGGGAGGGGCTTGCGGAGGAAGCTATGGAGATTGAGGTGGTGTCATCTCCTGTGTCCTCCTGCTCCTCCATCCCAGCTTCCCCTCCCCTCATACTCACCGCCTCACCCAGCCCTGTCACCACCATGACCATCAACTCGCCCTCACCCACCGTGTCTTGCACTCAGTCCCTCCTGGAGGAACTGGCCGTCCTGGAACCCATGTTTGGGGCAGGTGCCTCTATCGCCCCTGGTTTAGGGCAACAACCTGAGTTGTATCAACTCCAATGTCATCCATCGCCACAGTACTTCCATCAAGGTAAGGAACTGGGTCCTTTTCCCTTTTTTAAAAAATTGTGGTTTCACAAAAGCAAATACAGGATCTGATTATTCAGCACTAAAGGCCATTTTTCTCTGTTTCTGCTTTGCCTTTCAGATGGGAGTGGAAGTGTTCCTCCGTTCTAAAATAAGTCTGTGACTTACTTCATCAAGTATGGCATATTGTCATATTTTGTGGAGCCACTTTTACTGAAAAGTAAAAAATTATTAAGTGTATAAATATACATAATGTATATATAAAACTTGAGGACTTTAACTCCTACACATCTCCTGAGAACAAAGATTGGCTCAATATTTTTGTTCAGTCACAGTCTGTAACCTATTACAAAACTGGTGCGACATTTACATGATGGTGCAACCACATGGACCCATGACTAACTCAGTTGTGGGTCCCTGTGTTGTCCTTCAGCTCCTCATAAGTTTCAGATGTAATCAAATGTCAGAGAAAGCTCTCTGAACTTTAAAGCGCTGTTTAACTTCCAAATGCGCATTTGTATTCACTCGTAGTGAAAAACTGTTGTGAACAACAAAAAAAATGTTGCATTTCTTGCTGTTTCAATAAGGAGATGAATTATAGCACTTTTGCCTGACATGCTGAACAACGCAAACACAAACCTCAAACGTACTGAAAAACAAATGTTTACAAACTGATCAAAAAAAGAAAAGAAAAAAAAGACACAGACTTCTCTCTGTGAAATATTCTGTCCAGTCCTCAGAGCTGAAGCTCCGGGAATGAAGCACTTCTTCTTTATCAACACTCTCATAACAATATTCTGCTTGAGATACTTTGAGCTTTGAGTTTGCGCTTGGAACCTTTAACGTTTCATATTTAGCTCTCCATCTAAACTCTATTGTGTATTGATGTGATGTGCAACAAAACTAACAGAAAAAGAGCATCATGTGAAAAGATCCTGGCATGCGACAATCTCAGAATGTTCATCATGAGATGTAAAAACAGCCTCACAAGAGATTGTGTGGACGTTTGCCGGAGATCTGATCATGCCACAGATCCACCGCTACACCTTGTACTGTACATTAGACTCTGAATGTGTGCTCCTCAGGTCTGTGAGGGCCTGAGGGCAGCAGCTGGATCTTCTTGCAGCAGCAGCAGCAGTGTTTACGATGCTGGCAGCTTAACTGGTGGCTCCTGTGGGCCTGCAAATGACCCTGACCT
>NC_024321.1:7562728-7563766 GCF_000523025.1 Cynoglossus semilaevis
ACATTTGCATCTGGCTCCACTGGAGCGCGGTGCAGCAAGGCACAACTGACTATGTGAATGAGTGATTCTTCTTTTTTGAGAGGGGTTAGAATACAAATATATACTGAAGTTTTGTTTTAAAAAATGAAAATAGAGATTGGGTGCTATTTCTATTCAGTTACCAAGCGACACGGGTTGAGAATGGTACTATTCCCATGGTGTCGACGTGCTCACGTAGAGTTGTCTACGGTCAAGTAAAGGATTGATTCCTACGTTCTAGCTTTTAAAGGCTAAGTTAATATATACATGTGTAAAATTATGAGTGTAGGTGTTACATTTGAAAAAAAAAGATATTATTGCATATGCATTATGTCTGAGGATGTATAGCATATGTTCTTTTCTGAAAGCTTGTACACATTTGTACATTTGTATGAATAAGTAGTTGGTCTGTACGTATACATATATATATTAATATATATATATGTATGTATATATATAAAAGAGAGAGATTTTTATTGCCTAAGATGGAATATATTCTAAATATCTTACAACTGCAGAATGGACATTGTGGACCAGTGTTCTTTTGTGATGCTTATAAGTGTATTTGGTTGTCATACAAATGCATTTATAATAAAGTGCACTTAATGCTGCTGATGTATTTGTGTCGTCACAGTCAAGCCCCCTGTTCCTCTGCCGCCTCATCGTCACCACCACCATCATCATCTTCCTACCATCCCTGCCTCCTTCCCTCCCACCCTTACACTCTCTCCTCCATTTCTTCCCCCTGGAGCGAGTTTCGCTCAGCAACAGCACTGACGCACACACATGACGAGACAGAATGAGACACTATCTGACTCAGACTGACGCACATACTTGGCATCCAGTTATTTTTTTCCCTTTTCTCTCCTGCTTGTGAGCACATGCAGGCAAGAACACACCTCCCACTTACGGTGATGTGCGTCCAATAGTAGGCAAACGACCCCTCCCCACCCCTTTTTTTTTTTTTAAACACCATATTCTGTAAATTCACCTCCCACCCCCTCCGCCCCGCGGGGTGGG
>NC_024321.1:7563809-7587437 GCF_000523025.1 Cynoglossus semilaevis
CCTCCATTCAAAAGGAGCAGCATGGGGAGGGCTGTGGAGAAGAGAGACCTAGAGGAAAGAGGAGAGGCTAAAATTAGAGGTACAGTAAGAGACATGAGGGGTAAACCATGGGTTGGTCACCACACCATGAAGAGGGGATTAAAACTGAAAACCACAACAACAAAAAACAGCCACAAAAACGGCAGTTTCTTTAATTTAAACACAACCAAATCAAATCATGAACCATGCTGATACCAAACCCATTGTGTAATTCTCTGACACAGGAAAAACAAAACTTTAAAACTTTAAAATTAAGGATAAAATAACACAAGATTCTATGCATTTCAAACATTATCTTGTCTTGGACAACAAATAATTGCGTCACTAGCTGCTGCAGTGTATACTGGAGTAAAGCTGTTTTTCACACGGTGAACTGCTGCCATCATCTGGCCAACAATAATTCTGCATCAGATGGGAAAAAGGGGTTTTCTAATACTGTATAATAAATGGAAGAAATTATGTATTTACTTTAGTGTTATTTGGCCAGATATCAGTAACAGTATGCCCTTTTTACATTATGACATTGTAAGCGCAAGATATATGAGATAATGAGTGATTAAAGGTGAAATCAATAAAATAATTTAGATTCAATATATGTCAACTGCCGATTGTTACTTTTCTTCCTCCTGTTATTAGACACTCATTGTTAATATTTAATTTAATTTGTATGAGTATACAATATGGTGTACACTGAGCAAATAAACGCACAAGTGAGCAGTTACTACCAAATTGTTGCATTTCCCATTTCTTTAAACTGTTTGTACAGTTAAAATAGAATGTAATTAAATAATTTTGTTAGCACTAATGCTGTCTTCAGTTAGAAGTATTTTTCATTACACACATTATGTGCAGTAAAAATCTACAAAACAGCAAAACATCAGTTCTGTTTCATTTTTATTTATTTAAGTAAAATAAATAATCAAGATGTCTATCTGCCTAGTTCTCTTCACCATGCTTCGCTAAGCTTTAGCATACCATAACTTACCACGGTCAAAAAATAGTCAAGACAAAACCAAAACGTCCAGCATTCGTATAAAAAGAACTTCCAATCTTCATATGTAAAAGTTACATTTTATACATTTTCAAACTAAAGCAAAATAAAAACGAAAAAGTCAGCTAGGCTTTTGTAGCAAATGATATTAGCATACCAATCACATTAGCCACATTTACGTCCTTGTGTTAGCATGAATGGTTACATACAATCCTGTCCAAATCTTTTACTTACTGTGCTGCCTGTCTTGGAAGGGAGATATTGTTTAAGAGATCAGAACAATAAAAAAAAAATACAAAAAACTAAATGTGTTGCAATCGTTGGGACACTGACGTATTTTGTTAACTTGTTACAAGTTAAACTGCTATCCAAACGTAGCGTACATCAGCAAACTTCCCGCCAGGTGGGGTTGTTGATTATAAATGTTTAAATTTGTGCATTTGAACCCTTGCGAAAGTTCATTTGAGAAATGCAACAAAATGACACCGTAAAAATTATTCTTAGCGTGCGCTGTGCTTCGTTTTTGTCATCCTGTCATACTTTAAAATTGCCAGTAGACGTACAGTACGTTTTAATGATTTTAATGTCTGTTTTTAAATTACATACCGTCCTTTAAAACCATATTATTTCCGGTGTCTTGTGGTAAAAGCAGATAAATGCACATATAAAATAAAACGTTCCACCTCAGGCTGCAGCCAACAGACGGTTAAGGAGCGTGAGCAGCGATTACCGGCATAAATGTCAGGAGTGTGAGAACTGCTCAATAATAAATCCCTCAGTCTGGTGTGGCATTTAGAAAAAGCCTTTTCTTTTCCCCAAAGCAACAACCTAGAACCAGAAGTAACGAGCTGTAAATGGATGTTGGAATGGTTTTCTGCACCAAAAGTTTTAAGATTCCCTACAAAAGCACAGTGGTGAAGTGTTGCAACACAAGCTGATGTTGCATGAAAGAGGACCAGTGATTTGATAAGCATAAAAAAAATAAAATTCTATGATAAAAGTTTAGTTTAAATATTTGTTTCCTTAATTAGCATTTGCTCCACTGTATTCTATAGGTAAGACAATTTCCAAAAAAACACCAGACCTTATTTAACTCATCAATACATGTGAATGAAGAGCATCTCCACAAGTTAACACCCAATTCAGCAGTGTTTAGATATAAGAGAATCACCAATGGCACATTTATATTTATTGAAGAAATTTTCGAGGTTTTCGAGGGTTGATACACCTGATCAAATAAAACGTTTCGCAGGTCAATGTTTAACAAAAATGCAACAATAAAAGATATCAAAAGTCTAAGAAGTTAGAGCCTCATGCTCTCAACAACAATCCTACATGGGGAAAGACATGAAAGCCGTGTATGCAGTATTGGAACAATTTCTTCTTAAAGTAATTCCAAAGAGAACGCTATACTCTACAGTGGTATGAAAAGCCCCTGGCATAACGACTTCAAAGGCAGATTCAGATATTTGAAGGACACTTTGCTGGAGAGTTTGCTAATTTCTGTGAAAAGCTGTTGTCGCATTAGACGAAGATAAGAATTAAAAGAAAGGCACACATCATACAACAACTGTTTATTCAGATTTTGAAATTAACACTTACAGTGAGCCACTGTGGTACATAAATAAAAAGTTAGTATAAACGGGAGGAATGGCTGAGGGGGAGGGGGTTTAGTTTTGGATGTTTCAGATCTTCATTTCTTTTTAGCCATCAAAGCTTCAGCTGCTGCGTGTGCAGCTGCTGCTGCATCAGCTTTCAACTTCTCCTCCCTCTGCTCCAGGAAGACTTTGTACTCATCAGCAGAGAGACTGAGGAGAAAAGACATGAAAATCTGTGACTTTCATTTTACTGGAGCAGAAATCAAACTCACAGGAGAACATTAGGGCTGGGGAACAGGGAAAATGAAGAGGAAAATAGGCAAAACAGTTTCAGATTTCAATATTTAACAACATTCAGCATCGCAGGATGTCAAGACATACAAGTTGCACAAAAGTCAAGACTAACGCTGACTTGTGCGGCGGTTTCTAAACTTTTTCTGCAACTCCCTATTTTACTAGAGAGGACTATTGTTGGACCCATTGAACTTTATTACAAACATTGTTTTTCATAAGACCGTGCGCACAGCGTGTTCATGAGATACCAACACACACACACACACACACATTTATCACTTCATTTCTTGTATACTGCTTCATATTTTGGCTGTTGAGTCTTCATAAGTGTTTTGTCCACTGCATTCAACCCATTTTGGATCAGGCTTCAACACTTGAACAAAAGGTCCAGGTGCAAATTCACGACACACAATACTTAATAGATAATTCCATTTTTTTTAACAAAGACACTTTGACATTACTTTTTTTACCCTCCACTTGTCCTCTTCTTTAACCTTTTCACTGACTGTTCAACAGAGATATTTCAGACTCGCTGCCATATTTTCCAAAAGGCCTGGCACTTTTAAAAAGTCATTGGTGTCAGTTTCGAAAAAGTGAAGAAAAGAAAGAAGATGAAGAAAATTTTGAAATGAATAGACAAGAACTGCTGCAAATTCTGGGTAGAACTCTTTCAGTCTCCGTGAGTAAATAAATAAAAAGCAGAGGTGACTCAGGATGTTCACTGCAGCATGTGCTTGGTCTGACCACAGGTTTTTTTAAAAGTTGATCTAAGCAGTAAAGCTAAAAGATTAAATCCTCCTTAGTGGCTTCATGTTGGACTTGGAGGCTACAAAAACATCAGACCACAATTCTCACACAGGAGAAACTTGTGTCTCAGCCCACAACAACTGCAGCAGGTCAGAAACCATGGACGAAAAAAATATTTTATAAAAGAGGCAGAGATGCAAGTCTCTCTACTGACAGTGTCCTCAATAAATCATAATGCACTGCAGTCACAAGTCCTGCTAGGTTTCTTGGTGGGAGAAAAGGATTGTGGGGGGGGGGGGGGGGAAACAAAATCATTACCCGACGTAGAAACAGAAGCAGCGGTTTGAGGGAGCAGCGCTCGGCGTCAACCCTGAACTGTCACACTTCATGGCTAAAAAGAGACGTGTGCTGTGCCAGGGAGTAAATAATAAATATGCGTTGTCAGAATAAACACTGACGGATCTTCAGATGCAAAGGATGCTCTTCTCAGGTGAGCGTACAAGTTTGCAGGCGTGGGTGAGAAACTGCCACCACTGGAAAATCCAAAGTAACCCAACCAACTGCACACAGTATAAACAAAATGCAAAGGTGGGACACTCAGTGTTTCATCTACTCTTCTAACAGGGGCATTTTTACTCCTCTGAAAAATATTTATAGAGATTTTCTCTTTTTCTGAGAGTATATTCAAACAGCTGTTTTCAAATATCAAATCCCTCATCAAACCACAAAGAACACCTTTGACTAAACTTTTTTTGTCACAGACGGAAAAAATAACAGCAAGGACTCTGTCAGTTTTAATATCTCTCTGTCTGGATTGGGAGTCTACTCTAAGAATTATGAACTACCATGCAAAGGTCCCAGGTTCAATTCCACCTAGTCCCTAATCCCATGTTCCATTTTAGCAGAAAGTGATGCTTCGTCTTCTTCTTCATCATCATCTGTATGTTTAGACTGGTTTAATCAGTTCTGTATGGCTACGACTTGTCTGGTTTCCACAGAGGTTTAAAGTAATTCCTTCCAATAATAAAAGACTAGGAAGGCGCACTTCTATCCAGCAGCACTTTTCTAATGCGAAAATGCATTTGCCTTCGAATAAAATGTTTTTCTGGTCTTATTAAATGTTTAACTGAATAGTAAGTAAAGTCAGGGTCAATAATGTCTATATCTTAAAGCTTTATTTATGTTTTTGGCTGCTTCCATTAGGGGCTCACCAAAGGCAGATTTCTGCTTCTATCTCACTCCATCCTTTCACTCTTTTGCTGTAGCAACAGCTCCCTTCAAATTTCCCCTACAACCATTACTCTTCTAAGCGCCCTCCTTCTTCATCCCCTGCCACTTTCGTTTTTCTTTATTTACTCCTTTTTTAAAAATTGTATATATTTAATATTCAAACTGTTTCAGTATCTCTGAAAGTAAGAAAAACGTTGACCGTGCACGTAGGAGGAAGCTGTGGGAGTCGTGTGTTTCACGGATGCCTGACCTGGCCTTCTCTCACTCAGGCATTGATAAAGTTAACAGTCTATTTTACAGTGGCAGTAAAAGCTCCCATCATGCAAAGTTCATGCACATTTACTCCAAGGACATTTTAAACATTTTCCTGCAGTGTTTTTCCTGCTGCTGCTGAAACAATATAACATTAACAACTATGGGCAGCGATGCCCACACAGTCATAGGAAAAAGTGGAAGTGCCGAATCCAGCAGCAGCTAACTTGGTTTTGTGAAGATGAAGTTAAGTTTGACTTCACCATAAGACACGTGATTACATCATTGCTAATTACTTTAAGATTAGATGACCAGCTCAGAGGTTTTGGGGCTGAATTTAAAAAAAAAATTTGAAGAACAAATGATAATAATAATAATAATAATAAAAATGGATACTTTAAGAACTGGAGACTACATGTGGCCTTGCTGTGTCAGAAGAAGCTCTTGCAGCAAGCATTAGACAAGAAAAGAGCTGCAGCTCCCCTACTGAAGACCACAGGTGAGGTTCTTGGTGTTCTAGATACGATGAGACCAGTTTGAGTCCGGACTTACTCTCTCACAATCTTGATACCAAGCGATTGGGCTGAGCCAATGATGCGTCTGACGACGTTCTCCATAGAGGCGTTCCTTATTTTGAAGCACTCATCTTCACCTTTCACCTTGGCGATTTCATACACAGCCCTCACTGAAACCATCCCTGCAGTCTCATGGCCTTCACACACCCACATAAAAAGAGATGGAAAACAAATCAGTGAAGACATAATAAAAAAAATGGTTATATATGTGGGAGTTGGAAGGTGAAGGATTGGTGTCAACAGCTAGAAAATGAGTGATGAGATAGTTCAGGGCACAAAAGGAGGACATGCATTATTCTCTTTTCCTACAGCATCACCTTTGCCACTTCCTCTGCTGCTACTGCAGTTTCTGCAGAATGTCATGAATAGAACATCAAGCCCAGCAAAGCTCAAAACTGAGCTGATGGAGAGATGGCTGTCCATTTGAGGATGAGCTAGGCATGTGAAAATTCTAGAGATGGAGCAGAAGCGTTAGTGCAGCAGCACATCTCACCTGTCTTTCCGGCCCCTTTAGCAATGCCCGCTGCCTGTTTGAGGAAGTAGGAGACCGTGGGCTTGCCGATCTTCAGGTCATACGTTCTGTCAGGCTGTGGAGACAGAGTGGAAATCAAAGTGTAATCTCAGCTCTTTATTCTCACTGAAGGAAAGTATCTCGTTTTCCTGGGCCACAGTCAATGATTATCTTATTTTCAATATTTATTTGTGTAGTTATGTTGTTAAGCACCCATCAAACTGTCTGCCTCTGCATGGCAAGCACAGTGAGCGTCTATAACAGCAGCAGATTTATCATCCCAGTTCTCACTATTTGTTGAGATAAGGGGAATGTTTATACCAGAGTGAAGAAAATGAAAACTGGATCAATGGTTGGGTTTTTACAGCACTGAAATAACTACTGTCAGTTGTAGATTTTATCTGCAGCGTCTGTTGCATCATCATGTTGACAAATGAATATTGGAACGCTACCATTTTTTTAATTAAAGCTGCCTTTAATGAGAACTCAACAGAACGAAATCATTCTAAGAGACGAGAGAAAAGCTGTATTTTCCAGAAGTACACAGCAGCTGTTACATGATTTGTTTTGTTTTTGTTTAACCACTGATACAACTTTTTCCCCCAATGTTATCTGAATTAAAACACGCCATAACTGGACTTTGTTGCCTGTGCTTAATCATCTACAGTACTTCTTTGCAGTGTAATTAATGTCTTCCCTAAAATTCCGTGCAGTTGAGAAACAGAGAACATCAGAGTTTTCACCAGGGGCCCAGCACCTTGAACGAGACCGGGTCAGAACTTCAGCGGCTTCAGTTATTTCCTCATTTAACATCGACCTATATAGGACGTGAAGCAGGAACGTACGTCATGTACCGACTGTATATTATAATCAAATTCCCCTTTGTCTCAGGAAGTGCCAAAGATAAAGGCGATTTCTGCAGACATTTCACTTCTTAGTCAGCACAGCCAACTTCAACAGGACATAAAGAGAGATATTTTAATGATTTCTCTACACTTTTGAAGTTACAGTATTTTTTTTGTTTTGTTTTCACTATAAGAAGAAACAACTCCATTCGCCCAGGTCCATTATTATTCTGCTTGTCTCCTGCAGCCTGCTTCATCATGCACAGACTGACGGGTCTGCAGTGTGTGGCAACAGTTATCATCTTTGAACATGATAGCCTGAAGGCAGCTTTAATCTGTTACCACACTGCCACTATATATCTTTGGAGCAGAAATAATAATTGAATTGAAACGGATAATTTATTGGATTATTACAATTTATATTTTGCCCATGGAGACACTAGAAAAACGAATACATACAGGGACAAGAAACCCTATTTTATAGACCCAATTTAAGACATGACAGGGATATTAATAACTTCAATAAAAGTGATCATAGAAAGTCTGAAGTCTTTTGCTGGTTTCAGGTCACCTTCAACAACACATGATGTCCATTTTATGAGTTATGGTTGATTTTATGCAGTATGTATAAAGTATATACAAATAGTACTTCCATGAGTGGGGGGTTTATTTTGGTTTCCTGATATGGAAATGATGTTTTTCGACATTCTAACATGGACATGTGTTTTCTTTAGTATTCTAACGTGGGTTGGTGTTTTTTTAAATATTTTAACAAGGTAGTGTGTTTGGCATCCTAACAGTAAGGTTGTCTTTTCTTTAGTATTCTCATGTGGAAGGGGATTTTTTTGGCATATTCCCAAAGGAATGTTTCTTTAATAACAACATGCAAATTGTTTTCTTTGGTATTCCAACATGGAGGTGTTCTTTTCTTTTGACCAGCTAACATGATATTTTTTTATTTTCTCTGGAGCTGTAACCAAATTACTATCTCCATTTCTGTGAAATCTCAGAAGGGAGAAAATGTTCCAGGAATATGGTTAACAAATAACTTTTTCCACTGCATAGTTAGGAACAAAACAGCCTGGTTCAAACTTCACACACCAGGAGAGGTGTTTGAAGCATCAGCCTCTTATTTCTTCACCTCAGACTACGAGACCCAGACTAAAAACTCTGGCTCTATCTGCGTCTCATTGCTAATTCCGTCTGTTTGCTGTTTGGTGCTGGGCACATGGCCCACGGTGGCCTGTTTTAGAGTGGTTTTAATGCCAGACCATAAACAACACTAATAAGAGTCTTGAATGTAGATCACCATAATAAAACATGAGCTCGCAAACACCAGGTCAAATCATTTCTGTGGGCTTTTTACCAAATGTAACTGCAAATAAGTTACAAATACTTTTGCCACTGTGAAAAAATGGAATCTTTAATTCTTGCAGCTCATAATATATATATATATATATATATATATATATTCAGCTGTTCTCCTTCTGTACGTCTGCTCTCTGGCCTCATTCTCCTGCCCTTTTCATCTCATCCTGCCTCGGGTCGGCAATAAAAAATAAATCCTTCAGCCTCTTCAGACTTATCCTGACCTCTTTCTTTTATCCAGATTCATACCTTGGATACAGATCTTTTTTTCAAACTGAATCTGACCTATGGATCTGGTCAATAAATCATTGAAGAAAAGACAAAAAAAAAAGTTTTTTTGTACCATCTGTTATCTGTCACATAAAAACAACAACTACAGAAACCACTACAAACTGTAGGCTGAGCTGAGGAGATACCACAGGGCAGGTGATTTGTCATCAGAGTTGTGTAAACTCACCGCACTGACCTTTCCACTAAAAGAACAGGCTTTTTCTGCTATCTATAGAAAAGCTGGCGGTTACCAAGGTCCGATGAGCTGCTACTGCTTCAGCCTTGATTTTATACAATAAAACTTTTTAGTAGCACAACCTCTTATTCCCATGCAAAATGGGAACAGCAACAACAGGAAGTAGAGTGAAAGTCATCAAGAATGTAAAAGCAGGTCAACACTTCGGCCTTTTCACTTTACTTTTCTACCGTTAAAAGGCACGTTGTTACTGCACAGAATCAGGATAGTCGTCAAAATGATTAATAGACCATATATTGTCCTTTTCGAGCCATTTACAATGTGCCGTACATTTAAAAAAAATAAATGAAAAAATCTGCTAATGGCTAAGGTTGACCTTACACACACACACCTGACTCTTCTACTTTAAGGCATGGCTTTGCAAGTTTTGGTCGCCTTGCCCACACGATGACTAAAAATGACTTTTATGTCCTTAATATGGAGCGTGTGAAGTTTTCAACTTTCTAAGGAAGGAAACACTCCTTATAAGGAAGTAAACGCATGGCAGGGAATAATGACTGGAGCGACACTGACAGATGAGTCAGTGATAGCAACTGCTGGCAACGCCTGGTTTAAATGTCTCAGGAAATAATAGAGGGCTTCAGTTGCCCCCCCCACCCCACCCAGCCCCTCCCCATCCAGTATCTCCACCCCACAACAGATTGATGGTTAAGGTCATGGAATGCAGTGGCAGGTTTGAAGCCCTGGCTGTGGTTTGATCCAAATGTTGGATTCTCCATTTTATAACCCAGACACTAAATCAGCATCATTAGCAACGTGTACATTCTTTGGATAACTTTATTTTTTTATGGCTATTAGGGCATTCATTATTAATTATTACAAATAAAACAGTTTAGTTCTGTTTTGATAAGGGGAACATAATTAGCTGTCAAATCAACGGCTAATCAGAATTAGAGCTGTTATTTGTTGCCAAGTACATTTGCATACACAAGGAATTTGACTTGGTGCTGTATAATAGAATAAAATAATAATTAAAAAGAAATATAAGCCTAAACATATATATACAGCATGCATTTCTTTTAATAAAGTTCATTATAAATTAGATTTATAATTGTGAGGAACTAAGGATTTTGAATAAATTTGAATAAATTATATCTTCTGGACATCTGGTCCCTTGATATTTCTTATATTCTATTATACCTCTGTTGACCAGTCAAAACATATCCGACTTACCTTTAAAATAGCTTTAATTATTGTATGACTAACAAATTCATTTGACACTTTTGCAAATTAAAACACGGTGGTTATATCAGCGTTCTGAATGCAAAGTTTCTGTTGTTCCTCTAAAGCAGTAGACTCAAAAACTTTGGTATGCATAAAAAAAGAAAAAAAATCCTGCAGAAACGATTTCCACCATTTTATGGACTAAATAAGACACAGACACACCAGTTAGAAGACGAATCAACAGAATAATTGATCATGAAAAAAAGCCCTAACTGCGACTATAATGTGCTTTTATCTACATACGAACTCTTTTTATGACTCTGACCGTATTTTAAATAGTTCTGTGCATTAAGGGCACCGCAGGCACAGAAATTTACATTTTTATGTATGAAATAAACTTGACTCTGACTCTGACTGAACAGATGGGAGACTATGTTAATTGTTGAGGTGCGAGAAGCCTGATTTGTAAACTTGGTGTAGAACACGAGCAGTTGTTTTCTCTGCCTTTATGTCAATCTAATTCCCTCTCCACTCCATCTCCTAGGTTAACATGCACAAATTAGACCCATATTGATCTTTTAATCTAAACCTCTGCCACAAAAGGAAACAGGTTTATTCACAGAAATGTGAAACGTTCTCCTGGATGATAACATTTAGTGCAGGATGATACTGGGGTTTTGGTCAAAGCTGTAGCAGAAAGCAGCTGAGAAACATTTGCATCAGGTGCAACGTGTTGTAGGCGAATAATAATCATTACATTTTTCCCAACTAAACTCATTTGCTTCGTGTACATACAGTAGAACAGGCACGTGTCGTGAGATCACCACTAGGTGGTACTCATGAGCAGAAAGAAGGATACATTTGTGATGGCACAGCTGTTGCTGGATATTGCATGTTAAAATAAATGCAGGCTTTCAGGAGGATTGGGCTTTTTGTACAACGTATATTCGTCTGAGTGACGTGACTACAACAAATAGGAGAAACCAGTGTGTCCTTGAGAAGAAAATAAATTTAAAAAAAATCTACCCACTCTAAAAAAACACTGCTTTTTTGAGCTGTTCACCTCCCTTGCTTGCACTTAATGCTTTTTGACTCCGACTTCCTTTGGGTATTGCCTCATTAATGAATGCAAATGGAAAGGCTTACTTCGGTGGTACAGTATGAATAATGGAAGTGCTCTGGTAATGTTATGCTGCTGTTTGAATTAAGCACAGTTGTGGGAGGACACGGTGTTAAGTGGAGAGTAAAGGGGTCAGGGTTCGGGGTTTGCAGCACAGACACACACCTTCACATGGATCTGGACAGGGAGTGGAATGCCCTCCTTCAGCTCTTTGGTTTTCTCATTGAAGTCCTTGACGAACTGCCCGATGGGGATTCCTTTCTGGAAGGGAAAAATAAAAAAAATGAGAAAAATAAATTGAGAAGACGCCAAAGGGGAAAACATGAGAAAACATAAACATGGGAAAGAGAGTTGCCCTAAGAAAATACAGGGAGACTGAGCTTAAAAAACCGTCAGTGGCAGAATACAGATGGTTGAGCTGCTGTCAGTCACTCAAACCTTCAGAGGAGGCTAACTGTATTCACACACATGAATGGCTCAGAGAGTGGTCTGTGATGGCAAATATCTGTCTGTGTGAGTGAATACGCGCGTGTGTGCGCACACACACACACACACACTCTTTGTTTGTGTGTCTCACACCAAGATGCAACTGTGCGTGTGTGTGTGTGTGTGTGTGTGGAGCCTCCTTCACTGTTGTTATATTCACACTGTTCCTGCAGACTGTGTGTGTGTGTGTGTGTGTGTGTGTCTGTCTGTCACTCCTGCTATGACTGAATGCATGTTGGTGCCCACAGCCAGAGAAAGCAGTGATGAATGAGGCTCCCATTTCTCTGCTCCTGCGAGGCCAACCAGAGCGAAAACAAAATGGATGGGTGACATTAAGTCAACACCCGGCCAACGCTGCGCTTTTGCACCATTTCTCTTCTGAGCCAAATTCAGTGACAAAAGCTAATAAAGAATCTAATTATTACTGTTGAAATTTAAACTGACCTTCATCCGCCACCGTTCCCAAAGGTAACGCACTGATTGAAATGTTCATTTCAAAAATGAGAGGGAGAGAGAGAGAGAGAAAGGATTTTAATACACATTTTAATGGACTTGTGAGCTTCCATTGCTCGGCGACGGCTCGGAGCTGATACCTCAGATTCTAATAATGGATCAGTCAGCCTGAGACCTTCTCCAATGACAGTGCCGGGAAGACATTTATTTGAACTTAACGGAGCAGAAAGTTCTCTGAGCGTCATCTGCACTAAAGGCTTCAAAAGCACCTGACGAATGTTAATCAGTGGCTAAATCGACACAGGGCCTTCACTTCATTAGCCTCCGCTCTAAATGCTCTCTGGAATTTGTGTGCATCAACAAAATAATAAACTGATTGAAAATTTGACACATCACATAAGTCGAGGCAGGTTATTATGCAGCGTGAATAACAATATTCCACTAATGAAATGAAACACACGCACACACACACACACACACATACCAAGAACCCCTGCTAGGCTCTACCGCCCCTGTGGTGCTTATTAATAGTAATCCCTTGCTTACTACCTTCTACCCATGCCCCCATCCCTACCTTCTTCTCCCTCCCATTTTAACAACACCGAAATGGTAAACAAGCAGGGAGTGAGCAGAGAAGTTAATTAAATTTGGATTAATGTAAAGGCTATGATGTTGTTTGGTATAAGTCAATGCAAAGCCTCAGGCTCTGCCGCACACATTCAGCCCTCATTCCTTTTCTTTTAGTTCAGGCAATGGTGGATAATGATCTCTCCCACCAACCCAGACTCTCCTTTCATGCCACACAATGTGAAAAAGCCTTGCTGACCAGCCACATATGCTGCCTGATGTTTCTCAAATGAGCTTAAAGATAAAAGAGAAACGATGCGATGAAAGCTGGAATGAGGAAAAAAAAAAAAAGACTTTTCTCACCAGAAAGTCCTTCAGTGCTGAACTCAGAACCTGAATGAACCTGAACCAGGACAAAGAGTAATACGAATAAAGGCAGGAGACATGACTCACTTGGGCACAGCAGATAATTCTCTGCCCTAAGGTCAGCAACACAATCAAGTTTGCACCAGAGACAGGTGATCATATTTTAATTAAGAGTCTTGGCTTCTTATCCTCGGAAGATGATGACAGCAGCAGCCAGTTTTATTCCCGCCTCAGGTTATTTGATCGTTTTACTATCGTAATTGCAGTAATGGGACCATGCTGGTTATTGCAATCACAATCTTTAAATGAGGCCCAGGGCTGATGTGCCATGAAAGTAAGGTTCAAGGTTTGCTCGGCCAACCTTCCATGACCTCCCATTAATCAGAGGGAGAGAGAACACTAGAACAGAATCCTCCTCACCCTGGCCAAATCCCTAACTCCACTCACTGCATCTGGGCATCTAATCATCCTCGAGTTGGAGCCGCTGGATAAATCCTCCATCTCCCACCATGACTGATTAGAGCCAGCTCACACTCCAGTATAAAATGGCTGCTACCCATCACCCAGAGCGGAGCCTGCAACATCAGTAGAAGATGAGACGCTCGCTCCCACATCTTCAAAGAATTCTGGGAGTTGGGATTATGAGATAATCTACGGAGATATTTTTAATCGTCCAGTAGGACAGGGCCAGTGGTGACTAATGTGACGTACAAGAGTCTTTGATATTGGTTATGATTATCAAACGCAATTATGCATTTTGCTATTAGAATCTGAGAAGTGTCCATTCACATCGACTTGTCCACCTCTGCAGTCTTTTTTGACATCTCTTCTGTGCTAATGTGATTGGCCTTTCAGCTTCACTAACTCTTTTTAACAAGATGTAGCCTTGGTGTGGCAGGATGGTGTGTGTGGGTGATGAGGGGAGGAGGAGCACAGACTGGAAAGAAAGGAGATGACGGAGATCTATTCAAGTTGTCAGAATGTGGCCAGTGCCCCTGGTCAATATCTGAACAATAGCCACATTTAAAAGGACAAAAATAATCAGAATAAAAGCTTGATCAGAATAAGAAAGCTTCGTATAAACAGGCCAGTCCAAAGAATCTTTCTGATACAGACCAATGGAAAAGAAATCTTCTTTAGCGTTAAAACAACTGAAATCCTTCTGCGAGTTATTTCTATCATTCATTTTTATTTAGGGTTGTCAAATATCTTCCCTGCATAACTTTGAGATATTCCCACATTTAAAAAAAGGATAATAAACACACAAAAGTTAGAAATGTGGACAAAAATAAAAATCATTCCACCAATTATTTTGGGAATGGACAAACCAGTGTATGGTTTAGGCCCTGCAGTTGTCCAACTATCTTATCTCTCAAATGACCGCTACCGTTTCACTGTGCTCTGTTTCAGGCCGAGCAGAAACTAATGATTATAAGTATAATAATTATTCTAACTAGTTGGTAAACATTCAATTCATGAAATGCAGAAACAAAAAGAGTAGAACATGTTGATTGAGGAATCTTAAAGTCACACACGAACGTGTCAACATAGCAACAGTATTTTGATTCTTGCCTGATAAGAGAAAAAGAAATTCGAATATGTTAGAAACGTAGAAAAGAACTTTTTTTTTTGTTTTCTCTGTGAAAATGTCACTGCCTATCAACAGTAGCTCTGAACAAATGGAGTACTGTAGATCAGCTGTAGCCCCAGTGTAGTGGAGACGGCGTCTTTTCTCCTATACTTCCTCTTGGAGTTTACCAGACACTTCTTTTACTTGTGTTACCCTAGTATTTACAATTATTGACCACTATTGATCTGTAAAAGGGGGAGCAGGAACCAATTTCAGTATTCATCAGGCAACAGCGGAGCACACACTGTGCAGTTGTCTAGACTTATACACATAGAGAGAAAGACAACTTCACACATATGGTCAGTGCACGTTGGTAGACTGCACAAGGAAACCAGAGTTCCTGGAGAAACATGTGCACACCAGACATGAACAACAACAAAAATAAAATCAGTTACCACCACAGATCATACCAGAGACCTTGGTGCTGGAAGCCTTAACCACTCTTGCAACGTGTGGCCCTGATTTACCAACAAGCTCGACCAATCACACAGAAGAATCCGAGCTGTTTTCCCTCAGTGCTCCCACAGTCGCTGTCAAACTGATACCTCCTTATTACCTAAATCAGCCCAGTAACCAGGTTTTTGACCAAGGTGAAGCTGCAAGAAAAGTCAATGAACACCATTACCCCTGTGAAAAGACTCTGCCGTGTTTTTTTTTTTAGCCCTTTATAAGCCTGTGTCACAAACACAACAGAGAATTCAGTGGCAGGGTTTATCTTTATCTTTTACTTTGCTGTTTCCAAGTGAAGGTGCTACTTAGACAAGGACAGATGGAATTTGTCTGACTTGGAGTCACAGAAGTAATAAACAGGGGCGACAAGCGTTACTTTCCTCATTAATATGTGACAGATGGAACCTGCCCAGGCGGCATTTCTGGGTCAGAGATCTGCCCAAAGCTTTCTCTTTAACTTCTTCAACTGGCATTTTGGGCAATGAAAGTTTTTTACTCTCTGAATACCCATTGTACCTCTTACTTCTACCGTAGAAGTACCTAGAAGTACCTCGATTCCCACTATAAAATGAAATTTATCTTCTGGAGTCGTGTGGCTCATAGAGGTGTTCGACTGAGTCACTCTTAGCTATGTGAATACTTCTAGACAATACAATTTTTTAAGACGCATATACCATTAAAATGTAAAACAATGTACATGGAGTACGTCTTACCAAATACTAAAAATATAGATAAATACCTAATGGTGGTACTACTGGCTGCAAGGAAAAAAACTCTAACTAAAAGATGGATGTGAGTGGACGGACCGAGCAATAACACTTTTTACTTGTTTACGCAACACTGGGAAAATGGGTATGTGAAACCTGTAAGACCGTGCTTTATAAAAAATACCATTGCATTGTTAGACACAACATTATTTGTGTGATACATACATACTGAGATATAATTTTCTGATAAAAAGAGATAAAACAATGTTTGTTCTTTACAGAACATGCTCATGTCCTCAGTGTATTTCGATGCAGTCATCAGTTTGCCAACTGACAGCAGAGGTTCTGTCAGCACCATCGTGACTAAAGTTGACTAAATCGATGGATCACTTTGAAAGGGATAGCTGAGGGTTGCGGCATCATTTACATTTCGTGTTAAGTGAAGCCTGTTCTTCCATTTCAATGAAAGTACACAACATAGGCTCAGCAGACAATCCCAGGCATTTATTTATCTGGTCATGATGAAGTTTGATTAAAATCACAATAATTATTATTTGAGTGTAGATATTTTGCGCATGTCAACATATTTAAAGACTGCAGTTTTGTTTGAAGTATGGAGAAGACCGCAGGAAGCTCTTATTAAAATGGGCGAGTGAGTGATTGTGAATGTTTATGTATGAATACCTGGGCCTCATTTCACTTTGACAAGACTATATCGGCCAAGGAGTGGGTATGTGGGCATATATTAAACTGCCAGAGAGTGCTGACGGAGGGGAGTGGGGAGGTCTACGCTGTGTGTGGTCGCAGGTGTTTCTGCATTCCAGAGAACAAAAAGAAAATAAGGAGAAGGAGGAAAAAATAAGGGGGGTGGGGGGGTGGAGGGGATGTAGAGGAGAAAGGAGAAAGAGGTGAGAGGTGTGGAAGGCGGAGGGGGATAAGACAGAGAGGGAGAACAGGTCAAGAATAGTACTGTGTTCATGGAAGTGTGGCATGCATGGAGATACAGGACATAGACAAAAGATAAAGCCTTGAGACGGGAGGCAGAATTAATTGCCCCTGGCAGTTAGGGACACTGGATAAATTGCCCTGGGTGGTAGGAAGTCCCTGATAGGGTGACAAAGGTGTTACAGTGAGGAGAGGCTGGTCGGAGGTGAGGTTAATTAAATTTTTCATTGTGAAAGATCATACATTACCTTCATCACTGTGTCCATTTAATCCGCTCCAGTCCTGACATTTTATCACATTATTCTTTTGTGGCGTCAAACACCTAATTAGGTTTCATGTTGAGCCTCTCACAGGCAACAGAAAGGGAGAAGATGCCTATCAGGTCAGATCAGGTCTAACAGACTCAGCGACACACTGCATCATCACTGAGCAAATTGAGCTCAAGGTGGACATGCTTTGACTTGATTTGGAATCAGCAGATTCCACGTCCCAAACGTGGAAAATGAAAACGATTTTCTTTCACCTTCTCCAGTGAACTGTGCCGAAGCCAATATGTAGCCATGCATCAAACAGCTGAGGAGTCCCTCTTCAGCCTGCATGAGTGCACAACTGACAGTGTGAACCAAACAAAAGGGCTCATCTCTACAACAGCCAAAACAAGCCAAAATCTCTTTCTGCTGCTTTGACTCTTTGGACCTGTTGCCTTTACAAACATATCTGGTAGAAAATCAGAATGTACTGTTGGAGGAATCACACAGGCACAGATGAGAAAATAAGAAATGGCGTTGTGACAAAACATTTCATTTCCAACTCCATTATGTCCCCGTTACAGTCTTGACAACAGCGTTGTGCTGTTATTATTTCCACTTCACATGATTAATCACATGTGGAGGCTGCAGCAAAAAAAAAAAAAAAAAACACACACACAGAAGCCCAAACTGCAGGCAGCAGAGGCGCCCAGCTGGAGACGACGGGAAAAACACATCACACTATATATGCTGACAAGCAAAGGAGACACAAAAGAGGAAGGGAATAAGGAGCTGGAGTGAAGTCAGGCAACAAAAACAGGTTCAACAAAGCCTTTGTTTTGTTTGTGTTTGGAGATAATACTGGATTTGTGGAGATGCCATTTAGAGGGTGAGTCAACAAGCTTTACAAATAAAAGTCTGCCTACAGGTGTTGGGGAGCCCTACAGCATACTGAAAACCTGCTTTGATGTTAGATGCTCCACCACAAAGGTATGCATCATCTGATAAACAACCTGTACAGCTGGAAGTGTACAAAACAGAGATTGTACAATTCAAATTTGTGATTTTGGATTTCAACCCCCAACCTCAGATTTCTCCCTTTGACAATGCATCCAGGACGAGGACCAACACCGAGCAGCTCTGGTATGCTGTACAATTTACTGTGCACTCACGACAAAGACAAAAACCAAACATTTTGTAAACATATCACTGCCTCAGGTTCGTGTGGTTACTCCACTGTGTATCTGCACTAACCAGCTAGAGCCCAACAGCTACTTACTATCAGAGTAAGTTTTGAGCAGCATGTACGCAAACAACTAAACACCTGCAGCTTCATCAAGTCAGTGGTGCTGGTAGTGACGAGTGATGCAACAACTTGTCAGCAAGATTTTCTTCAGTAGCTAGTATTTAAACTCACACATCAAAACTACCACGTCGACTGTGCAACACAGAGCTGGTCCTTTGCAAATGTGTGTATCACTGTGCCTGGGCATTAACTTTGTATTACTGTGGTTGTTAGGATACTTATGCTGTAGGGTTAATGTACGACTTGTCCACAGACATGTCACTGTTCGACTGGAGCCGACCCCCTGGGTGAAAATAAGACACATTTAAGGTACATTTATGGAAACAAAGAAAAGTTTGTAACAGTATTTACACAATAATGGGATAAACAGAACTCTGCAGCCCTTATTGATCAGCTCTGGTTCTTTATTGAAGTCTGGAGATGAGGCTATCTCTGTTGCTGATAGCATATTAGACCGACACCAAAGTACTGCTGTTTGAGTCAGTCTATAGGGAATGTATAGACACCAGATGCCTGTGTGAGTAAAGTTAAACACTTTACCACATTCATTGCCTTGTTTGTGTGTGTGTGTGTGTGGGTGTGTGTACTTCTAGTGAAGTAAACTCAACTTTAATGCTACAGAGTAACATTCAAGTAAAGGGGGCTGCGTGGTGGTGGTGGTGGTGGTGGTGGGGGGGGAGTCCTCCATGTCTGTCATGTTTATGGAGGTCATCCTTGGGTGTGACATGGAGCATGGCTCACTGTTTATGTCTTCAGTGTTCTCAGACAGACTGTATCCCTGTATGTCTCCCACGCTGAAGGAGGAAAGTGATGACAGCACTGTAACTGGACATTCTGCCTGGCTGCCCCGCACATTCCTCTGCCATTGTCACTGTTGCCCCCCCCGTCCTTTCTCCTTGCAACGTTCTCACTCCCTCACCCTCTTTCTCTCTCTACCCGCTGAAAGTGTGCTGGTGTGTAGAATGACCTTCAACCACACCCTTGGGGAACAACAAAAATACAAAAATGAGGAACAGGAAAAAGATGCAGAAAATAAGCAGATAGAGACGTGATGGAGAAAAATGTAGGGAGAAAAAGGTATAAAAAGAAAACACAAAAATATCTCTCCTGATAAAAGGCAGCAGATCATGAGATTTTCATGATTTCGATCCAGCTGTTCACTTCAAAATGAAGTGGACACAAAATGAATGCATTTGGTTCTTCAACAAGTTTAAACTAAAACGCCTAAGGACTCCCTTCAAGTGGAAGGACTTTGAGGGACTATGCAACGCTTGTGAAATTCCCCAAAACTGCATCAGTTTCTGACAAAGGGACAGAAATTGAATTCATGAATCAGTACATAGCACAGCTACAAAAAAAAAAGCATGTTCTGTCCAGATCCGTCTTAAACACTCCCACTCCTTTTGTGCAATAAAGCAAATGTATTGAGTTAATCTCCTGCAGGGGGGGGGGGGGGGGGGGGGGGGGGTGGCTTTGGTGATCAAGACAGTAAGTAGACAGAAGGAGGGCTAATTAAACTTGTAACATCTGCCTTCTGAGTGCCAAATATGTCTTCAGGCTCCTGGCATGTTTCGCTCCACTTCTTTCCCCTTCTTGTTCCTATTTTAACTCAGGATGGGGGTAAATAAGGCATCTGCCTGCTGCCAAACAATGTGATTAATCTCCTGCAAGTGACACCACCCTGATTACCATAACCAATGAGTTTACTGTAACTGGGTGATGTGAAATATACATGGCATCTTCTTCCAGATAAACTTCCACAGCTGGTGGTGGTTGTGGACGAGAGGAGGAGGAAGAAGATGAGGAGAAGGAGGAGGGAAAGAAGAGGAGGGGAAACGGAGGAGGGTGGGAGGTCTGGACTGAAGCACGTAGCCTGCTTACAAATTAACACCACAAGCCAACTCGGACAGCATGAGTGAGTTTGTGCTCGTCCTCTTCTGGCTGCTCAGCTTCATTCTCGCCTAAGGATCGCTCTGCGGGCTGCACTCCAACCACTGCGCGTCGCCGCCGACGCAGCTCTTTCTCCAGCTTCACTTTTGAGCGACTTCCCGCACAGAGAGTCAGAGCGAGGACCAGTACCCTCAGCATCAGCATCAGCATCAGCATCAACCTACCTCTCTGCCCGGTGTTACCAGATAAACGGACTGTGGCAAAAAAGCCCCCGACACCACTGCGGGAGGTGACAACTCCAGCCTCTGCAACAGCCACGGAGACGGAGGAGGGACGGTGATATCTGCCATGCCAGATCTGCGCAGAGGAGGAGATCTTGATAAGTACGAGCTCTTTTTTTCTTTCTTCCTTCTTCCCACAAACTCGGGCCGGTCTTAATGTGCTCCACGCTGGCGGCGACTTTTCCTCCTTTTACAGCCTAACAATGAGACTCCAGCTGGAGCCCGACTGTGCGCTCACACCCGGACCGTTAGACTTGAGACTTTATCACCGATCCCCGCTCATCAGCCACAGTAAAAGACACTTTATTGGTCTCCGACAGGCTCTTAGACAGACTACTTTGCTGTAATTCAAATCAGCAGGATCGGGCTCAACTGCAACACGAACGGTGTTGGGGGTAACTAAAAGCTGCAGCACACTCGCAGTCATGCACAAATAAAACCTCTCTGCCGTCGGGATTATAGGGCGGTTATGAAACAGGTGTTGCAGAGAAGACATTTCACGGAGAATATTGTTGAATTATGAGCTCGCTGCCGGGCCCAGATGACGTTCCTCCATATAGAGATGAACAAACAAATAAACAAACTAGCCAACAAACAAAGGTGGTGATAAGTCAGAGAGTCGCAGCTGCTCTACCTGCATAAATCAACATGTGTTTTAGTCATGTGGCTCCCAGTCTGGAGAGCAGGGGATTTAATTCTGCAGCGCATTAACAGGGACAGCACACTGTCTGCCTCCACGTTAATTAACGAGTTTGCCCCTAATGGCATAGATTTTGTCCTGATGCCCTTGGTGCTCCGGTGCCACCTGTGAAAACACGAGGGATCCTAATCTCTGACGTGATCTGGAACACTCGGAGGTGTGTTGGTGGAGAATGGAGGAAATGAAGATGATTATTTATGGAATTCCTGTGGGATATTTATATAAAAATTAAATCTCTTCATCATCGTTAAAGGGGTTTAAGGTTTTTCTCTCCCACTTAACTGTGTTTTTACAACTCATCAGGACATGTCGGGGTGGAATCATTCACCAGTGGAAAACAGAGCCAGCAGGTGGCATCAATATAACTCAAGGGATGCTCAGGTGCCATTAAATTTGTATTCAGAAAAAAGGTTAGAGGGATTCGTTTTTATCAATGGCGCCTCAGATGAGACCTATAGTATAATTGTATATATTGTAAGGCCACTCAGTCAGGGAAAGGGTGAGGGCTGTTGTCTTTAAGTAAGATCATTACGCCGGTCTTTCACTGTTTACTCAGCATGCTCACCGATGTGAGCCTGGGCTTTTCCCAGGAGCTCTGGTTTCCAGAACATGCATGATTAGGTTAATTGGACTCTAATTGACCACAGATATGAATGTAAGTGTAAATGGTTGTTTGTGTTTGTGTTTGTGTGTGGCCGTGTGGAGGGCAGACCATTACTGCCTAAAAGGATCCAGCATTTTGTTAATTAATGTTTTTGCAATCAGTTTTTGGAGAAGTACAGCTCTACTTAGCAGTAGTGCTCTGTGCCATATTTACTCAGGCAGAAACAATGACGATGACAAGTCTGTCCTGCCAAGCATTTTATTTCCATTCTGTGGACAGTTGCCAGTCTTTAAACCCATCCGTCTCACTTGCATTTGTGGATAATGTTTTGAAGTGAGTAAAGGGATTAAATTAATAATATAATTATTAATGTACAATAATGTTGTAGCAGAACCTTTAACTGGTGGAGTAAGGCATTACAAGAACTTGTGTAGCACTACCAGTGGAGGAGGGAGCAGTTTATGTGTGTAAACAAGCAAAAAGAGCATCCAGTATAAAGCTGACTGTGGGTGTGGATTAGTCGGTAGGGCAATCATATTTTTACTGCAGGATTGTGTGTTCTTTTCCAGTTTCTGCCCCTGAGACACTGCCAGTGTTTGAGAAACGCACATTTTGAGATTTCTGAATAAATTGCCAATGGTTCTAAATCTAATTGTTGAAAATCCTCAAACATTGATAAATATTCAAAATAATTGAATGTAAATCTATTTTTAAACTTTTTTCTGAAATTTAATTAAAAATGTAGCTGTCGATGAATCAAGAAACTAAATATTTAAAATTGTAAATAACTATCAAAATACAACAATTTCACTGGAACCAAGAAGAACTAAGATGTGAAATGGGAGTTGTTGTTGAAATGTTTCATGCTCTGCTCATTTGTCCTGCGAAGGTTAAATGAATATTTTGGACTAAACTGAATTGAGGGCACTGTCATGTTTCAGATTTTGAACCCAATGCATTTCGTGGACTGCTCCTATCTGAGAGGAAAAAGCTGTCGACTCTGAAAATGGTAGTTGCACACTACAGGATGTAGAGACATTAATCTCTGCCACATGGTTCTCTGCCGACACTGAAATCATCCAGTGTTAATAGAAATCAAATGCCAAAGTGACAAATCCCAGACGTGGCTTCATCTCTGTCAGGGTGTAGGCTGCAGAGCTCAGGAGCATTTTTAGATGATTGCTGGGACACATTGTGCACATAGAGGGGGAGACATGTGCTCAAGAGTCACGCTACAGCGAGTAAAGATGATTCTTTTTTTTTATAGGGATACACAACACTACCTTTAGGCAGTAAAAAAAACACAAATATTTCACCAGCAGACTATTACATGTCAACACTTATTGCTCACAGACAAAAATGGGTTGTCTCACCATGTCAACAGCCGTGTCATTTCCTAGACAGGAGAATGATGAATTTGGTCATTATTGATGGACTGAGTGGACACACAGGCTGTCATCCTGGTCCCTCACTCAGAATGGAATAAATTACAAGGCGCTGACAGCGAGTCACAACACAAACACATGGTGACTGGGTGCAATTCGAGGCGCAGGTGGAGATAGCTAAAAGTCCATTATCCAACACTTCCAACAAGAGAAGGAGAAAAACCCAATTCTTCTAGCAGTTCTGTGGAAATTCATTCTATTCTTCAGTGAATGATAATGATGTTGCGGTATGCAGTGAGACAAAGGGCTTCATAGACATTCATAAACATTAGGAACGCTGGTATGATCCA
>NC_024321.1:7587462-7608586 GCF_000523025.1 Cynoglossus semilaevis
ACCACCATTCCTTTCTTCAACTCTTTGATCCATTTGCTTCAGAACAATATCTAATGTCCAGGATATTTCAGTGCCTGCAGTGATGTATGAAATGTGATTCCTCAAGGCGCTGCCAGCTCAGGGAAAGCATGTGTTTCTATAAGTGAGTGGAAGTCCCTTTTATCTGCATTTCAGTTTCTCTTTATCTCTTTCACCCTCACACTTGCCCTGAGCTTATTTATGAACTATTACCATCATACAGTAATACTTTATTAGGCATGTAGACAGCAAAAGGCCCATTAATCTTTCATTTGCCTTCTCGTGCTCCTCCTCCGTCTCTGCACAGCTACATCCCCAAACCCCCAGTCTGTCCACCACAGTTCCTCAGCCCCTTCAGTGTTTTATACAGCAGTGGGGAGATGGCAGGGCTCCGTTTAGTCCTACAGTGAGGAAAGAGATGTGTCTTTCAGCAGCAGAACATCAATACACATTTTTCACTGGCAGACTTTTTCTCAGAGGCCCCAATCATACTCACAATCTCTCGCTCGATCATGCTCAACTGTTGCCATTACAACACGTCTGAGGTGGTAATGATTTTATATTATAATGCCATCGATCCAGTTGAGGGCTTGACACCCCTGAGTGTGGCTGAGGAGATAAACAGACCGTCCAGAGGGTCTGTGCTCCGCAACAAACTGATGTTGCTTCGATTGTACTGTAAAAGTCAATGATCATTTTTCACGTTAAGACCAATAACTAAAATTATATATCTATGGCTGAGGTACAATTAAAAAAAAACTCCCTCACTGACGGAGTGAAATTAGCATTGCTTGAATGCGCTCAAAGGGACAAACTGAATGTCCACAAAGACACAAGGCAAAAGCACTTCTGAGCAAATAGCAAGTTATCAATATTCATTTGGTATAACAGGGGGTATTTGTGATGATTAAAGGCTGCAGCACAGCATAAGAATAAACACTGCAGACTATAGAGGCAAAAAAAACCTTTGACGGGGCACCTAGCTGTGCCTGAATGCAATTAATTAATAATGAATAACTCCAGCACAAAAAACGTCAGACAACAATGAGCCGGAAAAAATGACAGCGGGAAACTTGGGAAAGCCTTGGAATCAAAGGGGAGTAATATAAGAGCATTTATTGGATGCTATTCAATTCATTGAGCTGAGTAAAAATAAATAAATAAAAATAATACACTTTGAAAGGCTTTTCAGATGAAGCATCAAGGGTATAGCTGTGGCCAAGGACAGTGAGATTTCTCAACAGCCAGTGATTCAACAAAACCAGCACACAGCTGTTTACAGATTTGATTGCAACAGTCATGAAAAGGACAACACGCCATGTTCTCACCCCGTACATGTCTGTTTCCTGAAGGCCAGGCAGCAGAATGAAAGACGTAAAGTAGACAGTGTTAGAATCCTGCTAATGTAACAGATTTCCCACAGTGCATCTGTGTTGTGTGTCTTTCAGGCATGGTGCCCACGCCCCAGGTGTGTGTCTCAACCCTGGTAACAGTGAGCACGATGGCAGTGGTCGACCTCTACCTTCTGGAGCAGAGCATGCTGGGAACGCACGGTCCTCCAGGACCTAGTGTCTGGCAGTGTGCAGCGGTGCTGTTAGGTGATGCAGGCTTCCTGCTCGCACTTCGCTTCGTGTCTGCTGGTGTGGTGTCAGAGGTGCGGTCGCCAAGACGCGGTTTCGCCAACGCTCTCTGGTTCCTCTTCCTGTCGCTGCTGCAGCTGAAGCTCTTCTTTGTCTGCCACAACTACAGACAGGAACGTCGGCCACCCGACCCTCTGGCCAGAAAAACCTTGACACTGTTGCTGTCCATCTGCCTGCCCTCGTTGTTCCTGATCCTGACTGGTGCTGACCACATGACACCGCAGCGCCGTAAGCAGGAAGTGAGGGGCCGGCTACTGTGGGTAGTTGTGGACCTGCTGGATGTACTGGACCTGCAGGCAGGGCTCTGGGAAGTCCAGGGTGGAACCCCAGCAGGGGCAGCAGGTGTTGCTGAGCAGAAGCTGCCCATCTGGGTGGAGGGTCTGGTTTTTTTCTACTGCTACACACTTCTACTGCTGCTCCCATGTGTGGCCCTTACAGAGCTTGGAGCCACCAGTCTGCCAGGACAGAGGGGGCCACGTAAGGAGGCGTTGTACCCTTGGCTGAGCTTGTTTACAATTAACATCTTCACTCTGGCTTTAAGGGGCACAGGCATGCTGTGGTACCGGGATCCTCGTGTGTCTACAGTGTTTCTGGGGAAGAACCTTCTGGCTCTGGCTGTGAAGCTGAGCTCAGCCTGGGAGAAACACAAGCAGGAGCGTGATGCTGGAGGAGCTGGGACTGTGCCTGGAGCAGAACCAGGAGACGCAGCCCTGCCAACCCAGAGCCTGGAGCAGGGGGAGGGCCAGGCTCAGGGCAAAGCTCCTCCCTCTCATTTTCACACACTGACTAGCTCTCAGGGCAGTGCTCTCTCCCACATCAGCTTGGAGGCTGCAGAGACGCCCTTAGGACCCTCTTTTATTTCCCATGAACTCTAGAGACTCTCAAACTGTCTGAATACGCACACATGCACAAACACAGTTGTGCACACCCACACTCAGAATCCCAATATCACATGCGAGCAGATAACTCATATTTAATTTCAGTTCTGTGGTGACGGGCATAATGCTGAGCAGTGGAAATGCACTGGTTAGCTCAGCTCTGTGTGCACCTTGTTGTGCTAACAAGAAACTTTGATGCATTGTTGTGAATTGTGAGTGTGGATGTTTTTAACTTGAACACTGTGAACACACATGTAGGAGTGTACAGTATATTGCAGAAATGTCTGTGAAAGTCTAGAAGTGTTTGTTATTGTTCAACCTGGGCACAACAACTCAACTGCCACTATCTGCTGTAATGTTTTTTTACACACCATCCTCACATTTGAATTCAGGTTGTTTGAGATGAACAGTTATTATTTAAAAGAAAATCAGATCATTTACAACATTAGGTCTTGCAGGCAGAGTTATGAACTGTACGTAAGTAAGTGGGGAGATGATCTATTAGAGCCGTGACTCTTCTGCTGGGTGCAAATGCAGCCCATCCATTAGACCATGCAATATCTCTAAACACACAAGAAATATGAGTGCAATGCAACATAAAACAACTATGACAGGACACTACGTGTATGTCTAACTAGCTAATTATGAAAAAAGTATCAAACAAGCATTAACATGCTTCTGTTTAGTCCACATTTGGTAAAAGGTGTGTTTGAACGGCCTCCTCCATATGATCACTGGACCAAAACAAGCAAATTGTCTTGTGTTTATAATGACTTGTAATGAACTTTTCAGCACATTAAGAAGAAAAAAAACACTCACTCTTACAACTTGACTCCTTCAGATCTATTCAACTACTGAGCTGCACTTACCTCCAGCAGAGCAAATTTTGTTGGATTATTGTCCTTTTACTTATCCCTGATGACAGTACCTGACAATATGGGTCTGTTGGACAAGTTGGACATTGAAATCAACTAGAATTTATCTTCAACATTACATTACATGTTGAAACGAGCGTCATAAACCATATATGGAGTGAGAGACAGTTGTTGTTGGTTCCCTTGTGTTTGTTGTTTTTCCATGCGTTAAGTGAAAAAACTACAACAGTCTCTGCCATGATTCTGACAGGCTGACAGAACCAACTGTGACCTTTTAATGTACATTTTCTCTGACACTTTACAGGGTACTTTCACGAAGGAAAAAATGATACAGAAGGAGAGATGATTAATTTTTTCCTTCAGTCCTACAGAGGCATGATTTAAAAGCCATCCAGCCGTAAAACCCACTCTACACTCTGCTTCAATATTTCAAAGTACAACTCAGTGGCTCTAAACCTCTTTGGTGACCCTTTAAATCATTCTCCTCATGTGACCCTGAGTTATGTCCTCTTCTCAGATTTTTTTTTTTTTTTTTAATATTTTAATTCATCTAAAGAGGCCATTGGATGTAAGGTTATCTATAACTTTTTTACTGTAACAGTAAAAAGAAAAGGGCACGAAAGAATCACACTTAAGTCCCTGTCTTTTTTTTTCACAATTTCACAACCTGCCGGATTTATCCTTTGACCCATTTTAAGGTTTCAGCACCAAGGATGTGTAACAGAAGTGCAATGGTTCTCATTACAGACCAAAGTATTTGAAGCAGTTGACTTCACTTATTAGTTCATTTTGTTTGGCTGAGAGTGTTAATCAGAGTAATCAGTCACTGACGTGAATAGCCGCAGATTCATGGGCCTAAAATCTTTGTTTTTGGTCTTCTAATGTTTTCATTTGAATGCAGAATTTGAGCTTCGGTTTAATTTGCTTGTCCGTTTTGGTTACCAGTTCAGAGACTCATACTGAGTGACTGCAACTCAAACTCAAACCATCTGAAAGATTTGGACACAAACAAAGAATCTGCATAACCCACAACTCTCAATTAGGAGTGGGCTTTATAACACTGACCAAAGACTATCAGTGTAAATGTTCCCTTTACATGTGATGGCAAATTGTTTTGTTAAATCCATATTCTGCAGTCATTTTTCATCTGCATCATTAAAAATTGTTCTGGACAGTTCTGGACTGTAGAGCCCGATATACATTCTCACATTTTTATCTTCAAAGAAGGAGCCTTGTACCCACCAATATGTTACAATTTGTGCATTGTGGGATGGAGCAGCAGGTGTAGTGGATGTTTAGTTCAGTCAAGTGCCTTGTTTCTTCGTGGAGCTACGAGCCTCTGGGGTGTCAGAGAGGCGTACACATTGTGTGCAGCATGCGGAACTTGGACATATGCCATGTGTATACTGTGAAGTTATTCCACAGCTGTTGTCAGCAACACCTCCAGGACAGAGTGCAACTAATAAAGTGTTTCATACTCGCCGAATGTTGACAGTTCATTGGCTATTATGTAGCAGCGTTATTGGCAGCCTGTCGCCACCACGTAGGGGGAAAACACGGGAGGAGTCGGAGGAAATTATTCAGGGCCAAGAGGCTTTAATGGTAAACCACTGCCACATGCTAAAGTGAATCTGCCTCCACAAAAAGTCACACGTTTAATGCTTTTCTTGCACTTAACATGAAGCAGTGAATGGATGCTCAGCACATACTCAAAACAGAGAGGTGAGCACTCCTGCTATCCAGAGTGGAACTTTGATGAGAGGCCATTTTTCATCACTATTAAAGCTGCTCAGCCCTAGACACACGGCACACATCCTCTCTTAGCCCCACTCGTGTGTGCAGTTCTGTTGTTTTTTTCTTTCAAAGCTGAAAGACAGTGAAGGTTTTCATGTACATGTCCAGTAGTATACAGCAGAGATGTTTTTGGAGAGGCGGCGCTTTCCGCTCACAGTGGCTGGGAGAGCACCCATCGGCCTCACCACTGAGATTTAATGGTCCCATTAATTGAAACTGAGGCCATTTGTCAAAATGCATGCACTTATTCTCACTGCTTTATGCTTGATTTACAGACTGTATTTTCAGAATTTATGAAGACTAATGTACCCACTTAGGTCCCAAAACAAATTCATTTAAAGTTTCCATAGAAAATTTCTCTGTATGTGGAGTAGACAGTAGACTTTCTTTCATGTCTTCCAGCGTTGCCTGCTCTACATTTCAAACAAACACATATTCTGTGCACAGTCTCTGTGGGGCAACATCTCATATTTCTATTATGCTAAAAGCAGTGACTGCTGCCTTGGTAATGACCATCTTGTGAATTTGTTACACCTGTTAAGCTCTAGATACAATGCTCAGTGGTTTCCTTTCTTTGAGGCTCATGCACTCCGTTTCGTCTTTGGAAAATGCATGAGCCCTTTCCCTATTTCCTTTCTTCTCTTTCTCCTCAGTTCACTGGTCTCCATTCTTTCCCTTCATTGAACTGTGCAAATCACGGTTGAATCTTCTGTACCCAACTTCTCCCTTTTTATTCTTTTTTGTTTCTCATTCTTTTTTATACCTCTCATTTGTTTAAATTTGCCCTGCAGCTGAATGGGGGCCTCTGCACTTTGTCTGTCAGGGTTGGTTAGTCAGAGAGAAGGGAAAAAAGAAGAGGAAGAGAGGTTGGCTAAGATTAAAGGGCTGGGCCACTGCCTGAAGCAGAGCGTTTGCTGAACGTCATTTATTTACTGTTTGCTACAGTGTGTGTTTGATGGCCGGTGGAGAGCGGCGAGAGACAAACAGACATAACACGCTGACCCGACTACACTGGCATTCCAAACAGTCCGCAGGCCTTTAGACAAACATATGGCTTTGTTTTGCTTGGTTGAGCATTTGGTTAGAAACCATCTCGACTCGTTACCCCGATGTGACTACAGTGACAGCGTGCCCATCTCACACCCACCTTCTCTGGCAGCCGGAGCCACAGTTAGCAGAAAGACGACTGAATCATTCATCATAGCACAGACTAACAAAGGAGCAGCTTTTGAAGACAACTTCAAAGTCTATTCTGTAAGAAAAAAAATCATGCAGAAGAATTTAAGACTCTTACTATATTCAATGCCACAACCAGGACAGATGCATATCCTAATACTGTCTATGAAGTGGACTTAAATCAGACATAAATGTCTATTAACAAGACGCACGACTGGCCTTGAACTGTGGACTAGAAGAAGAATTACAAAAGAAAAAGCACAAAATAGGAAATGGCGCCTTAGAGTGTATAATATGAAGTGGGAAGTTGACATACTTTCCTGAACACCTAGTACTTCATCCACCGACTCAGTCAGTCACACTCTTATGACACCCTATTAGCTGCAGTTAGAAGTTTGGCTTCATGCATATCAACAATCTGACACACTGCAGGGGACAGAGATGGACCGCAGGAGCGTCTGATCTCTACACTGCTGCCCCCTGTGTTTAAGTGGGTTGACGGTTGTTATTTAGAAATATCCCACATTTGTCTTTTTACTGCACCTAAATAGAGAGTAATAAAAATACACTAAAGAACATAAAATGTGAAGAACAAGACACAAAGAAGTGCAAGAAAAACTGTGGCCAAGGACAGAAGCATGAATGGTCTGATTTAGGAAAGTGTGAGTGTCCAAGTGAGAACATCAAATCCATTTAACTCCAGACTTTTTTTGGCTGAACACACGTACTGTGAAGTGGCCTTGTGACATCACCACTTAACACACTTGCTGCAATTAAAAGGTTCCAATTCTTTTGATCAGTTTCCAACTAAAAGCCTTTGTAGAAGCAGTCTTGCTGGTCTGGTGGTGACAGATTATTTGCTAAAGAAAAGAAATTCTTCAACATACTGAAGAAAGTCAAGTTTTCCTTTTAGTAGAGAAACAAAACTGACTGTGTGAAATGATATCAGTCTTTTCTTTCTATTTGTAGACCTGACCTACAACCTGTAGTCTCTGACGATTAAAACTAAACTTAAAACTGTTCTATTGACTAAAATTGGACAAAGACCAAATTACAATTTAGTCCGTTTTTTTAAGATCGAATTAAATGCCTTAACACTTTATTAGGTCAGTCATAAAGATACGCACCACAAAAGGGCAACATTTTAGAAAACTGCAACAATTGGTATCCTGATGTTTCAAATGACTAAAACCCGAGTTTAAAATACATGTTAATGTGAATCAGCAATGAATTGAGCTCTCTCTTAACTTCCTCTGGTCGGGCCAACACTTTTGTCTGATTAGGAAAGGTGTAGGAACATTGTCAAACTAGAGTACAGTTTTTAAACTACAGTTTTAATTGCGACTACAGAGTGTGCCAACATTTCAAAGAGGTGTGTTTGCAATTTTTTAAAACAACATTGTGTTTTGTACAAATTTGCATTGCAAATTCACATGCGCCACTGATATTTCCTAAAGGACTGCTGTGCTTTGTTCAAGACTGAATAAGAAACTCAATGATCTTTCCAGTGGAGAGTTGAGTGACAGTCTGAGTCATAACAAATGTCTTTCAGCCAGAGTTCAGACATTTCCAGTGCAGCTGAGGGACAGGAGATTTAGGCTCTGACTTAAACGTTATCAGTAAAAATCTAAACATCAATTATACATCTAACTGGTAAACATTGCCGAGATGGTACAACTGGGTTTTTACAGCCTGTGTGCTTGGCAGCAGTGGCCCAGCTGGCTGCTCTGTTTCCGAGCAGGGATAAAACAAATGCTGCAAAGGCATGAGGATAAAGAATGAAGCCCTCACTTTATTGTTGGGTAGAAAATGTGTGGGTGTAATTTCCCTTTATATGTGACACATTTTCATCTAGCATATTGGTAAAGCCGACTCATTAACAAAGAGCACAGGAGGCCAGCATTAAACAAATATTACTAAATGACCAGTCCAACTCAAAAAACATGTTCAGAGTTCACACTGGAGGGTGGAGATCAGTGACAAGTCAACACTGATTCTTCATACCCGAGTTGACAAGAATTTAGTCCAGCACAGAGAATTAATCTTCATGGATTAATCACCATGACACACCCTCGTTAAGGTAGGTGTGGGAGAATTTGATCTGATTTCAGTGATAGGAGACAAAAATATGACTAAAAATGTAACAAACAGCCACAGAGTGTCCAGGACTATGACCAGCTTCTTCAGCAGATCTGGGAGTAAGAAGCTCCCACAGGATATTATCATTAGTTCTGATAGAATTTCTCTGGGTTCACTCAACATCAGAGCCATGTGATCAGACCCACACTAAAAAAAATACAGTGAAGAAGCACAGCTGAAATAATGTCAGCAACACCAGGCATGGTGTTATTTACCAACGAAGGTTCCATTCCTTTTACATGTCATGTCATGTACATAGTGACCAAACACTAACGGCACTGAACTCTGTCTCAGTTAGGGTTTCTGGCATTTGTTATTCCCTGATATTATTACTCATGTGCAGCTTTGTTCCCTGCCAGTTTGGGTTCACTCTTCTACCGTCCTCTATCTGCGCGTGTTTAGTCAAGTCACAAAGATAAATTAACTGCGAGAACTGATTTGCTTTCCAAGCGTGCAACAGCAACCGAGGCTGTTGAGCACTGTCCATTAAAGTCGCCAACTGGGTCATTTGTATGTACAGAGAGAACCACAGGTTTTATTCATCCAATCTTGTAAAGGACAATCATATTTTAATAGACAAATGGATGTCAAATCAGCAGCAGATTGGGACTTTATAGTGTAAAAGATGTTTCTAGAATGAATTATTAACATTAATTATTTAACACCTTTTGCATGTGTATGATGGTACTGTAAGTTCACCTGCAGATACAATGCCATGTTCCTGCATTTGCTTTTTTTCCCAATCCGTGGCAAGTGGCGAGGACATTTTTTGGGCACACATTTCATAACAGTAGACCTGGTATGTGACAGTAATGCAAGTCAAAAAAGTGTTGGGTGAGAGGCACGTTCAGCACACAGCAGAAAAGTTGTCACAGAAGGCAATTTTAAGATTTATCTAGGTTAGAATAGATTTGTGTTTCAAAAAAGTGTATTTTAAGTTTTGTCATAGTGTTTTTTTCTATCTTCTAGCTGTTGAAATTCATCAATACACAACAACAGAGCCTTAAGGTCTCCTGCCCAGATAAATTGTAGACAAGAACATGTCTGCCATGGGGTATTTTTATGTGGGCAATCGCTTCCAAAAACTTTTGTTCAAGTTTCAATTTAAAAAAAATTAATGTTGTTCCAACGTGCTCACAGACCAGGGCTTTCAAACTAGTATCAATCTGCCTGGTTGAAAAAAGTCAAATTCTTGCCTTCCTTACAACAGACTACTTAAAAACAAAAAAATGAATTTTATACTGGGAAAAAATATGGCTTTGGTCCAATGCCACTCACTCAAACTCATAAATGTTGGTGCTGAATGCATGGAGACTCGTCGCTGCTGACGACTTTTATATGTGCATGAGCCAATACATAAATTTCTCTGCTTGGAAAGTGGCAAAGATGATAAAGAAGTTGAAGTGCTGCATCCCTGAGCGATAAAAAACAAGACAACCTCAGCTGTCTCTCTGGAGCAATCGAAAGCACAGATACTTTTACAAGACTTTAAGACAAAACCCTTCACAAGTCGAATCCCATTTCATCAACTGGCTTGTAAAGTGTGAGGAATGTGCGTGGACAGCTGCTGTGGAGGGAGGTGTTAGTGTCTCTTGAAACTGTGAGAAATTAGGTTCAGGCTGAGGCTGAGTGTCACCCACCCTCACAATGGAGGTGTGCGACTGGAATAAGAATGGGAATATAAGGAGAGCCATAGGAAGAGATGGAGGTGATGCTGCAGCTGTACACAGGGGTGACTGAGGGGGGAGAGGGAGCTGTGTGATTGGCAAATTGAAAATCAGGAAGGCTCAGGTTGTCTCACGGTTAATGAAAGCTGTACGCAGGTCAGCTGATGAAATGAAACCCCGTTCTTTTCATTAAGTTTTTACCTGTGATTACTTGGCACGCACAAATTGAAAATAAAGTGAAATTGTAAGTAATTTTACCTGTCCCAGAATGGGGCCCAGTGGAGGTCCAGGTGTTGCTTGTCCTGACCTCACTATAGTCCGGATTATACCGCCTGTGTCCAATTTCTTCACAGCCTTGGCTGCTTTGGAGATCTTTGACATCCTGTTCTGTCTGGGAGACTTTAAATCTGCCTCGGATTTAACAGAGAATCCCTTCGCTGCAAAACACAAAAAACAAACTAATTAGCCTTTCAGGCATACACAGTCGAAGCAAGTCATTTACACACATACTCATTAAAAGATCATACACTTAAGTCGATACTGTTGGCCACAAGCAAAACCTGGGTCTTTCAATTCTGCAGTGGGCAAGTAATTAAAAACAATCTTTGCCTTTAATTTGCTTTGTTAGAGCCACTTCTCCTGGAGGGATTTTCAACATGGTTTTGCAGTTGAGTGAGACGATCATCACATTGAATTGCCAGAGAAGTGGCAGGATTTTAACTTCTCACACTTTGAGACAGAAGTTATTGCGTTATTGGAGGCATTCCAAAAACACTCCTGTCACCTCACGTCTGCCTCTGATGTGTCACTGTTAAAATCCCTCTGCTGCGACACAACTTCCTCTACATCAGTGCGAGTCAAGAGTCAAGGGCAGAAGAAGGATAAGTAACAATACTGATACACACAGGAGTGGAGGAAGTGTTGGTCGCATATGGGAATACAAAGAGGGTCTAGCCTTTTTCATTCCACCTTAAAATGCATTTACCAAATCAGGAGTCAATTAGTGGAGTGCAGAGAATGGCCTGAACTCCTGGCCTTCTCTTGGGAGGCAGAACACATAAAGCAAGCCTATAATCCTCTGCTGGAATAAAAGTGATACTGACACAGCTCTAAAGAAAAAAAAGATCAATGACTGGAGCCAAGGGACAAATACAAGTTTTAAGGTTGAGGCTCGTGATTCAGGGGAACCCTGCATTCAATAAAAATAAGTACTTGAGGGGGAGAGAAGACGTCCAGCAATGATTCATTGTAGGCAACAGAGGGTATCCAATTAGATCAACAGAAGAGACAGTACCAAAAAAGATATATGGGACCCCATGCTGCTTTAGAGCAACAAACGGAGAGAAACTGCTCCCAAGGAAAGTTGTGATTAGATCTGAGCAGCCGTTGATCCAGTATCTGTTACAGTGCAGCCACCAGTGGGGAATAGTTGTAAGGGCATTAAGGTAATAAGCATACTGCAAAATTTAGTTGGAATCCCCTCAGCATGTCGTTCAATGTGACTTTTATACACAACTACTTTGTGTTTAACTATTCAATACTGGAAAAAATGTGCTGATCAGATCGGAAAGGACACAAAACGAAGAAGAAAATGCAGCTCAGTGTGTGTTGAATCTAAAGTGAGAAAATCCACTTCTGTTATCAAACACTGACAGAAATACTCTAAAATCCCTGTTGGGAAAGATGCAGAATATTAAATAAAAGTACAGATTTTTAGGAATGTGTGTGTGTGTGAGAGAGAATGGGTGTGTACATTCAGACAGAGAGGGTTTAGCTAGAATTTTGTCTGCGAGAGGAAAAAAAACAATTAGGGCCAGCATCAAAGCTGGGTTTAATTCCAATTTGAAGCAAAGAGAATAACAGCTCTGGGAGTGAGGAAATGACAGAGTCATGCTTTGATGCACCACAACTCCAATCTCAGTTAGAGTATGAATAATAAAATCACACCTCGCTGGCAAAATGAAATCGCTCATCACAAGGCCACGCAGCGAACACTGAGAAAGAATTGACCTACATAACACATCAGCACTGCAACGACACAAGGTTTCATGTGACTGAATTAACATGAGATTCAAAGAATAAGGCAACGTTTAGCGTGCGGTGGATAAAAACGCAGTTCGAGGCTGCAGAGTTGAGCCCCCCTCCAGTTGGCACACGAGTTAATATTTTACTGTGAATAATCAAATCAAAGCCGCAGTAATTTGGAAGGAACAGAGACAATTTGGAGCTGCTCTTTAAGCAGAATATTACATTCCTACGGCAATTACTGGCAACAGCTTTGTTGATAACGAGAAGTACACAGAAAGAACAATTTGTCAAGGCCACGAGGAGTTATGGTGTAAAAGCACTCTGTTGAAACATGCTTGATAAATGACGCACTGCAAAGACAGCGTTTAAATTACCACCTAATGAAGAGGGGTCAGGTGGGTTATAACAGACAAAGACACAGGAAATGTTCCACAAATTGCCGCTGACAGCAAACAGCGTCGTTTTCATTTCCAGCACTTCAAGTTTAATATATATCATGTCATTTCAATTATTCTAGGGTTATTACGTGCACAGATTTGTGTGTCATTTTAAATCATTGTAGTCCAGTGCTAAAATCTAAAGACGGAATTTCCAAAGCTGCCTTGAGAAAAATTTCAATAGCTTATTTCTACTGCAAACAAAACCACAGACCAAATTTAAGAATTAGTCTGGTGATCAATTTGTATAATAATCAATAGCCATCATAGAAACTGTTGTTTTTACTGAGTAAATTCCACAAATCTGATGCTTTTCACTGGATCCATAATAGAATACGTTTTGATGTCAGTTAGTTGTTTGAGTGTTGTTGGTTGCTTTTAAACCAAATTAGGGTGTTTTTTGTTTTATTTTGTTTTTTAGTTCAACCATCACAGTGCTTGATGTTAATGCTATTGACTTGCAGAAGAACTGCAAAGCAATTTGCTTAGAAAATGGCTCTGAGTAAGTAGTGCATGTAGAAGCATTGGTGAAAAGACCAATACAATGTGTTATGTGGACTTCAAGTCACAAGACCTGCAAGAATGTACGTAGAACCACTGACAATAGCATGAATTCTTGGCCATGACTGTAGCTCTTCAGCCACAGGCTTTACTAAAGAAATGATTGTTTAAATGTTTAATTTAGTCATAATATGAATTTAGGCCAGGTGGCGCACTCCTTATTTGATATTGTTGAGTAAAATCATATTTATAGGAAAATGGAGGATAAAACATGATCAAACTGACAGTCTACTAAATGGCAAAATGAGTAGTTAAGACCATGAATCTCCAATAAAAAAATTTACTAATAAAATATTAGACAGACATCAATCAATGCATTAAAGGAACCTGGGTGTGACTCCTAACAGAACAGCTACATCCATTACTTATGTTTGGTCTGTGTCTGAACCCAAGTATTTGCATCAAACACCTCTGGTGGCTGTGCAGAACTCGTCAATAAAGGAAAGTGGAAGGAAAGTGAACTACTTGTCATTGTGACACTGCACACAACAAAATGTGTCCTCTGCATTTTACCCATCACCAAAGTGAACAGTGGGCAGCTTAAGCACCTGGGGAGCAGTGTGTGTGGACGGTGCCATGCTCAGAGCACCTCAGTGGCAACAGTGGCAGCTGGTGGACTCAAACTTGAAACCCTCTGGACCCAAGTCCGCTTCCTTAACCACCAAGCCATCACTGCCCCAAACAGAGTACAAATATAAAACTGAGCTCCATAATTGTTATTTACAGGTCTACATAAATTGTGAGATCTACATAGGAGATTAGGCTTCCAGTGTAAAATCCCATCATTTTTATCACCCATCCATCCTCGTGGCTCAAGATAAGAAAAGTCTAAGTGTTTTCACACGAGAAGCACGAACAGGAAAAGCAGCTCCGCTGTGGGGCATCACAATAATTACAACTGACTTCTCTTCAAGGATAAGGCTTTGATTAAACAAATTAATCAGTTTTGTATTAAAAAAGACGTGGGCTTAATTACTGTGGTGTGACCTACTGCTGTTTGTTGTTCCGTCTATTAGATTCTCTTAAGTCTTCATTAAAGAGCCCAACAGTAGCCAGCAACATCAGCGAGGCTTCCAATCCAGTTATCACAAGTCAAGGTTGGAATAAACAGTCTATAAAAGATTTCTTCAGAGCCAAGTGAAACGCAGGTCTCCCTTTTTAATCTCTTTCATACAATTTTTATTGCAGCACAATAAAAATAAATAAATAAATAAAAAATCTTCTATTACACACAAAACCAGGCTTTGTACCAGCAGTCCCTAACTAGGGCAGATTAAAAAACCTTTTTATAAGTTATCTGCCCTCACACTGTCATCTCTCTGCTAAATAAAAGCTAAGCAGGTGAAGAACATCACATCCTGTATTTTTAACAACAGAAATTCAATGGTGCTACAGGAAATTGGGCAATCATACAGTGAAAATAAAATATAAATAAACAGAACACTAAGGGTATTAGTGCATTTATATACAACAAATCCCACTAAATGTTTTCCATTTTGAATGTTCAGAACAGCAAACACCGGTCCAGTAATATATGACTCCTTCAATGTTAATTTGTTTGGGTTCTCTCCTGCTTTATCTTTTTAATCTGCAGCCCAAGTATTATTAGACACTGAAAACAGAGGTTCAAGTATGCCCAAGATTATCTGAGGTTTCCACGTGCTCCAGCAGAGGGCATTCTGCACGCAGATTTACCTCAAAGCCATCTTTACCTAGCAAAAGTAGACTTGAGTTTTAAATATTGTTTCTATCTTCACAGGTTAACATACCTCAGGATCAAAGTTCAACTGTTGTGTTGAAGCATTAATGCCTCTGTGCCTGTGCAAGAGAGATGAGCTGCTCACCTACTTCAGCCCAATGCTTTAGCGGAAAAGCCTTACAGCAATGCAAGGAAGGAAAATGTTTAGAAGATTAAATTTGTTGAAGACCTGTGTTTTGTCTGGACTAAACCTCAGATGCAACTGAACTAACGCGTCTTAAGTTAATGATCTTCTTTTACCAACGTTCTATTTAGCTGTGCATAAAACTGCATCTTGGAAACGATGGGTTAGGGTGTCAGGTGTGTTGCCCAGGGGTAGCTCTGTACACAGTTGGTGTTAAACAGAGGCTGCCTGGCTGGAAGACCTGTCTAAACTGTGCCAATAGCTCTATGCAAATTACCCACTGGGGTAATTTACTTCACAGCCCAACCTAAAAATGCTTAACTGTTGTCATTTGTTTCTGCTGCTTCTCTGGCGTCGGTTTCATGTGTCAGTGGAAGGAGGTGGGAGACGAAGGACGAAGAATAGGTGTAGGCACATGCTGTACTGAAATGCATCAGCAACTGAGGAGGCAAAAAAAAGTCCTGATAAAAGAGTAAATTATTTACATTTATCACTTTAAGCAGAAGAAAATGTGGAATCAACGGCATGTAACATTGCAAAGGTGGTGTTTCATTTAGTGAGTGAGTCCATGTTTGTGTTCTGTAGTGTTAGTAGTGACTGGATGACAGAAGAAGAACTCACAGAGATAATGCTTGTGTCAATCTCCTGTCACCAGACCACCGTGGAGCTGGAGGGAGAATTAAATTTAGGGAAATTTTTATCAATCTAAGATTTTTTTTTTTTTCATTTTAAAAATGCTAAATGGAGAAACATTGACTGTCAGATTAATCCATTATGCAAATAAATCTGAGCTGCAGTCGGACTGTAAACACTGTGTGCTTCAGTTAAAGCTTCGACTTAGAGAAAGCAGCTTCAGGTTGGTGGTTTGTTTCTCCTCAGTGTCTGCGTTCCCTTTTGTTCTCCAGCCCTGAAAGTCAAGCTCACTGCATTACAGCTCATACTGCTGACTTGTGCTTTATAAGATGAATTGTAATATGTAAGACTTGGAACATACACAGCAGTCATTACACCCACAGGATGAATCATAATAAGGTGTGCGATCCCCTGACTTATCATTTATAGCCAAGTGCAGGTCAAACACATCCATACATCCATCTTATGGGCCGCTAACAGAACTTAGTTCAGACGTTTATAGTTCCCAGACAAGGAATACTAATGTGTTCACCGATCATCTGACTTTTGATTTTGCACAAGGGACTGAATTTTGGTAAGAGCCCAGCTGGGAAATAAGGCTCACATCCAAAACTATGCATATATACACTGTGCATTGACAAGTTGAAACCACTTTTATTTATATTGTTTCATAAGGCATGATTTTCCATACAGTCATAAAGGCATAAAGGAAGAGAAAAGCAGTTGTTTAAAAAGTTGCTTAGTCAACCTTTATCCAGGCAAATTGAAGCATATTAAAGACTCTTTGGATGGTATGCTAAATGGAACGCATTTACAGAGTGAAGCCCTTTTCTGGTCTTAACGACCACTCAGAGCACTTAACATTACAAATGACATTCACCCATTCACACATACACATTTATGTAGTGCTTTCTATAGCAGGCAGAGCTGTCAAGAGTAATTTATAAGTAGACTTCCCTTCAGAAAAAAAAAAAAGACATCTGGACCTGACAAGCACTTTAATAAAAACACTGTGCCTTTTGATGGAAAGGCAAAAATCTTTACTTCCATCCTCTATGACAAAGCCCATTCCACAGGCCTGTACATCTCTATTAAAAGGTTCAAATTCATGTCATTTACATACAGCTCCGACAGGCCTTTAACTGCACACAAAGTCAGAGAATTTCCCTTAGACCTAATATACGTCTTAAATGATCATCACAAGCAAAGTTTTGATTTGAGTTACAGATTCCTGCAACATCACGACAACTACCTTCTGGGTAAATATATTGTCAAGTAAATGTTGAGATAAACAACAATAATTGCTCTCTGTGGTTTAGAGCTCTGAAAATGCATATTTTGGAAAACTGCCAGTGGAAAGATTACTGAAAACTGAAGTTTGGCTTGTTATGTCTTACAGGGCACAGACATGTCTGGTCTGCACAACATCATGATGTTGGTCCACGCTGGGAGTGGAAAGTAATGTCTTATCTGTATTCTGATTGGTCAACAAGACTTCACAGGCAGGTTTTATGACCACCTGTAGATGTATATGGTAAACAAAGTCAACTTTTAAATGTGTAATAATGAATACCAACGCAGGAATTTTATTTAAATTTATTGTGTCAACCTTGAAAGTACCAAAAATGTATTTACTTTTTCAATTATACTGTATATATATCAATCACAAATTTTGCATCTTATTCGGGAGCGTTGTGGGCAGTGAGAGTGATGAGTAGATATAATAACTTCTCAAGAGCCCACCATTGGTCTCTAATTATCGCATCCCACCAGAGCCTAATAAGGTAATAATAATTTCCTTCATATAACGATGTTGGAGCTGCATGTGGTGCTGTGATGCACAGAATCAGCACTGATGAGCTGATCATTTTCCAATGTGCTCTGGTAATGACTACAAATCAAAAATGATGTCAGAGCCCAACAAAAAAATACTTTGACTGCTGTTTTTTTTTCTTTTCTCATCTTCCACAAAAAATAAAAATGTGCAGGAACCTTGATCTCCTTGAAAGAATCAGCAACTAACGATGCAACAACTGTGCCCGATTAAAAAAAAAGGAATCACATCATGCAAGAAGAAAAGTGAAATTATTGGTATGCAGTGTTGCAAAGATGGTGTGCCATTTGGTGTGTGTGTGTGTGTGTGTGTGTGTTTTACAGATTAAATGGGAGGTTGGAATGATAGGCTGATGGTGGAACTACAACAGAAACGAATGATCAAGCCCAGTGTCAATAGATGCACTTGGCGCTCGTATGATCAGACCACCTGGGATGATATAATTGGAGGCCTAACAAGGATTTGAATCCAACACATCCATGTTGGCACCATTTTCTGTTACACGTTGATTAATATCCCAACACCTGACATGTATTTTTGTTTATTACAAGTTCATTTGTTCTTGGCTTAACGTCCAAAGCTGTTCCAGAGTGTGGCAGCTTGTTAGTGGGAGGATTTATTGATTTTCATCACAGATATTTACCCGGACAGACTGAGGACAGAGCTGTGGCACTGTGTTTGTCTGCAACGTTGACTTTTCTTTTTTGGTGCCACTTTCTATTAGCTTGCCTGCTAACTCGGTGCAGTGGAGAGGCACCCATCTGTTTGTTTTGGCACACGCGCGGTGCTTTCCAGACCTCGGCAGTAGCAGCTAGGCTCTCCAGGATCTATTTAACAATACAACGACACACAGGCAGGATCAAAATGCACACAAGCTCAGGATTTTAGTAAAGCTCTCAAGATTAGGGATCGGGGATTCTAGGGAAAAAGTATAAGAAGGGCAATTCAATTATTGGATATCATATTTTTCATCCCAGCTATCGCTCAGTTACCACCTATAAAGTATTAATTTTGATATAAATGTGTGTATAAATACATATGCTTAATAATCCAGGGGTCATTTTTATTTTTTTGCCTGCCTACAAGCAAGGGGCAGCAAGTCCTGCGTTCAATTCCCAGAGGAACCACCTGTCCCTAATGGCCCCTCCCGGGGCAGCCTGTGTCGGCTGCAAAGACTCTCACTGTAAATTTCCCTATTGTAGGACAAATAAGGGACTCAATTATTATTATTATTATTATTAATCTTCAGGGTTTATCCTGTGATATATTTTTATTCCAGTGTCATCACTTTATCTCAATAATATGCTTTGAACAGTTAAAAGCCATCTCCTTATTTTCTAGACAGAAACGGAGGGTCAAGGCATGAATTTTTTTTTGACACTATACTGGATGAAATTTGTCGTTATCTTTCCACTTAAATCAGCTGTGGTAATTGGTTTAGTGTAATTCGTAGTTTGGCAGTGCGTCTAATGTTAGCAGGTGTCTTCACAATTGCAATTAGACACAAAAACGAGATTAAAGCACCATAAATTAGTGTTGCAATTCAGTGGCGCCACAGTTAGGATGGTTTCCATCACCGCTGCTCCATTCTGCCGCCAAACACATTTAAGATTTATAACGAGATCAAAATCCCAGGAGACAAGCTCAAGTTCCTGCATATTGGTAGAAATAAAGAAGATGTTCGTCCTGTAATATGAAAATAATACGGTATTTCTGCTTGTCCTTGCAGGAAGGTTTCAAAGCTATTAGAGTGGTAATAAATGACTGCTGTCCTTGAATGCATAACAAAAATCTCTTTGTTCTTGGAACATTAAACTACACCAGGGACCTTCACTTCAAGCAGGAAGACCTAGGATGAAGTGTTTGTTTAGATGGCACCATGTTATGAATTAGAAACTAGAGATGAGCTGTAATCAATGAGACTAATGCAGTGACCAAAGGGAGAAACATACTGGGCTGTGATCCCTGAATGAGCCACATGGGACACACTTTGGATAAGATGAAGAGATTACACCAGACATAAAGATATTGTGACCAAGTCATACGCCAATGCTGTTCCACTACATTAGTATTCATCACATCAAACTCTGGCCCTGGAGCTATTGATTGCTGAATGCCAAGTGCTAAAGGCCAGTCAAATAAAACTAAGAACTCGTGTCGAGGAGAGTCCTAAAAGATCCCGCACGGATGAATTAGGAGAAGCGGCACGACCTTGTTTGACCCAAATGTGAACCTGCACACTACATCTCCCTGAGATTTGAGTTAAGCTGCGAGTTCAAGAAACAACAGTTGAATTTTTCCTTCCTGTGGTTACCAATTCATTTAACCAGGAAACGTCAATAATCCTGCGCACAGTCATTTTCAGAGAGCATTTGACTTAGATACTGTATGTAACAACAGACTGATCCTTTGTCAGATGCTCCTTTTACACCCAAACTTAAAACCAAACCTTTTTACCAGATATGCTGCCAATTGTACCTCCCAGATTGTTACCGTTATTTCTGTGCCAATGTTTTTTGTTTTTTTTTTGGAGTGTGTTGCAGGAGGCATAATTTTCTAAATTAATTAAAGTAGAAATAGCTTTGTCAGTGAAAACACTGAAAACTGTTTACTTTTTCATTTTAGTGAAAAAACATTCAGGAAAATTACTAAACCTCAGATTTATCACACTGCATTTCACCAACCAGGATTTGCATTTACCAATTTTCCTAAAGTAAATTTTATTTTATGGTGACTCAACAATCTGCTGAACAGGACAAATTAGATTCAGGAAATAAACCTGTCATTTCTGGGGTAGAGAAAAGAACAGTTCCTACATCCAACATCTGTCAAAAATGGAATTTCCATACAGCAAATACAAAAAATACAGCCCGGATTTCAAGTCAAGATAGATAATGACATAGGTGAAAATTGGCAATTTATTTTTTATTATGTTGTCTTTATTTTGTCGTCTGGGCAGTTCTTACTCCTCTTCCACATGGCAGGATAATTTAAAATGAGAAAAGACTGCGACACAGATGGCAGTGGTAGAAGGAGCACAGGAGGACAACTCTGACACAATGATGTGCTAATGGTCGTGTAGAGTCAGGTTATGATAAGCAAAATGACAAGGGACTATACATTATCTGGATATGAAATTACCTGCGTTGTTGTATCATACAAATACAGCAGAAATACACAAGCAGTGGTACCAGACACCTCAGTCAATTATATTTGCATTCAACGTTCAAAATGGGTTTTAAATGACTTACAGTTTGTCAGGAATGAAGTCTTTATGAAGAGTGAACAGGACAAAGGACCGCACTGCGCTTCTATAAAGTATATAGATAAAAACAACAAAAACACAAATTAAACCAGGTCGCTTTGTTCTTTTGCTGCAGCAGCAGCGTAAACAAGCATTTAACCTAAACTCACCCTGACTTTAATGAGAAGCAACAAAGCGAGGTCCCTAAATTTAAATGAAGTGGGCAGTAAAACTATTGTGTACTGACACTGGCCTGATTCTCTGTGTTTAAGAGGACCATTAGAAACAGGTGGTTCCTAAACAAAAAGAGCCGGACC
>NC_024321.1:7608625-7627532 GCF_000523025.1 Cynoglossus semilaevis
ACACTGACATTCACAGTATGTAACACAAACTTGAGTTGCAGACTACAGCCCAGCTCTATCCACCAAGGTTTTCAACAGGAACCTCACAACAACGTCCCAATCTGAAAGTTTTCTGAATTTTGGACAAAGTGTTTGGGTTTCAAACAGCCACTGACTTTTGTAGGCCCATGGGTAGAGCTATCTGTCACACAGAGAGGTCTGCCATCACCACCTTGTATTTTTTAACAGCAATAGCAGCAGCAGCTTCCCCTGGACCAGCTGCCACTGCATCAAAGAGATTGACATGAGTCCACACCTTACTATAGATGTCCCTGACCATCCCTGACCAACAGATCTGCTGCCACTAGACCCGCACTGCACTCCCCCTTCATGGCCAACTGCTCAGGGAGAAGCTAGTAAAATAAAAACCTGAGTAGCACACAAAATTGTCAGAATTGTGAGAGGATTTATATCAAAACACTCCTCAAGCCATCTTTCTTTTAGGTCTGCTGTTTATGAACACTTAGCATTTCCTGTTAACTGCAGTAGCAGTGGATAAGGAAACTGGAAAGGGCAAGGAAGAAGTGTTGTAAAATGTAAAAACAGTGCAAACTTGGCCCATTTATGAACCGCAAACAAGCAGACATCAGGCAGAGGAGCTGAGGACGGCAGTGTGATAATGGAAGAGCAATGAGGCATGCTGCGCTTAAGATCTTTATTGAATGAGTTTGAGCAAATTTTGAATTAAAGTTTTGTAAACAGCTTGTGGGTAAACCTGTGTAGCAGCGATGTTTAGAATATGTATGAACGTGTGATCGCTAGTTCCTGTTATCAGCAGTGCTTTTCAACTAGGACGAGTGGTAATACCATGGCGCTGCCAAAGCACATTCGAATCATCAGTGGCCGAGTCAGAGTTTTCATACACCTACTTTAATGACGTAATGCATCTGCACTAATAAAATGAATGTCACACACCATATGTGGTATCTTCGGGCACAGTGTGTTCTAGCCATTCACCTGCCGCTTTGTTTTAAGCAGCAACCTGTTAGTGAGGGCAGCAGCTGTGAAAAGTTGACTAGTGAAGCAGCACATGCCCATCAACAGAAGCTGGTGTTCAAACAAGGACCTGGCTGCTGAATAGTGATGAATCCATGCATGCATTATCTCTGTTTGCTTGTGATCAAATCCCAGGGAGGCCGTTCTCTTTACTGGCTTCTCTAAATTACATTTTCTCCCCTTCATCATTTTTGAACGGTAAGACAGAATAGGTTACAAACTGCCTGTGCTTGGAATACATTTTGTAAAAGCAACAAACAGTAATAAAGAGAACATCACCAAGAGAAGAAGAGGACTTTTTGATAAACACAGAGAATGGGGGAAAAAAAACCAAAACTACACACTGCTCAGATCGTCGTCTGTCGTATTGAGCTGGGAGTTAGCTGTCACTCTTTTTTTGTGTCAATAGAACAAAATTCTTCTCACAAATTGAATGGTGTGGTGAGAGTGGAGGACTGAAACAGCTGTTACTTCTGAATTACTACGTTCAGAAGTACTTCATAGGAGATGGGTCTTGATCATCAGCTATATGACCTAGATGTTTGAAAAATAACAGAACAAAAAGCAATTTTAGAGCTTGTTATCTCAGTCTTATTAAAGTGACAGGAAATAGTGTAAAAATGTCACAGTCTGTCTCGCAGATGTATTTAAATCTACTCAGTTTCATTACTTTTTTATTTTATTTTATTTTAGCCATGTTTTTTGTCAGGACCTTTTTATGATGCTTTGTTTTTGTAATAAAAAAATGGTCCCAGAGTGGGAAACTTTATTTTAATCTGCTTTGTAAAAGAATCTCATGAAAAAGCAACAAATGATCGATTGTGTTTGGTAGTTTAATACAGAAGTTTATTTAAATCTCTAGTCCTTGAAAAATATAATTAATTACTTAATTACTTGTTCTTTATTTAAACAGGTTAAAACAATAAAGTCACTGGTGGCTCAATTTAAAAAGCTTTTTATCCGCAGCGCCTCTATAAACCTAATTAAATACCTTAAAACACATTGACAATGAAATGCAGTAAAAAAAACACTGCCACAGTACATGAAGCAGAGAGCATGATGGTCAGTGGTCACAGCTGATGGCGTCTCCGGCAGAGACATGGACATGCAAGTCTCTGACGTTACAGGACTCTGTCTCCAGAAATACTGCCCAGATGCAGCAAGCCAAGTGTGACGGCAGCCAGAATGTGACAATAAACACGGTGAACTCTGCAGCCATCTGCCCTTCTGCTGCAGCTGGACCTCATACTCAGAATAATGGCTGGGTATTAACACACAACAGGCTGGACGAGGCTGAGTGGACTTGAGGATAGACAGTGGAATTAAAGGCAGCGAGCCTTGAATCACTTCAGCTACAGACATTTCTACAAATCAGATCAGATCATCCTTTCTCCACAGGTGAGGAATGACTCAGCTACTTCACCACACTGTGAGCTGCTGAGACTGAGGAAGTTCACGTCTGATCTATAGACCACCAGTCAAACAAAAGCTTTTCATCAATAGCAGGACAATTGTTCTTTTTGAAAACAGACTTGCAGTTAGAAAATACACAAATAGTGTTTCATTTCGTTTTTCTCAGCTTAGTGCAATTCTTTCAAAACGGTTTTAATATTTTTGTAAAAATATATCAAGACATGAAAGCTGTAGTGTCCAAACATTAAATACTTTTTTAAAGTACCACCACAAACGAACTTGAGCTGCACATGTCAACATGAACTTCCTAAAATATATAGTTACGTTTATGTTGCACACACTGTAGACTAGGAGTGTCCACAGTTTTTTTGGCACAGTAGTTACTGTTCAAATATCCAAATATCTCCTGGTACTTAGATTGAAAACATTAAAATGTTTGAGTACTGATAAAATGCATATAGCTCTATGGCATAATATGATTTAATCCTTATAGATTATGCTCACTACTTGACAATTTAGAATTACATTTATATAATTTTCTTTTAATTGTTTATAATCAACTGGGACTGCCTCTGTGATCTACTTATAGGGAACCCCCACTGTAGTGCAATGAATATAATGTTTGTTGACACATTGATATATGAAGAGAAATTATTTTCTTTACAAAAAGAAATGTGCCTCATTGTTGGGAATCTGGAGATCATTTTGGTTTAATGTGTCCAATTAGAATTTACATCAAATGCTCACTGGCGACTCCTTCAGGTACACCTGCTTCTTGACTGCAATGAGTGTTTAATTAGTCTAATTAACATACGTTATGTGGCAGTGTTTTAATGCATGTGGACACGTTGGAGACGACGTAGTTAAAACGGAGCATCAGAATAAAGAAGAAAGGTGATTTAAGCGACCTGAGTGTTGAACCATTGTCGGTGCCAGACAGGCTGGTCTGAGGATTTCAAAACCTGCTGAGCTGCTGTTTTCACACACGACCATATGTAAGGTTTACAGAGAACTGTCCCAAATAAAAAAAAATTCTACTGGTCAGCAGTTCTTTGTCTCGAGGACTGCTGCAAGACGTCAGAGGAGCGTGACCTGAAGGTTCCAAGTGAGAAAAAGGCAACAGTTTCACTTGTTACAGCCAAGGCCTGCAGAGGGCCAGGTCTGAAATGCGCAACCTTGAAGCAGACGACCTCACTATTTTCTTTAATGGTTACACAAAACAACCAAAGAAGTGATCAGTGAGTCTAGAAGTAAATTCAACTTTGAGGCGACAGACTAGCAGAGGTTAAAAGTAATGAGGACAAAATTAAAACTGAATGAACTGACTTTTCCACTTTAAATCATCCTGACATTTTAAATACTGATCCCAGTTAATTAATCAACCCAGACACACACAAAAATCTGTTGTTCTGGTAATTATTCAGAAAATAATAATTACCAGAACAAAAAAAAAAACAGAAATAATTACAAGACATTTTCTCTTCAATTCAGAGGCAAAGTGGTTCATCAACAAATTAGAAAACTAATAGATGCAGCTCAACACTGGTGAAACTAATAACATCTTTTATTGCTGCATTATCCGAACAAAGGCATCGTTAATGTTAATGAGTGAAGGAGTTCCAGCTGCTCCTGCTTAGATGAGTTTGAAGTGTCTGCCGTTAAAACATGTCTGTGAATATGATTAAACCAACAATGAACAAAGAGAAGGACCTGAAACGCTGGAGCTACTGACTCTGTGGGTAAGAGTACATTACCGGTAATAGTGCGCAGAATATTTAAATTAAGTATTTATTTATATTTTTCATCTACAATGTCTGGACATGATTAATGTTTACCTAAGAAAGGATCAATGAGCCACATTGTTTTTAAATGCAGGTGACTATTTTGAATTAAAGACAAAAAGAGACAGTTTCGAAGTCAAGTCCCTGCTGGCCAGCAGCGGTACTGCAATCAAAGAGTGCGGTTGTGACATCAAACTTCAATATACATTCTCTGGATTTCGCATGAATCCTAGAGAATCAATGAGAGTACTGCTCTTATACAGTATTAATATTAGTCTTTGTAAATACATGTCTTGTTTCAATGCTGCTAGAATGATAGCTGCACCAGCAAAAAGAAAATTATATGAACAAACCATATCTGTATTCTGGAGAACTCCAACACACAACATACTGCGTTTGAGATGCTCTAATTGGTCTTTCTGTAGATTTTCCTGGTGGTGATATCCACAGTGTGTCAGTGATGTCTGAATAAATTTAAAACACCATCACATGACTGCACACCAAAGTAAGAACCAGTGCACGTGGTTCATGATCTGACTACTGGCATTTTTACATTTGGACCCCTGGTGCTTGCACCATGTCAATGCTGAGCCTCAGTGCACATGGGGCTGATTCTTCTACTTTAAATTCATGCGGTGTAAATTAATTATCTAAGCCAGACATTCACAGAAAGTCAAACGCATCAGTGGGCGACGGGGCAAACACTGTAGTGTCATAGTGGAAATTAATGTTGAACTAATTAGGTACAGAAAAGAGATTGTTTACCAAGAATAATTATAAAAAGGAAAGACATTTTCTTGTTACTTTACATTAGTACTAGTCCTGATTAATATTTTATGATTTCAAGTTATCTTATAGTTAGTCATGCAGCATGGTAATTTGTGTAAAAATTACATGTACAATTTTACTACCTATCATTTCATAGTTACTGTGCTTTGCAAGTCTTATATAAAGAACACGGACGAGGAAAGGGACTTTAAAATTATTCACGAATCCTACTTTCTTGCTATCCTAATGTTTGGGTTGTCACTCCTTGACATCTCACGGATGACATGTAGCCTCCTAACATAATTGGCTAATTATTTACTCTCCTAATGTTATTGAATTTGGCTTTTGAAAGACATTATACACGCAGGTTCTGGTCGACCTTACTGTCACAACTTTAATTTTTGCACACAAAAAACCGCGGACAATAAAAATATGAGGCTAACGACATACTACCCTTTTTAATACGTTCAAGTTACAACTTAATGATATAATCAGCCGTGAACACATAACCATGAAGAGATACGCAGAGGATCGAGTCTGATTTGATCATATTTAGATCAGCAGATACTTTGACTTTGAGTCCAATAATGACTCTGATCTCTGTTTCCATGTGCGTTTTCGTAAACTATCTTCTACAAGTTAAATTGATTAATTCACCTGACAATATCATTGAGTCCACCCACAAAGGGAGGTTGTAACAATTTAAACGTCTATGAATGTAAAACTAATAAGAATATCCAGTGTCCCTAAGTCTAAATGTGACACTCATGAGCATCTATCTCGTTCAACAACTAAGACATCCCCATGAAACGGCAAAAAAGTCAGAGACACCTTAACTGTATAAATACGGCATCGATACGCTCTGCGTAATAATTGTATAATACTACAAACAGTGGCATTAACATGTTTTAAACGTACCTGTCTCTTGTCCTGTTCTTCTTTCACGCTGTGGACAACGACAGTTTCAGGGCGCAGCCATATTGGACCACTTACAGGAAGAAAACTCTTCATTGCTGCACACACGCGCCCGCCATCTATTGGTTCGGAGGAGCAATTGCACGCTGTAAGCGTCGATTTCGAGGAATTACGGTATTAGTTATAAACGATAGTTTCCAGTTCATGTTCATGTGATCTGCTTTGGATAAAATGGTGTACTAAATGTAATGCAATGTAATTATTTGATAGGTCGATTTCAATGTTTAAATGGTACCCCGCTATTTTTATTTAAAACAAACAAACAAAAAACATTTTAAAGGTACAGCATGAACGCTGAAGCACCTATTAATGGTAAAGTTAGTTAAATGTTTTTGTCTTGAGATGAGATCATGGTGCAATGAAAAAACGTTTTGTCCTTTAATAATTACTTGTTGACTTATTGACTATTCTTTGCAGCAAGACTGGATCCAATGTCACGGATGACATCTCACAAATGTTGCACACTTTTCAACTGCCCCCAAGGCTACAAGAGGTAGAAGCCCAGTAATATACATTAATACCTAATGAAGGCATCAGAAAGTATATATATATGTTATAGCATATAGCACTTTGTAACGCCATTACATCATAGTATAAGGTAAAAGCAAAGAATTTCAAGAAATAAACACGGTGTGTGGATTTGTGTATGTGATTGTAATGGGGTGGTTTGAAAATGAAGTGCTGAGATCAATAAAGGGGATAAAATATGGATGATGCATGTGTTATTTAATATGCCTTTATTTGCTCTTAAAGATGTGTTTTCCCTGTGAAGGATATATTAAGATTGATTCAAGAGAAAACTAAATACTGTTGCTTTAGGGGCATTGATTAAGTGACACATAATAATGCATTACAACTGGAGTCGTAATTCAGCTGTATCGGCACTGAAATATTTCGACTTGAGGACAAATGTGAAAGGAATACAGATATCCACGCAGTTTTACTACATGAATCTGTTTTATACTTGTTTATACTTGCTGATAATGTGTATTGTTGTTTACAATAATGTACTGTTTTATTTAGTAATATGTATGTGATGTTTGAGTTGGAGAGACTTGGCAATATTGCTCCATATTGCCACCGTACTTCATTTAATCTTACAAATAGTGCACAAAAATCAATTAAAAATATTTTATTTAAGAAATTCAAGATGTTTACAAGAGCATTTTTTCAAGTGTTTGGACACAGTAACATGTTGGAAAATCTGAGAAATGTTTTTATAAAAAACCTGAGGTCCATCCATCCAGTTTCCAAACTGTCTTCACCATAAACAGTGCACAAAGTGAAAAACATGTGATGGTAAAATGTGAGTGCTGAAATTCCACCCATACATAAAACCTATTCGTTCTCCCTGAAGTTGAAACTACACGGTTGACAAAATCAGAATTCAACAAATCGATCCAAGTGAAAGTGTACGGTATAAAAATTAAAAGAAAAGTTCACAGTCTGCTCGATACATTTCATTACATAAAATTACCACAGAAGTCAATTTTCAACATTCACAGTAATTAAAAAAATACACAATAAATAAGTTGCTGTTTTTAAAATGTTGGCAAAGGTCCCATTAAAAAAAGATTCACAGGTCACTTGGTAGAATTGGTCACTTTCTGTAATGCAGCAGCAGCAGCGCTCACATTGAAGGAATGTTCATTTGGGAAAAACTCTCTTAGTAGGAATGAAAGAATGATCTGTTGAAGGAAAGACAGTGAGAACCAATCACAACAGGACGTTACAATAATGTGATGAAGAATAAATTGTGCGGATACTCACGTATACCAGCTTTTTGTTTTCTTCACCGTCTTGGAAAAGATTAAACACCGACTCCATGTCTGTTTTCTTCAAAATAAGATAGTTCGAATCTACAGGGAGACATTAAAATGAAATGTTAGGTAATAAACATCCAAGAATAACTGGAGAAAATCCCTTGGCTGTGGCTCAAAGAGCCCCCCCTACATCTGGCATTGATGAGTTCATGTGCTCGCTCTTTGGTCTGGTTTTTCTCCTCCTCTGTCCGGGGAGGGGGAGGAGGAGCCGTTGTTTGAGACTCAGGCCACTGTTTTTCTCTCAGCATGTCGATGTAGGCTGCCATCTGTACTTCTGAAGGATTCATCTTGTTCAAGAAGGAGTTGACTTTCCTGGAGAAACACCAAAGTCAGTGATGTTTCTTATAAGATAATAATTGTCATGGAGTGAGAAGAAGTAGACTTACTTTTTCAAGATGGGCATAACAGGCTTCAGAATAGCATCAAATATGTTTAAGAGGATGGAGTTCCCTGTAAAGACACAACATATAGATTCATGCCACGTTTGTTCTTGGTATTTTAAGCTGTCAACACACCATGAAACATGGAGAGAAGAAGTCTCACAGCTACAGGGTGGACTTGTCAGGGCAGAAAATGATCGTTTGTAAAACATTCCTTTACTTATGAGCAGGCTGACAGCGGCAGAACACCACATATGTTTTTTTTTTTTTACTCTATGGAAACAACCTGTTTAGACCTAAACAGGTTGAACAGTGATATCTATCCTGAGTAATTATTTTACACCTGTACAGATCTTAAATCTTAAAAAAAATCTAAATCCATCCTGAATGGATGCTCTCACATCTACTGACAAAGTCACAGCTCTGAGGAGGTCAAGTGAGGTCACGTGTCCACATTCCTGAGTATGCAAGAACATAGTGTTTACTCAGACTGGATTAGAGGTCGTCTCTTCCTCTGACATCCTGTGATCTGCGTGAATCCACAGTGGGCTAAAGTTTATTTTATACTGACCCACACTGACATGTTGATGCTCACTCCCACGATATCCAGAAACAAAACTCTTTCTTATAGATATGATAGACAGAAAGACAGACAGATATATAGATAAACGGAACAGCAAAATTGTAATATTTTAAATGTGATGACATAGGATTCCTTTAACACCTCAATGTTCTGGAGTGGAGGACACACCACAAGAACATCTGCTGTTAATCAACCTGTCCTTGCTGATAATTCGATCACTCTACAGCCCAAAAGTACCTCCGTTCAGTTCAACCGGACTATACAAAGTTAAAGGGGCAGTGGCGACTTGGTGGTTAAGGAAGCAGACTTGGGTCCGAAACGTTTCAAGTTCAAGTCCACGAGCTGCCAAGTTCCTACTAAGCATGGCCCCGTCCCCACACACTGCTCCCCGGGCACTTACATGGCCCCTGTTCACTTTGGTGATGGGTTAAAAGCAGGTCACATTTCGTTGTGTGCAGTGGCACAATGATAAGTAGTGACTCACACATGATCATACACTGCAGAATTACCAGCTCATTCGACCAACTGAAAGGAACTGATGTGTTGTAGATAATTGGTTACATGACTTTATAGATCTGCGGACAATGACACTGGCAGCAGAGTCCTTTTTGAAAATAATTGTGGAGGCAGCGGACCACAAAACTTGAAAAGTCATTCTGGAGAATGGAGCCGAGGAAGTCGGTGTATAATTACAGATTTGAGTCTTGCAGTCATTCTGATCATCCACATGGAATACATTTCAAATTTAATAAGATGTTAGAGCTTGGAAACGGGTGAGCGGGGAAGGGATGGTTGTCAATCAAGCGATTGATCCAATGAGTGGTCTCCTAGGAAACAGCGAAAGTTAGCGTGAAAACAGGATGGTAACTTCACCTCTCTATGCTGCCTAAACGTTAAACTTCACGGCTGCATTTCTCCTAAAACAAACCAGTGCTCATGTTTGACACAACATCATCTATTCAAGCTTTAGGAAGCGTTTTATGTTTAAAAAGAAAAACGGAACAAACCAGATATTTCTTTCAGCAGATCAAATATGGCTTTTGTTGCCTCAAGCTGCTCCCAGTCCACTTGGCTCCTTTGACCCTGGACCTCCTCCTCTTTTGGTAAAGCACTCAGCTCCTTCCCTTTAGGCTTGTTTGCTCCTGCTGACATCCTCAAACATAATTTCTCCTTTTTGTTTGACCTGGTGGTGAGATGAGGCCGCTGGGTCTCCTCCATGCTGCTCCTGCGTGATCTTGGATTCAGACTGCAGTGCAGCGGGGATTCTGCATTGGACGCTTCTTCGTCAGGGCTGGTTTTCGTGGAGGCCAGGGACTCTTGAGACTTAGATCGGGTCAGTCCTTTAAAAATCATTTTGAAGTGAGAGGTAAGGGGATTATCCGAGTCCTCCGATTTGTCTTGAGAGGAGTGTTCATTACTCGGTGGCTCAGGGTTAACAGCACACTCGGCGGCTGCTTCCTCTGGTGGCTCTGAAGAAGGATCACACTGGGAGATAATGATAGTTGGCACAGCAGCACAGGGAGCATCAGCACCATTCTCAGGAGAGGAGCCAAGGTTTTCAGAGGGCTGTGCTGAGAATTCTGTGTGCGATGATGGCATTGTGATTTCTTTTGGGACTTCAGCCTGAGGACTGGAGGTCTGTGAAGAAACGAAAAACAACTCAGGCCGTTACACTGACCTTTTTTTAACCAGCAAACCCATAAATCCCATCACCTTCTTTAAGTCTACATTTTTACACTAAAATCAATGTCCTCATTATGAGTAGTAAAAAGCACGTGGAAACAGTTCTAAATCGTCTTCTGTGGCTCTGGGGAGAGTCTTTTAAAGTCTTTCAGATGTCAGAGTTATCTCAGTTTCAGTTTAAGACTTTATGGCGGCTTTAAAACCCTTGGTTGCAGCTTTGGAGCATTTATCATGCTGTGAGCATCTAATGAAAGGAGAAAAATCAATTTTCAATGTGGTAAATGTGGAATGTGATGTTTCGGGAGTTGGACTCCTCACAGGGAAAAAGACAAAAATAATATCTCTAATAACTTCAGCAGCTTCATTTTAAACCAAGCCTTTTGTGCTTGATGGATGTTTTTGTTTCCATGTCCAAAAGCTGTTGCCAAAAACAGCTTTTCCTTTGAATGATGAGAATCCTTCAATCTGGCCATTTATTAGAATGTGAATTGAAACATATTCCATTTATTTCTCTCATATATTGCACATGAGAAATGGATGAAGTCATCAACCACAACAGTAAAAGCCCTAGCTGGAGATGGCAAGCACTCTGCTGGTATCAGAAATAAATCTCTCCTAATCACTTAACTAATGACTTCCATTAATAATATTATATTTTTGTAACATAAAGAAAAAACAAATATAATTAGGTAGATGAATAAATTAACAAATAAAAACAGGACAGGGTGAAACATGAGTGGAACCTTTGCTGAGGACTTCATAGAATTTGATTTTTTTTTTGTGTTTAAACTAAGAGAACTTAAAGTGAAATGTTGGAGGGTTAAAACTTTTGAGACCTGAATTTTAAACTGCAAATCTTTCTGCAAAGACAAAAAGTTAAAAAACAACCCCACCACTTAAACAGACACTAGAAATCTTTTTTAACAAAGGGCTTGAAATCTAGGAACACAGTGATTTGACATCCACTAAGGAGAGAAAGCTCAGGTGAAACATTCTGTACCGAGAAACTGCAGTGGCCTTTTATTCATGCTCTGCTCGACTCACAGCAGAGCAGACAGGCTGTCATCATCACCCACATCCATCACTTCATACCCTGCAGTTACTGTGGGTGACGGTGCAAAACAAACTTTGGTAAAAACCTGCCTTTAGATGATCAGCAACAGCAAACACTGGTGTTACAGGCTGAAACAAAGGACCGGGAAGTTCATAAGACATCAAAGCTGATGAAACCAGAACACTGAGACTTTACCTCCTCTTCCTCTTGACCTGGAGTCAGGAGGTAGGCCAGGCCACTGAGAAGACCCCACACTCCTTCATAATGTTCTTCCTCGTTCAACAGTTTGTCCAGAGGACACAGAAATTGAAACACTGGCTGAGTGTGGCCAATCATATTATGAGAGACCAGTTCCTGGAAAGGAAAAATAAACGATAAGACAGAAGTCTTCATCCATTATGATATTAGATTTTTTATGTCTTTTTTTTTTACCTGCAGAAAGTGCTCCACTGATACTCTGACCTCCTCTATGACATCATCATTCACCTCTGACTCCTCCAGGGGCAGGACTGAGGGCAGGGAGGTTGAATCCTGAGAGGTACAGGAAGCTTGTGTTAAAGAGATTTACACCGCACTGACTCCTCACACTCACTTAACAGATCGTGTAAGTTATTAAAAACCTCCTGATGACACATCTTCCAGTGGTTACACACAGAGAGACACGTGTTTCATCGCAGAGAAACATCTGTCAACAGTCATGGATTTGCAGAATCTTAATCATCCAGGTAATAGTTCTCCAAATGTTCCTTCATCAGAAAAACAACTGCAGCTCTGTTGGTTTTGGAGCACAGACCCACTGCTCTAGTCGGAGAGTCTATTATTAACCATTACATTTAGGACAGAGGTACAGGGTGTTCTGGCTGTGGACTGTAACAGACGTCTCATCTTCTGTCTCACAGGACAGCAACTCCATGACGAACTGAACCGGTGCTTTAATAACGCCAGACTAATCATGTACTTTTCAGGTATTTTCATTTTTCTGTTTTCATGCTGTCAGGAGGAGGCAGGTGACTCATATGAAAAGATGTTAAATTACATCTAAAGCAGAACACATGGACAGAGCTGAGGCAGAAGCTCTCAGTGAATCAGTCCATCAAAAACAGAAAAACATTTTAAGCCAAAAGAAAACAAATGTATCTGAATGAATCGACAAATCTTCAAACTGAGGCTGCATTCATAACTGAACAAATCTTACAGTTAATCCTGTTCCTGTCTTCGTCCCTGACGTGAAGGTGTCTCCAAACTCCACATTGTTGACTAAGTTAGAGGAACTATCTATGAGATTTCTAAACCTGTTGATCAAGCACACACAGGTTGAGGGATGGTACATGTGAAGCAGACTGGTCAAATGGATCCAAACGCCTTGTTGTTGTGTCACAGGTCAGAGCCACTGACTCAGAATGACTAGTTCTGATCACACAGAGAAAAATAAACACAGGTGGTGTTTAAAATGAAAAAAACTAAAGCTTTACAGCAAACACTAGAGGCTTTCAATTAAACTCTCTTTTGCTCTTCTGATTCATGCAAAATACTACCTCACCACAGTAGCATCGCAACAAAAGTTTGTTTGAAAGCATGAAAAGAAAATTCAATGCAGTACAGGAAATCTTTTTTATTAATATATGAATAGTTCCCTTGTCAGTATACTCATCAAGACTTTTATTTATTCTGACCTGAAACTAATTATGCTGAATTTGACTTTTTTTTTTTTTTTTTTACTTTTATTTCAGTGCATAAAGGTGCTAATTTTATTTATAATTCCTAGCGCAGTTTTAGATTTAAGCATTATGAGCATAACATTCAGAGGCTTTAACCTCAGGTCACCAGGCAGCTGAGAAGCTGAATAAAACAATTAATAATTCATCCTCATTACTCATGATTAATCCACAGTTACCAGGTGATTAACCAGACATTTTAATCATTAGACGGCCATAATTATTTCAAAAAACCAGGATCAAGTTTAGAGGTCAGAACGTTTAGTTTAACTGAGATCTGCCTGAAGGTTACAACAGAATTCCAATAATCCCTTTGTTGGCTAATCTACTATTAATAACCTCCATCAATAATTAACTGACTGCACTTTAGGAGACGGCCTAAGTTACTAGTAATTGCCCAATTGATAACACGATGAAGAGATTAATATTAATAAATGTTTGCTCTGCACACAGATCTGCTCTGCCGTCCCATAAATAAGACAAACACTTCTCGGTTGTTGTGAAGCGTCTCCTCCCACTGCTCATGAAAGTGATGGATGTTTTTCTGCTGTTTTTTGGCCAGGGCTGATCCTCACAGTTGCTCCGTTTAACTCTACACATTAAGGTAGGCCAGAGGCATGATTTACTGCATGCTTTGCTTTGACCCCGGGTGATAAATTGGAACGGTGGTTCCATTAGTTTTCATACGGTGACACACTTTTTAAGGTCACAAATTTTTGTGACCCAATTCCTAAAATAAATAATGACCCAAGGGCAAATTTAACTATTTATATTTTTATCTTTAGCAGCTTGTTACACTAGCCACCTTTAAACATAGTGCTTTAATCATTCGCCAAATGGAATGGCCCTAGTGGCCCATCTGCGATCTCATACAATACTACATTGGTGATGTAGCATAAATTGATCATTTCTGTGAAAAAAATGACTTCACTTGAATTAAAAATTTAAAAAGTGTCTGGAAGTAAACGCTGACCTTTGGACTAAGCTCCATTCTGTGTGTTGTTATTTTTAGAACGCGGTCGTCTTATTGCTCGGATGTCTTATTGACCGTCCGCAGCCCCGTGCTGTGACCAATAATTTGTTGTGTGGTTCTGCTGAACAGCGCTGCAGCATTCAGGCTTACATGGTGTATGGCAGGTCAGTGGTCTGGTGTGATGATGAAAATGTCTGTGACCTAATAATTTTACCTCAAAATGAAGGGGAAAGGACATCGAGTGTTTATATCCTGAACTATTTCTGATGGAGGGAACCTGACCAGACACATTTTTTTGGATCAGTAATTGATTACAGAGCTTTTTGTCGACAACTTTTATACCTGTACTTAGCATATTAAAACAAATAATGGCCAGAGTAGTTTTATTTATTAAAAATAAATTATGAAAGACTGCTCCAAGCTTTAAACGTGTCAGTAAAATAACCTGTTTATGATCACTCATATATTACTTTGTGGAAGATAAAAGTGTATAATATTGTTGGGCTCAACAGTAAAATAAGAAAAATGAGGGAAAAGTTATTGTGTTGACCTTGCCCTTGTGCTCACTCAGAGCCAATAAAAAGCTGAGGACACTGCAGAGACATTTGTCCAGGACTGAATGGAGATCGGAGACCCCACAGCAGGTGGAACAGCAATGGAAATCGATGTTGAACATCGACTTTAGTCATTCCCTAAAGCAAAGTGATTGACCATCATTTCCCCATTTTAAATTATCAAACGCTATAAAAAAAAGTATAATATTTGAACGGCTGAAAAAACATTCAAGGATTTCAAGCACCTTTGGGAACTCTGAATCATTTGTGTCCAATTAACACAAATGTGTAGTGCAATCAGAGTGTTTACCTGCCATCTGTTGCGGAAATAAATGACTTCCATGTAGCTCTTCCTGATGTCCCACTGCAGGTTCTCAGGGCTGTTGTTCTCCTCCAGGTGAACGGTGAAGGTCAGCTCATCTTCCTCCCAGTCGGCCTACAACAGGGTAAACTCCTGCTCAACCATTAACGTGCCATTCAAGGACAGGCTTTAACAGAGCTTCAGCATGACAGTTAACAAGCCTCCAGGACATTCCACACCGTCAGTGATATTTATAACTCACATGCGGGATGCTGACAGCCCAGCGGCCCACGCGCCACATCTCATATGACAGCTTGAACTCCATCATGTCCTCCTGGACTGTTGTCAAATAGTTCTCCAGATCAATGTCCTCCTAATAACGTTTGGCCGGAAAAACGACAATCTGTCATGTTTCATCTTGCTGTAATAACAACGCTGTGGCATCTTAGGCATAATTTATGGCAGCGTTGGCTGCGGCCTCACCCTGTCAGAATCCTGCTGGCTGTGAATGGAACCTTCCCGGCTGCTGACATCATCATCATTACTGCCATTATCTTGATTGACAATCATCCTCATTATCAGCTCCTGCTCCATCTTTTTCATCTTCTTCTTCTTGACCTTCTTGGACTTCATCTTATCTACAAACTTGGACCATCCCTGTTTTAATTTATTGCCTGAATATCAAGAACATCAAACACAGAGAGTCACACACAAATAATCACAGCCATTTCCATTTTCCTTAACCTGAATATTTTATATGTGTGAACAACTGAAATGTACCTGTCAAAAACACTGCAGTAATACACACTGGGTGGGTATAAGTGTGAAGTGTATTCTGCAGTGGACAGGATTTAGATTTAATTCACATTTTCAGGTCGGCCAATACATCTCAGGTACACCACTTCAACGGCTAATTTATGCAGTTCTCCAAACTTTGTGCTTTGACAACAACAATCATGGTAACCTGCTAAAGCTCGAACCTGATGTCACAACAGGAAGGAAACGAGATTTGAACCTGCGATTGTTTCTGTAGACAGTTAAAAAACTGCTGAACTACAATGATTTCGATGCTGCATTCTCCAGGGTTCACAGAGAAGAGTTAGAAACAGAAACACACACTGATCAGCAGTTCGCTGGGTAAAATAAAAAAACTTCACAAAATGACTAGAACGCTTCAAGCTGACAGGACTGCAGACAGTGGTCATTTAAATGACCAGTTATTACAACCACAGTATGCACAGGAGCATCTCTGACTGCACAGCATGTCCAACTGAAATGTGGACGAGTTACTGCAGCAGAGGACAACACCAGGTGATTTTTCTATAAACAGGAAACAGCGGCTGCAACTCACACAGGAGAAAAGAGTAATGAATGAGAAAAAACAACGTCTGGTCTGATTATTGCTGATTTCTGCTGCAGCCAAATGAACACGGAGACATTTTGGACTGTATCGTTTGTTTAAGCTGCTGGTGGTAGACTAATGAAGTGGGACATATTTAAAGGTAAACTCTTTTTTTTTTTTTTTTACTTGGGGGGAGTGTCGACGTAACGCCGTAGGTCAAAAACCCCCAAAACCCCCCCCCCCCCCGCAAAAACCTGAACACCACAAAGCTGAAATCATTTAATAAAGTAGTTTTTAACAATAGGTGCGACCATGAGCTACAAATCATAGCTAAGAAGAGTAAGATCATTCCTAGTCTTGGTAGTGGACACTTATTAGTTTTAATTAAAAACAAAAGGAAGAAACGAGGTGGCACCAAATGGAAAAACAGATTATTGCAGTAAAAATCCCTGAACAGAGACACAGAACCCACCGCCAACAGAACTTAACCCCGTGACCCGCATGTTGGACACCATCTACCTTATTCAGAAAAAACTCTCCTACAGTGTGCGTTCACTTTAGTGCCCAACAAAGATTTTTCCTCTCTGTACGTGAGTTGAATAAAAGATTCCGACTCCAAGCAGAACCTGACCTGAACATCACCTACGCTGGTGATCTACTGGGACTTTATGCTGAGAGAAAACTATTGACTGAATATAATTCACACTCCACTGGGCAGGTTAGCACAGCAAATACGATTGGTAATCAAACTTTCACTGTTATGACCCAAGAATCAATAAATGTCCCATCAGAGCTGAATAATTCTCATGACAAATGATGATACTGTTTCAGCATTTATGAGAAGCGTCATTACAGACACCGTAGAAATTTATCATGTCGGATGGTTTATTATCATGACATTATCATTTACATGAGGTTGTCATCGCCGCTGGACTGTTTTCAACACAGAAGGAAAAAGGAATTAGTGAAGAGACTGTTAGGCCCTCAGCCTGATGTCTGTGTAATTACATATTTGGTCTAATTAAGAAAAGAAACATGGGACTAATTAGGCATTAGGATACAGGCTGCTGAGGAAAACTGTTATATCAGTAAACTGACAACATGCTGCTGTAAAGTACAAGCACTGTCATCTGTTCTGTAAACTCCCACACTCTCCATCACATCCATCTGGACTTTTCGAGTCAAAATTAATCAAACGTCGTCCTCCGGCAGCGTTTGTGTGTCCCAAGTGAAAATGTGTGTCGCGTTGCATAACTTAATCAGAGGAAAAATTAAAAACAAACCTTTTCTTCTACTTTTGATTCCTGAGGAAGATGAAACCTCTCCACCTTCTGAGCTCCTAGAAAAAATCACAAAACACAAAAACAAAAAACAGTACTATTTAATCCTTTTGTTTATTTCATTGTATTCTATTTTCAGTTTACTTACAGACTAATCTACGTGATTCAGTCTGCAGTGTCACTGTCATGATGTCTGTCTTACTCACACTTCTCCCATCTCTCCGTCGTCCTTGCCCTCCGATCCCAGGGAAGACTGTTCCGGGTCCGATCCACACAGATCGTCAACGGAGCCTTTGGGGCTGGCGCTGTCGAGCTGGCTCAGGACCAGCTGGTTCAGATTGTCAGGGTCCGACAGCCATTTCACCAACAGGCCAAACCCTATGTGGGAAAAGGTAAACAAATCCAAACAAACTAAATTTATTTCTGTTATTTCAAGGAAAGCAGGAAGTTGATTTTTAAATTTAGATGTTGGCATTAAATGAATCAACTTCCTGAAGCTGAGCAAAAGTAGTAACAGGATTTAGGATTGACAGCTTTGAAGAGGAATATCCTTATTTACATCCTCTGACATAAAGGCTGGAAACAGCTCAGCCCTAACCACAGGAAGAAAGCTGCGTCCCCTCCCACTCACTGATTAACGTCATGACAAGCTCTGATTCTTTAGAGGTGAGGGTTTAATCACTATTTTGGCCAGAAAAACACTGGCAACCAGCTCTGATTTTGGCCAGAAAAACACTGGCAACCACAACTTCCCACTGACAAAAAAAAGACTAAAAAATATGAAGTCCATTACAATTATGCATAGATGAAGAACAATGATGTCAGAGAGTTGACCCAAACCAAGCTCATTAGTAATTATATTTTATTAGCTGTGAAAGTAAGTGGGAGAAATCTTAATTAACATAATTTAATGCTCTCTCCCCCCCGCAAAAAAAACCACCAGTGAGGGTGACTGATAGTGGAAAGCATAATATTAGGCTAAAGGGAGAAGATTAATTTGGAGTAATAACGACTGTGTGTCACTGCCAAATTACTTCATTTATTTTAGAGGAAAGCTGACTTTAGAAATGAGCTGGATCAAGTCACTAAAATGGAAAACAGTCTGGACAATGATAATTCTTTTACCTACAGCTGTAAAAACCGCACACATGACTCAGACACCTGTGAAATTACTGAATATCTACTGCACAGCATGGATTCTTCATGTTTTATCTGTTACTAAAAAAAAGAAAAATTCTGAAAGCCCG
>NC_024321.1:7627599-7706939 GCF_000523025.1 Cynoglossus semilaevis
GTCATTGAGAAGAAGGGATTATGTGATATTCACACTTGTAGGAGCTCATGAGAGGCTTAGAGCTTACATAAGACCAGATCCATGTAAGGGGGATAATGTGAAACGTTCTCACCCTTTAAGGCGACTATCTCATTTAAGGCACAGCGGTTGACTCCGTGGCCCCAGAGAGATCTGGGAAACAGGTTACGTACGAGGGCATCGGAAAACTCTCGCAGAACTGCGATTTCTTCTGCGGTGGAGTTGAACAGAGGATCCCTGAGAGAGAACACAGAGGAGCGAGATAAAGGGAGTGGGTGAGGCTGCGGGAGAGGGAGGATTAAACTAGATAATAGATATTTATCACCTCATAACTGAAGAAGGGAGTCTTCAATTTTAACTGATGTATCGCTCTTTGAAAAGAGCACTGACCGTCAGAGAAACCATTAAGACGTCAGCACAGGTGTGATCCTGGTAAATTATTCATCGCTGATAAAGGCTGTTGCGGAATTTACAGACTTTAGGAAACATTACTGGGGTCAAGGTTTAAGTGGAGCAGCGATGGCCGAGAATGAGAGAGAGCTGGTGAGAAGAATGACCTGTTCAGGAAATGTTTGAATCTGAAGAGTTGTTTTTATTCTGGTTTTCTCTCAGTTATACTGGGCCATTTGTCAGTGAGAAGACGTGGGCTGAATTTTATTTTTCAAACATATAAAGTTGCAATTGAACCTAAAGATGATGTAGGAGATTTGTGTTGAGAGAAATAAAGGTTTTTTTTTTTGATGCATCAATATATTGAGAGGTTTATAAATTGACATCTATAACATCTATAATTCATCATTTAAAAATAATCCTCCACAAGATATTTGAAGTATTTTTAAAACTAGAATTTCTTTGCCAACAAGGGAGATATACATTTATGTCATTCAGACACAAAAGACGCAGGAGTGTCTTCAAGGACCATCACGACACAAGGCTCAAATTGTATTTCTAAAAGTTTAAAATGACAAGATCACAATGCTCCATGGAGACACTGCACTGCACTGAATTTACCAGGGAGTTCCTGCAGCTCTGCTCACATTTAGCGATTGCTCTGTTCAATTACAGACGTTGGTTCTTACATAACTCTGTCTGCAGCACTGAAATGAACTGAAGTTTAACCAAAATTGTACTTAAAACAGTAAAGGGTGTAATTAAAAAAAAGAACTTTAGAATAAATATGTCACAGAGTTTCAGGATTTTTTATTATTGAGAAAATACCTAACGGGGAGGTGGGAAAGGCTAATTCAAGCAGAAGGCTGGAATAAAATATTCATTTAGCAATAAATGAATAAATAACATTGTTTCTCTCATTTGTCCTTTGTAATTTGGTGGTGTATTGATTTATACTATTCCTTTATATTTTTCTGTACTTCTAACGATCCTTGGATTCCTATAGTGTTTTCACTTTTTGTGTCTGCATTTGTTTAACAAACAAAAAATAACAGTCGTACCTGTCGGGCATCTTTGCGTTGTGCAGGTGCTGGGTGAGAATACGAATGGATCCAACCACTGCCTGGCAAATATCGAAATCTTTGCCATATTCCACGATGCGGTCGATAATAAAGTCCACCTCTCTGCCGAGAACCTGGTGGAGCGGCTGCTGCTCACGTGGCTCTGGGACGCAGTACCACGGCAGGACCAGCTGGGCGTAGACGCACTCAAACACTGAGGACAAAAGGTGAAGCATTCACAACGTTAGTTCACATTTACACAAACTAACGCTGGATCCTGTGAAAGTCATGTATTGTTGTTGTTGTAAATGACTTTTTGGACACAAATAAAAAAATAGTAACTGCACTAATCAGACACAGACACACACAAAACCTCATTGTTTCTCAAAACCATAGAAAGTGAACCCAGCTTCTAGGGACAAGGCCAAGACTCAAGATTAATTATTATTTTATTAGCTGTGCAGTGATCAATTGGGCTAAAAGTGGCTAAAGAAGTTAAAAATGACTTTAATGAATTAAAGTTTGTACCACAAGGAAGTAACTGAGATAATTACAATGCAGAAATCGCTATGATTTATTAGAAATATACAAAATAAAGCCATTCATCACAACAGTATTGCTCCAAAAGTAGAATCAGCAATAATCATGTTTTTTCTTAATGAACAGCAAGTAGTAAAAGAATTCTTTTCTTTTTACTCTGGATTTAATTAATAAAATGCTCCCAAGCTGCCAAGAACGGCTGGAAAATGTTCATTGTTTTAAAGAATGAGCTTGTGGTGCTCTACATTAGCTTGAAGTACTTTCACAATATGAATAAATACAGAGTACTGTAAATGTCAAGAAAGATCTCCTTCCCACTCCTCTGTATCCCTGCTTCCTTTTTTCATTAAGGCCAGTGCAGGAATATGGCCTAGATCCATAAATCATAGAGAGTTAATATTTTAAAGGGTGGTCTGGTGATCAGAAATGTACATATGGGCAACACATGGTTTCATTTAGAAGAAGCTGAAAGGGGGCGCTGCTCCCCCGGTTCTGCCCTGAGACATTTTGGGGGAAGTCCCAGGAATCTGTTTACCCTTAAAGATTCTTTTCTTTTCTGAACATCGGGATTCCTGTTAATCAAACACCACAGGAAACAGCTTTACGTTGGTAACGAACTGCAGCTAATTCTACTGAGCTACTGACAAAGATAAGGATGTTTCTATGGACTAAAGAGAGCGCTACAGACAGAATTTTCCGTCAGATTTTATTGAAACAATTTGCCTGAATAAAGCACAGCTTCTTTAAATGGATTATATTTTTGGTGTGACATTTTTATTTTCTGATTGTGGCACTAACGATTATGTAATTGTTACCATGCTGTTGAATAAAATGTTACCAATCCTTTGAGCGGATTCTTGCTGTGAGACCAGAATGGTTTTTTTTTGTGATTAACAGAATAAAATTGTTCACTTAGTTAGCTGCTGTGTGAACATTTTCTCTGTGGTCTCCTGGGGGTTTTGTTCCACCCCAAACATTGTAGCATTGTGCTGATTTGCAATGCAAATCATTACTAAACAACAGTCACTGAGATCAGAGCTGCTAGCCTTTAGCTTCAAAGTTAGAAAGGTGACCTAAACACGCATTTCAAATATTTTTCCTAAACGCTGCAACACTTCTGGGGCCTGGCAGTAGCCTCAGGCTATAAAATAACAAGTTTGTTTTTTACTGTATGCAAAGTCAAAGCAACGTCTCAGCTGTTTGGTCACAGCTTCATCACATTCTATCTTGCTGAACAAACAGGTCTGAATGACACTTAAAATAAACAACACTGTTCCTGACATTGGACATATAGTTTATCCCAACCAAGATAATTTAACAAAACTCAAATCCTAAATAAACATATGTTTGAATGGTGAAAATCTGCAAACATTAACACAGAAACACACACACAAGTGAAATGCAGTGCAGTGTCCTTTATGACTGCCACAAAGCACCTCATGATGTAAATGCTACATCATGAGGCGTACTCCATTACTTCAGTAATGTTTATTCAATTTTTTTTTATTACCGCTGCTGATAAAAGCTGTTGATATTAAAACAAAAACCTTTACTACGCTCCGTTTTTCAAACTCGTTTTAAATCAGGCTCAGGTGTAGCCGAGTCAGGTAAAAATCTTGTCATGGATGCATCAAATTTGTCTACAAACATGAGGGTGTGGGACGTTAACAACAATGAACCTCTGTCAACAGATACACTCACTGTATATAACAGCCATCAGATGAATGCCCAATGGAAAGAATATTAGATTTTCTTACTTTTTCAGATAAAGTTTTATCAGTGTTTATTTGGAATCAGATCTGACGCCTGTAGATGGTTGAGGTTCAGATGAACTGATATCCATGCTCTCCCTCAGCAACAGATCACAATAACTGTGGGTGTTTTTCCATCTTTTCTCTCTCTTGCCAAAGCCCCTCCCTTTGTAACATGATCCTTCAGCTGCAGCTGAAGTTCATTTGTGTTGAGTCTAAACAGTTAAACACCCTGGAGCTGCTCTTTCTGGTTTCGTATGTGTTGCCCTGGCCTAGACTTTATTCCAAAAATACACAAAAACATGTCTGACCTTGCCTCAGAGACTTTTTCACATGCTCATGCTGAGGATCCAGTGCACTGAGCTGCTCACAACTTGGTCCATCTGTCAAGTCTTCCTCGACAGTTTCCTAGAAAACAGAAAACAACAACCTAACTTCTGGTTTGAATTGGAAGAAAAACATAGACACTGAAGAATCAATTACGGTTGAACTTTAGGTCACACCGAGATGTTTTGTATACGAACAAGACTTTGAGGGCTTTGAAAAGACAACGGTGCTTCAGGCTGCAGGTGTTATGTTTTAAATGTCACAGTCCATGTATAAACGTTTGTGAAGAGGGCTAAGAAACCAGCTCTTCACACATAAGTGTCTATTTTTGCCAGTGTTCAAAGGCTCCTTTTTTCCTGTTGGTAATGTAATTGAGAATGAGATCTGAAATATCCCAGAGTGTTGCTCTGGCAATGATAGAGAATAGAAAATGAAGTGTCTAAGTCTAAAGAAAAAGTAAAACAGTGGAAAGATAAAAAAGGGAAAGTGAGCAAGGTTAGTGTCCTGAGTGTAAGATACACAAGTGGTGCACGATTTCACTGAATAATTTCAATGAACATATGCTTCATCAGCAATGGTCCAAAAGTGCAGGTCGCTGCCGATCAAACAGAGAGTTGTCTAGACTGAAGAGCAACATCCAAAGCCTTCAAAATGCTTTGGGATGTTATAATTCCAGTCGACGTCGGTGGTTCAGGACAAGGCCTGATGATAAATACATCTATGGTTTGACGAAGAATAGGAGGGTGACAGTATTTAGGGCTGCATTTCAGACAGTCATATTAAATGATAATATTTATTTAAAACACTGTAATTCTTACCAAATGCTTCCCTTGAAAAGAGGAAATTAAGTAACTGATAACTGTAATGTCTACTCTGTGGCACAGATAAAGACAACATTGAAATTTAAATCATTTTGCCTTTCCAACTTCCCCAATAGTTCTGTACTCCCTAAAGAGGTCCCGCCCCCCACTTTGGGAAACCATTTCAATAGTGTTAGATTAAACGTATGTTCCGTAAATAACTGTTGCATTGGAATCCACTATTTTTTGTCACATGTAGAAGTAAAACGTTTAAAAATGCTTACTGAACACGACTCGGAAACTCGTACAATGTGCGGTACAGTAGTGAACCATGTTTAAGCTAAATACACACCTGCGGGAGGTTTTCTCTGCTTTCTTCGTCCGTCTGAGAGCTGCGGTCTTCTCCACTGTTGCCCAGAACACAGGGAAAAAGAAAACAGAAGAGGAAACATAAAACATACTGTGTGACAGTGCGGCCACAGTCTGAAAAACACCAGAGAAAAGCCAAGCTCAGGGCGATGGAGAAACGCCAGAGATACATCTTTCTCTTCTTCCTTTTCTCCTCCTGTTTTCACAGCGCTGTGCCGTCTCTGCTCCTTCTGTGTCGTTCCCTCACTCCCAGATTCTTCGTGAAGCACATTATTTGATCAGAAACAACTTTTAATGGCGAGGAAAAAGAAGATTGCTGCTAAGCGGAAAACAGCAGCCAAGTTTATCAAGGAGGCTGTAGCAGAACTGTGATTGGCTGCAGACGAAGCCGCGTGTTGGCTGAGCAGCATGACAGGTTGCCCTCTACTGGTCAGATATGCGCATGACACCACTGACAACACAGTCCTCTTGATCTTAAAAATTGTTTTAATAGTTTTATATCGAACGTCATTGAAATTAAACAGTAATTAATATTAATTATGCTAATCCCAGTGTGGGAAATACGTAATTTATTTTAGCACACCAGAATGATCGTGTTTTATATACATTTTCATCAAGTCTTCTCTTAGAGGTCACCATGTTGGTTGCTCATGTTATCGTCTTAGATCAGTGGGTTCTCTAATGTTAGTAGGCATGCCCCTAGGCTAAAAACAGTCCAGGGAGTAGTTTGTATACATTTAAAAAGTAGCATACATTGAAAATAGAACTTTATAAGTGATTTTATACATATTCTGATAAACTATAAGTTAACATACCTGTAATATAATATGGATATAATTTTCAGCATGCTATTCAGTAACTTATACTTAAAAATCCAGAGTCTTTCCCATTCTAGGATTGTTTGACCTCACTTTGAACATGCTCCAAGAAATCCCTTGGGAACCATCGCCTAGACAACTGAAAAAAATGCAGTCGTGTTTGAAACACAGCATCAATGCTGCTCAAAACACAAAGTGCCAAGGTGAAAGCAGAGCTGGCAAAATTCTGTCAGTATTCAGAACAATATCTGAGCTCAAAATTCAAATTACTTTTCCATTTACCATTTATATATCTGAATTTTGTAAACCTATTGATTCTCATACTGTGTGTATCACAGTTGAACTGAGTGACTGACCAGTACAGATCTGCTGCTAAAAATAAAACAAAAAGCAAAACTTAATTTCCTTTTCAGGCAGCTTAATTAGAAAAACTATTATTTGCTATTGTGTACATTATATTGGCATTACACATAATTAAATACCACAAGGTGGCGCCACATTCCCAATACAAATAGAAGAACGCTTTCTAGTACAACCAACATAATGCATGTCATTATATTAATAAAAAACTCAAAATAACTCCACAAAATACGTCGTACGGTAGATATGATTAATTAAACCGTCAACTACAGTATTTCCGTGTACACAAGAACATTTATTTACACGTGATAATTGTCTACATAAGCTGTATGTGATGTACACATACTGTATATGTGAAATATATTGTTTCTGTTTAGTGCAGCCCCGCTCTGCTCTGCACTGCCTGACTTCCACATGCACAGGGAGGTTATTGCATTAATAAAACTATGGTAATACAGTACCAGTAATTTGCCCACAGAAGTGTGCAATAAATAAAGGTGGTGCTACAGTTTTACCATTAAACCTTTTACTACCTTTAAACAGTATCATTTAGTGTTGACGTTTTATTTAAGCACCTTCCTTTAACATTTACAGGCTCCAGATTAAACTTAAAATATATGGTTTATTACAGACTTTATCTGTTTTTTCCCTGAAGGACTGTGGTCATTTACAGTGGAGGGGTGACATAATTCAGTCTAACAGCTGGGGTTATGCAACAGCCCATCTGACAGAGGGCTTAAACTGAGCACGGTGAAAAACAGCCCCGGTCACTGTTTGACCTACATGTGTTTATGCGCACTCTCAGTCGTGCGAGTACCACTCTGTAATCACTCACTCTACAGAGGGCAGTACCATTTTAGGCTCCCAAGAAACTGGAAGATGTGTGCGTTTGAAAGACAAGCGTCAGACAAGTTTTTAAATCACGAGTTGCTGTCCTGAGCTCCTCTCGTCTCACACGCCTAATGACGGATGTTCCACTGTAATCGCTTTGGCTCTGAACTTTTGCTGACAATACTGACAGCTGTCTTATTGATTTTTCGTTCTGTCTCCATTTGAAAACAATTCCGTTTAAGGTTTATTGGCAGCACAGGCAATAGTATCTGTCACTTCCTGCCCTTTCATTGGTCAAATTTCTCTCCCTTTCTTTGACTTTTTTCCTGCTCTGATCCATCAAAGCGTCCTGTAATATTTGTGTTTTGGACAGTGAATAAATAGATGGAAATATAGACAAAAATAATTTATGAGATTTGGTAAATGATGAAAATAAACAACCCTAAATCTGCTCTAAAGCCATTCTTTGTGAGGGACGTACTGAGAGGGGGCTTTATATGATAAAGGGAGGCAAAGAGCTTGAGCCAGAGATTTGCCAGAGGTCAGGGATCACATCCACTTTTGAAATCACTAACTGAAGGTTTAGACTATGCTTCCAGCTGGGAAACAGTCTAATCTAGGTGTTGCTAATTGAAGAGTTATGTCTCTAGTACCTTGAGCGACTCTGAGTCTTACACTGTGGTAACCACATCAATCTCACTGTAACAAATTGATTTTTTTTTCTCTTACTTAACTGAATGTATATGCCTTACCTTATAAAAACGTAATGTCTTTATAGTTAGCCATGTGATGGAGCCACTTTATAACTGCTGGGATTGTCTTCAGCTCCCTGCACATTTCTAAAAGGGATTAGAGAGTAGCAGGTGAATAAATTAATGGCTTTTATGGAACCCAAAATCAAAGGAGAAAGTCTAAAGTGGAAGCATCTCTAAGGGGACATTTTTAAATCTCTAAAAACTGTGAGGAAAAAAAGCACAAGAAGTATATTAATGAAAACCTGGTCTGGGATTTAAATCCTTAACTAACTGCTTTCCATTCACTTTCATTAAAAATAAATGCAAACGCGGTGATTAAAGAGACAAAGATGTTCGACAAGATATATTAAAAAAGAAAAACATTATTAAATGGCATTTAGCTTTGAGCATTAATGCTACAATGGTTTATATAACTTAATTGAATTTGATATATGTATGTATTATGGAATTGGAATTATATCAGGATGTTTTATAATAATTGTATATATTACTGTTTGGCTGTTTTTGAAAGCCAGTTTGAAGTTATTTTGGGCCTATGTTTAAATACCATTTGAGCTGATCAGATCAAATGTCAGGAGGAATTCAATTTATGACACCCTTAAAATACACAACCTATCTTCCCCTGAGAACTCACACAACCAATAATAAACAAGTCAAGGTCAAAGGTGCTGCTGCACATAAAGCCTCCCTGCCTACGGCAGCTTCTCCAGATCATTTTTGTTGCAGCTCTGTTGGACACTTTGCTAAAATATTAATACATCAAAAGCTCGTGAAGCTTCTAACTCCCTACCTACGGTAAGCACATCTCAGATGAAAAACTGTCAGCGGATCAACTTTTTCCCAAACACAACCAGCACCGCCAGGCTTACATTTCACACAGGAGACTACCAAAGTGCTGGTGCTATCCTGACACACAGGACTACAACACACTCACATTTCAGAACCAGACAGCGATCACTCAGTAGGTTGTCTTTATTTGAACTTTTTTGAATTATTTCCATTTCCAGGTTCCTGTGTTCAGGGAATGACATTCAGAAGAGGCGCAAAACAAAAGAACAAGCACGGGCCAAGAAGAGTGCCGAACTGATTCCCCTGGTACAACTAGTAAAAAAAATACTAGTTGGTCCCTATAAATATAACACTGTCCTTCCAAGTCCTTCCAAATGTACATATGTTACAGTAAAACATCACAACATGAACAGTGAACATAGAAAAATAAAAGAAATGCTTAGATAACTTTCTTGAGCTCATCGTATAAGACGAGCACAAAGGCACCGCCCATGCCCCTCAGCACATTAGACAAGGCCCCCTTGAAGAAGGCCTTTCCGCCCTCGTCACGGGCAATCTTCCTCCAGCAGTCAAGGGTTCCGCTGTACATAATGTCAGCTAAAATAAAAAATAAAAAGAAGCAGAGAATACAAAAGAAGTTAGATGTATTTTCCTGTAGCAATAAAAACAAAAAAAGGTCAGGAAGTTGAAGATTTGTGTTTTAATACCTCCTTTGCGTCCAGACTGCATCATCATACGACGACGGACGGTGTCAAAGGGGTAAGAGACAAGACCAGCCACAGCAGTCACAGACTGAGCGATCATCCAGCTGACAACAATATGCGTGTTCTGAGGATCAGGAAGCATGCCTGCAGGGAGCAGTTCAAACAGGGAATGTATTCATAAAAGATAAAATATTGATCAGCAGATGTGAGAGGTTCCAATGTTGGCAAATGAGACCTCACCTTTAGCCGTGTCGTAGACGCCAAAGTAAGCTGCTCTGTAAATGATGATGCCCTGTACTGAAACGCTGAAGCCCTGGTACAGACCCCTGATGCCATCAGACTTGGTGATCCTCACCAAGCAGTCACCGAGACCTTTGAACTCACGCCCAGAGCCAGCTTTGCCTACGTCAGCTGCCAAACGTGTTCGGGCGAAGTCGAGGGGGTAAACGAAACACAGAGAGGTGGCTCCGGCAGCACCACCGGACGCCAGGTTACCTGCGAAGTATCTCCAGAACTGTGTTCGCTTGTCCACACCATCCAGGAAGATCTTCTTGTACTTGTCCTTGAAAGCAAAGTTGAGGGCCTGAGTGGGGAAGTATCGGATGACGTTGGCCAGATTCCCCCTCCAGAACGAGAGGAAGCCCTGCTCTTTGGGGATACGGACGACACAGTCCACGATGCCCTTGTACTGCATGTCAACAGAAATCTGTTTGCTGGCATGTTGGACCTGTAAACAGAACAGAGGACATTCAAGTTCTTCAGAGACCTTAACACCACCATGACATGCTACCCCACGTTACCTCTGAGGAAGCTTCTGTTCTATTGACAATAAACGTGTCACCGCCACCTGAGGCGTCAAATCCTGATGTGACGGAGCGTTTACCACAGCTGTCGTCTCACTCTAAACCTGCCGTCACTCGAGCAGTAATGACTCAAGAACCCGGGGACTTGACACAACCTCCACTGGAATAACTTGGGAACTACAGCTGAGATCTCATGGGACTCGACTCAAACTTCTTTGTGACTCAGACAGTCTGAACACTGTAGGGAATTGAACTTTTCTATGTGACTCAGGTGTTAACTTAATCCCTGGAGTCTCAACTTTTCTGTTAACTTTGACTCAAACACATCCACCTTATGAAAAAAAAAACTTTGTGTACTTTCTCTCTTGTAACACTTTCTTCCTTGCATAATAAAAAGTGGACCATGCATCAGTGGAGATGTTGATCTTTTCCAGCTCTGTGCCCATATGCCTTCACATATTCCCATATTCACATATGCCTTGTGGCTGTAATTAACTGTCTTAGTACTTTTTGTTTTGTTTGTTTGTGTGAATTTTTCCTTATATTTTCAATTTCAAATAATTTTAGGAGAAACCTTGAATATTTATTGGGGCTTTACCATAAACTGCAAAAAACTATTGGACCAACAAATGTGGTAGAGAGAGGACAGAGGAGCTGCACGGCAGATGACAGATGTCATACACACGTGTAGTTATTTTAGTCAACTCATAAAAAATCACTAGGACTGTATGGTGACATACAGCTCTTGGAATCTTTTTAGTAGAACTTGTTACATTTGTGAATAAATGACACTGAGAATCACTTTTACACCAGCATAAATCTTGTCCAATAAGAAGGTGGTTCAGTGATGACCTGCTGACCTGTACTGTGTGTACTTCACCTTTCACCCATATTTATTATTGGAAGCAGGTGAAGTGAGACAACCAGTGTTCCCACTCCATCATTAACTGACCACAAGGACACATGTGGTAACATGGTTCTAACGTGTCCTGTCTGGACAGACACATTTCCATTCAAGTGTCAGGGTACAACTCTGTGAAGTTACCCATTCAAAAATTCACAGCCCCCACCTCCTCCTGTTCCTCCTTCCCTACCCCTGCCACCACCACCTCCACCTCCTCCTCCTCCTCCTGCTGCTGCAGCTGCTGAGCCCAGGCCCACTGCAGCACTGCACTGGACAGCCATGTCGCAAACCTTGCTGTGACCTTGCCTGTTCAATTTCACAGCCAAATTAAGACCCCTCGCCAGAGATGAGCACAAGTGAAGAGCAGAAACACAGAGAATAGACAAGTTTTCCTCTTATACGACAGAGTGCTTGGACTTTTTTGCCCCTCTTCTTAGAGGGAGTGGGGGGAGCTGAGGGGTTGCTGCTGCAGCCTGGTGGATTATGTAAGAGTGGGTCTGATGCCTATCTGCACCATTCTCTACTCTCACTCATTATTTATAGACGTCACTTTTTTTTTCTTTTTTTTTTTACAATGCACCATCTTTACCTCAGTGCAGTGGCGTCAGCATCTCATTAAATCTTATTAACGTGTGACGCTGTGCATCAGAAATGCAACAAAAAGGCTCCAAATATGTGTATGCTAGCTCATTTCCGAACATGAGCGTTTTAAATCACCAGGGTTTGGAAATAATAATTTAAACAAAACAGCTCTGGAGTGATGAAGAGTATGAACTGACCTGCAGCAGGAGCTTGACTCTCTCGATGGGAGCTACAGCTGTTTTGGAGATGGCAGCAGCGGTACCTCCTGCCAGGAAGTCCTTAGCGAATGAAATAGCCTGGTCGGTCATCTTCAGGTTCTGTCAGCTGCCTGTCCTCCCGCTGCTCGGTACTGCTGGGGTTCGGTAGGTGGAGTGGAAATGGCCGAGTCCAATCTCAAAGTCAGTGGATTTAAGGAGAGAAGAGCGCGAGAGAAAACGTGAACTGGCGGCTCTGCTCTCTGATTGGTCAGACACGGGGACACAATCGCGTGCCCTTCGTGTCACACTGGATGGGATTTTGTCCCTCATCACTGTCTCCAGGCGGAGCGGAACCTGACCTATAAACAGAGTTAATATGGAGGAGTTTTTTTTTTAAACTCACACCATGTTGGTCGATAGTTTAGGCCAAAACACTGTTTCACGTTTTAAGGATAACTGGATATATATTTAAATGGTGGTCTCTAATTTATTGACTTAAGGTCATGTCAAAGGTCACATGAAGCAGCTGAGGCCTGAAAGGCTTCTGTGGTGAAAGGTCATCCCACCTGTTAACATCCTTTGGTTGTCACTCTGCCTTTTAAAAACCCTAACTCTTATGTCATCAGAATTTTTGACATATATATTTTTGAATACATTTTCATACACTTTTTCATTGTCTTTGAAGCTCATATTTTGAGTTTACTTTTTTTACATTGTTATGTGAATATTATTTAAAATAATAATTAGCTATAAGAAAAGTAACAAACAAAGGTAGAGTATGCAAACTTCAAGCAGTTATTGTGGGTGACGTTTGTGATGTAAAGTAGGAGCACTCACCACCATCCACAGTGTGACAGGTGCAGCTTTTTCTTTATTTATAAATAAAGAAGGCAGAAAAGGCCTTCTCTTAAATCAGACATAACCTGCACAGTCAATCTGACTGGTAGAATTTACTGTAGCAGAGATCAATAACTCCACTGCCTACACTTACTACTACTTACTACTGAAACTTTAATACTTCTATTACTATCATGCTGTGATATACAATGCAGACGTTAATGGTGCTAAACACTATCATGGTGCATGATTTATTAGTATGTTCTGCATATCAGTATCAGTTTTCAAAGAATGGAACAAATGTGTGGAAAAAAACTTTACTGCTGAAAGGACATTTCATTACAAAGGTAACAACAAGTGTTCATATCTCATTCATAATTTAAGGTAAAAATATAATCATACAAAGAACAGCATACAGTCACAGTTCTAACATTGTAATTTACAAGAAAAAAAAGAGCCTTTTGAACCGTGTGAATAAACTATGGCACTAATTTATGTCATTTAAACAATGAGAGACAAAATAAATATTTAATAAGGCACATACTGAGTGGCATGTGTTGTTAAAAATACTCAGGGAATCACATAATGTGCGAGTGAACATGATATGATTCTTATAGCTGTAGAGGTAGAGGTGCTGAGGGGTTATACCGTGACGTCGAAATGCATTTTAATAAAGAAGACATTAACCCAAAATATAATCCATGTCTCGTTAATACAACATTTCAGTCAAAAATGAAGTTTCACCATCGGTTCCCAATTGACGACTGGCCCGAGTCAAAGTTCCCGTTCTTTAGGTACCGTTTGACTTCCTGTAGCTCGTACGGACCCAGGCTCTGGTCCACACCTGGTGTGAGCTGGTGGCTCAGCGGAGAGATGATGTAGCCATTACGGTACAGACAAACCTGCTTACACATCTCGAAGCAGGTAAAAAGGAGACCAAAGCAGGGCACGATCTGGAAAGAGATGACAGTCATTGAGACCTTAACCATGTCAGTTAAAAGCTTTGATTTATCTGTCAATAATATGTCAAAGGATTGTTAAAAAGATCAGTTAGATAAAGCTGATGTGTGTAGTTTGATTAACCTGGTTAAACACTGGAGGTTTTGAAAATCGGAGTTCTGACAAAATTACAGTAAACCTCTGTAGCCACTGTCACTCACTCCCTCTACTATAGCTAGTGTGTGTGTGTGTGTGTGTGTGTGTGTGTATTTCATGGTTAGCACATTTCTGTTATGCCACAGACACGGAACATTGCTTTCCATGGCCCGCCCCCATGTTCACTTACCCTTTTGCGAGGGCTACAGTCCAGTCAACGTCACACACACACTCGTGTTTCAAAGCACGTGTAGTTATTTTAGTGACTGTTAGCTCAGTGTCTTACAGGACAACGTTGACCACTCCTCTGGTCATGTGGACGACAGACAAAAGGCTTGAATTACAAGTTCATGAAACACTTCATCCTCAGGTGACAGCGTACCTTTATCATGTTGGCTGTGAGACCATTCCATAACGACAGCACGCCTTTGTTTTTGACCACCTGAATGAAACAATCAATCATCCCATTGAAATGGACGTCCACTCCGCCAAAATGAGGCAGACGGGAACTCTGTGCCTGAGAGCAGCAAGAAAGTGTCATGAGTTTCATTAGAGCAGACCACAAAGGATGACATGAGTAAAAAAGCTGAGGTCTAACAGTTGTCTACTGATCTGTGGTCAGCACCTGCTGACGTAGTAGCACCTGATTAGAAATCCTAGAAAATATTTATGATGACATTAATCATGAAAAATATGATATAAAAATACATTAAAGGACAATCAAATAAAAATGACAGAAATAGTACAAATCATTTTAAACAAATAGCAACAATACAGTACTCTAAGCCATATATTATAGTGATATATAAAAATAAAGAACAATATTGGGTTTTTTTTGTTATGTTAATAAAGTTTAGTTGCCAGACTGTCGGTGCTATAAACATTAGGGTGACTCATCAATAATAAATGAACCTGAAAAACAAAGAAAAACTTTAAAAATGACTTGTTCACTGATGCTGTTACATATGCGACGCCTTACAGCACTTTCAGATGTAGCATGTGATAAGATACAAATAAATCAAGTGTAAAATATGGAAATACAAGCAGTCACACTGTGTCTGGGCTGTGTCCTGAGTTGAAAGCACGGACAGCTCGCTCTTCTCATGATGACTGTCATGTGACAGAGGAACGTCTCTTTGAAAGCTTCAAGGTCCCACAGGGAGGGTGGTGCCACGATGGTGTAATGCTAGCTTCAAGGGTGGTGCCACGATGGTGTAATGCTATCTACACGGCTCCATTTATTGTGGAGGAACTGAGCTAGCTGCTGAGTTAATCAAAACTCATCTTGAACCATTATCCTAAGCCTCAACAAACATCAGCAGTTACTCATTCTCTGACGGTTGAACTTTAACATGTTTGACAAACATGCTAAACTTACAGTCTGTTAATTCTAATTAAACAGTAAAATAAATCAACTGACAATAATAAAGTGACACACTTGTGACCATTTGATGAACAGCATGGATAAAAACCTTGCAGCTCAGCCACTGTCTGATAGTGAGGGTCTATCTTTAGCCCCTCACTAACTTATCTATAGCTTCTACAGACCTGGGACACATTCACATTCCCAGCTGCTGTTGAACCTTGTGGTATCTAATAATAGGCCGATAAAACCGGAAGTAGATTTCTGTCCTCTGCAGTAGTATTGTTCCCAGTGCGTCCTTTCTAACATTGAGACATCTGTGTTTGAACTTTAAAGGGACCAGATGATGATGAACATGTTGTCCTTTCACAAAAACAAATAATAAAATCGCCCGACTTTACTATTCTAAAAATAGTTTGATTGTAAAGCAAAGCTGATAAATCATTTAGTACAATCCTTGTTGAAAGTGTTAAGTGACCAATTAAGAAACGTCTGTAAAGGGGAAGTGCACTGCCCCCTTGTGGCGCGCAAAAGTCTAATACTGTATACATTAAATTAAATTGCTAGGATTCAAGACATTTTGGCTTGAAGAGGCAGTTAGAAAACTATTTATTGTAAAATAAGAGTCAGACTACTGGATGATGAAAATAACACATATGGAATAAAAGGACAACGTATTCATTTAACTCACCTGCATTTTCCTTTTCACAGTTTCAAAGGGGTATGAGAGCGTCTGAGCCACTCCTGCAGCCAAACAGCCGTTAATAAAGTTCTGCAGAGGAGTAAAGCGAAACGGAGGCTCCTGCCAGATCTTATCTAAGTTCATGTAAACAGCATAGCATCCAGCAGAGAAGGGAAACGCACCTGTTGTTAAATGTGAAAATGTATAGTTAATGAAAGGTGTAAAGCAACTATGGGGAGAAAAGCAAGAAAAAAATATGTTCTCTGAAAGTAATCACTTGTATTTATATTTACACACACACCTAAGACAGTGAGAGAAAAGCCTCTGTAAAGGGCTAGAGTGCCTTCACTCCTGTAAATCTTTGACAGGGTGTAAACTACTCCTATGTATGTGGGCTGTCTGCAGTTTTGAGCGATGAGCCTGGTCTCCACCACCTCCAGAGGGTATGTGGCCAGAGCTGCAGCAACCCCGGCCAGGCCACCAGCTAATATTGCCCTCCACTGGGAGATAAAACCCAGTTCATCCATGTGGAGGTGGACGATCCTGCAACGCAAGGAGGGCAACTTATGAATTAATATTATCAATAGATATATAATGTGACAATTGTTGTCTTTCTTTTTATTATTATTATTATAAAGAAACAGTGGGATTTGGCTACATCTAGTGGTGAATTTGCATGGATATTTAGGCTTCAGTAATAGAAAAAACGTATCTATTTATCATTTGCAGGTTAATGTTGAAAACACAGTAAGAGAGTATTGTAATCAGTACCTGATTACTTGCTTAACATTTCCATTGTATTTTATAATTTAAAAGTTCAGCATTTAACTGTATTTTACTCTCAAATCCATGCTCTGCAAACATGAAAGTATCATTAATGACCAGTACAGTACATGTGCAAGAAACATTACATTTTGAAACAACATGAGATCATGCCGAATTAGGCTTAACTTTTGAAACAATTATCTCTCAGCTCAAAATATACAAAGAAGTATTTGTGTTTTTTTTTCTTTTCTTTTATTACAGCCAGTTTACTGTATTAACAGGGAAGAGTCCAGGTTGATCGACCTGTGTGTTTTTTCTATGATGTATGTAGAGTACACTTCTCCAAAACAACTGGCCGTGCATGTGACAAAAACAGTGAGGGACTTTCTGTTCCTGGAACACAGTGTACTGAACAGAAACACAGGCTGAGACCGTGTGTTATCATTGACATGTGTCATTACAAGACAAGAGTACCGTCACACGGTCACCTTTTAACTAATCTGGATACAGTACTTCACGTATTTACGAATCAGATATGGATTAATCCTCTTAATGACATTGCTTCCCGTTTATGTTTTGTACTGCGGTGTTTTGCCCGGTAATAACCCCGTGAGAGGTAATTTTGTCCCATCGGTTTTGTCTTGTAGGCAGTACTTCCCATTAAATACATAAATAACTTGCCTCAATAGATGTTTAAGTCTAGTGATAAAAAAGGAAAAAGTTAGTTTGAATTCCTAGATATAGTTCCTTCTCAGCTGGTGGACCATAAACTTTACTATAATTCTTCAACAGAAGATGAACGATGAACGTCGAGAAGTTAAGACCACCTCTAAGACAAAATTTAGGGACAACTTAACTCTCTCCCTTCAACAGATCGACTGAGCAAAAAGCAGGTCTCGGATTGGCTAAAAAAGGTGGTTCGCCCGCCTCGTGCACCAAAATAATGGTTAAAACGGGAAGTTGACAATTCGTTGGACAAGACAAAAAATAAACAGTCAGTACATAAGTACATAATATTACAACAAAACTCGACGTCACGTTCACGCCTCACACCTCAGTGTATATGAAAAACGTCGTTTCTCCTTTTAACCACAAACTCTAGCCAACGTCACCCCATTCTTGGCAGCACACTAATGACATTGTATTACAGCAATGAGAACCATGTGATGAATGCATGATTTACTTGATGCAAATTAACACAAAAAAGAAATAGTTTAGAGACAGACTCACTTTTTATATGTTGTCAGATGAACTGCGTTGTAAGGAAACAAACGTAGACAAGAGGCGATATTTCCTTTCCAGAATCCTCGAAGTCCCTCATTCTGGTAGATTAGGAGAAAACTCTGAACAAATCCTTTCTTGCTGTGAAAAGTTCCCACTTGACTTTTAATCTTAACCACCTCTAAAGGAGACGTGACAGTTCTACTGAAAAAACCGGCGAAACCCGCACACACGAAGCTTTGAGAGCCAGTCAGTCTGTTATCTTTTTTCACTGAAGCCATCACTATTCCCTCCTGAAAGATTTAAATCAGCTTTTTCAACCGGGGCGAGGCCAGGGTTTGTTTGTCTGGACCAGGCATCTAAATATAGGTAGCGCGGGGAATCCGTCTCCTGTCCTAGCCAGCTGTAACAAACTAACGTCACAGGGACGAACTAAAAACACTTCCCTCTAACACCAGAGGGCGCTATGCGACAACCCCTGAAAGCCTGCACAGCCATCGTCGTCACAAAAAACAAACAAAAAACAACACCTCTTATAAACCAACATCTCATTATAAGATTTAAGATTTAATGACTCTTATAAAGAGATAAGAATTTACAAAAATGGAAATTTACTTCACTGTATATTGTACTAATACTGTATATCAAAAAGCAAATATACAAATAGATAAATAAAACTACCAAAACGTCATACCAAACGTTACCAAAGCATTCATAAAAGATTTTTGGACTAGTTTCATAACCTTTGTAAAGAAATGTCAAAGATAAGCTTTTATTTTTGTAGATGTAATTTCTGGGAGAAATTTAATATTTCTGCTATTCCTACAAAACACTTGTATTTAATATATTGTGTTTAAGTTTAATTTCCTAGGTTTACCTTAGCATTGACCTTAAAAAGATTATGCTTATAATGTTTATTTATTGCTTTAAATAGAGGTGAAAATTACTTCGTATTGCATAGGATATGTTTTTGTAGCCAAGCATTTTATCTATATATTAGAAAATATTAACTGAAAAATAACTGAAGTACACTAAGAATTCCTTTAGTGTACCTGACCTCTGACCTTAGAGTTACAAATATTAAATTCTGTACATGATTTTCTGAAAATGGCACCATTCGGCCGGTAGGTGGTGACATTGTCCAACATTTTGACTTGATCTGACGCTAACTACGCTGAGGTAATTATCATGTGTATGCAGTGATGTAAAAAGAAACTGGCATGCATTGTTGTGAACGCATTATTTTGGGTGATTGTTAGTATAACAGATAAGGAAAAGTATAAAATACATTTTAAGTAAGTTAACTAAGTGTGTTATTATTCAGTCTTGTCTCATGACAGTGTGACAGCTTTCTGTACCACTGAGCGAAGTAATCACTCTCAGAAAATAAATCAGGCCTGAAGTGTATCTGTCAGCAGGGATCTGATACTATGTCTTAATTCGGCATCATGTTTGTTTACTCCTTGTCTTGGTCTGCCATGAGGGCCTACCTCCCCTGCCGGGCTAACAACCTCAGATGCATGCCAGGAGCCCACCTTCTGTCTGTGGTGGACCACTTGGCTTCTTCACAAAGGGTTTGTGGGACAACAGAGCAGCACAGAGGAAATGACAGCCTGATTACAATGAGTTTCCTCCTGTGAGAGTGGGATTCTGGCTTTCACCTTCAAGTTCTAACACTGACAAAATGATTGTGTTGACAGATCATTTCTGTGACATTGTGGTCAGCATAAAACATAGATCCCTGGGCGTTCCACACATGCATTAACCATTAATCTCTTTATTTGACAAAATTAATTCATTTATAAAAGACAGGATAAAATTGATAAAAACCATAATTTACAGATGACTGAGAGATTCTTCAGAAGATACTTTGATCTCACTCTCGTTTGAGTGCAGTTTGTAACGAACAAGATAAAAGAAAAGCTCTCTTTAAAGATAAGTGGTGTGACGTAGACTTGTGCTGCAGCTTATCAATTAATGCTTCAGCAATCAAACAGGACACCACTGCCAGCCCCTCACCTTGCTGCCCTTCCTCTATCTCTCACATTGTCACTCCAGAATACAGATAGAGCACTGCCTTCTTCCTGTATGCATAGCCCCCTCCTGAATGAGAACTTCCTCCGTGTAGAGAAGTAGTGCGGGAGCAGACTGTGGGCCTTTGTGTCTCAGGCACAGAGCACGTAGCAGTAGGTGTAGGCTGGCTCAGCCATTGTCATTCCCTGGATGTCATGCGCAAGTCATCCATTGATCTCCCACTTTGAAGTGCATTGCTGCAGGAACCAGGAGAGCAGTCTGAGGATCTGTCCTCAGCTCGGGATGGTCAACAGAGGGCACCTGATACCAGAGGCCTGAGGTTGTGGCCTCACAGACTGGTGCCAGGCTCATAGACGGCAGCAATAAAATTCTCACCTCATTATCCGAGACAGCTACATCACAGGCTTGTGTTGGCAGGGGAGGGGAAGGGAAAGAAAAGGATGTGTTGGGGGCAGGGGAGAAGGCCTCGATGGGTGACACTAATGTCTGGGTCTGTATGTGTGAGTGAGAGAGAGAGAGAGAGAAAAAAGGAGAGAGAGAGTGGGTCTTTTTCAAAGGGTGAGAAAACTCAGGCATATGTACATTTCACTGTAGCACCATGTTGACACCTCAACAAGACTCAGGCCAAACTGCTTCCCTCCCCGGCTCACTTCACAGAACAGGAGATTTGTTATTCATGGAAGACTAATTTTGTATTAATGGTTTCTCTGATGTGTTTAACTGTGAGAGGTTGTCATTGTCAGGGTTTGTTAGGAATAATAAATGCAATTTTGCACCTCATTAATGGGAACTGTCTTCATCAGAGCATAGAGACAAGTCTTATCACAAGGCTACAGGGCAGTAACTGTTATAAAGTGTATTACGCAGAGTGTAAAATCAGCAATGGCTGTGCAGCCAGAAGGAATTAAGGGTTCACTAAATAGTTGTAAAAGTACTGATCCAGGTAATGTGTAAATTATATTATCATATGTCTAGTTCATTCTGGTGGTGCTCTTTGAAAATCAAAAGGTATTCACACATTTTTGCATTTGTCTAATTTCATTTTAATTTAACAATTTTATTCATTTGTCTTTTTCATTCACTTTTTTTCTTAGTTAAAAAAAGGAGTTCTGCATTATCTCAGGATGTGGAGGAGCAGGAGGCCCATTGTTTGTGAGGATGCAAAAGGAAAACTTCTGGCAGCTGGTGTCCCCTTATCTTCCCATGTACAGCCAATAAATCAATATCAAATCTAAAGGAACAGGAAGCCAGATGGCCTTCCCACAACCCACCCTAGACCAGGGTCCTCTCACAGCCTCCTTGGCTACTGTACCACTGGTGCATGCAGCAGCCCTTTGAAGACATACACATTCAACAAGAGCTCAATGAATGACTAAAGGGAACAAATAAGCTGTTACGACTCTGCTCAAATCAGTGTTTGTGTTTCCATCCACATCAAAGGCCCCAGTCTGTTTGATATGCAGCCCCCACACCTTGATCCGAGTCGTGTACAGGTAAAAGGGAGGAGCAGTCCATTGAGAAAGGAGAGGGTCATGTGGTTGCTTCTCTTCTCAGCCCCGGCTTCAGGGTAGTTGACCCAGACGAAGGGTCTGGTTGTGTCTCTTGTTCCCTGGGGAGCCATTGCTCCTTCCATCCATTACTGGACACATTATTTATTGTGGAGACTATTGATTAGATGGTCATGGATGAATCTTTAGGAGCAGTAATTACACAACGGGATACATACAAACTGACATTAAATAGAAAAATAGCTAAGGTGAGGGACGCAGGGTGATATTGTTGTGTGGTAAATGGCGGCTGGTTCTGTGTAGGGTCAGTAGGGTCACTTGCCTAAATACATCCCGCCAGACTCATCTTGATTTCTGTGTAGGTCAGAGGTCAGGTTAAACAGTAGTTTGATTGAATGGCTGTTCACAGGCCAGTGTGAAATGCCTGCTCTATTGCAATGTGGGAGAGGGAAAGGTGGGGGGTTCTCTGGCCTTTGTGGTGACTGTGGTCTTTGAGCACAGACCAATTGTTTTAGGCTGACCAGCCAGCCCCTCAGACTCTCCTTTGCCCTGCTTTGTCTCGAGCAGTGTGACCATTTCCTTCATCCAGGTCAGGGCAGGGTCGTGACTTTGGACACCGGTCCTCCCTGTCTGTCTGCCTGAGCAGCAGACTCATAAAAGTATGTCATGCAGTGACAGATGTTATTACGTGTCAAAAAGGTAACAGCCTTCAAACATTTTGAACTGAGGCGAACGGCGATCCGGAAGAAATAGTGCTTAAAGGTGAATACCTGTGTTTGCATGGCTAACCATTCATTAAAAAGTGAAACTGCTGCATGGCCTTTGCAGAAATACATTTATGCTCAATAAAATTTGCACGGTGACAGACATGTCACTTGGGTCCTTTTGCAAGTGCGTAAAACACACTAGGTGCACAGAGGGGAGATAACCTCTCTACTCCCCTGAAGTGTCCCAGTTATGCAACTGTGCTGAAGGTTTAGAAGAGTGGACTGCACCCTCCCTCTGTCCTCAGGCTGGACCAGCCTTATCACGGCCCGACCATCACGCTGATAAGAAAAGGAAAGGCCAAAGGGCCATAAGGACCCGAACAGTGTGCATGGTTCAGGTCAACAGTGTAGGGGAGGGAAGGCGAACAAGAATATTATCTGATAAGAATCACCAAGGTCTTTTGATCCTCCAAGAGCTGATCCTGGGCTACAGGGTGTCATGCTGGGCAGACAAGCAGAACGACACGTCAGGTACAAACAAGCAAGACCCTGGAAGATCATCTGGCACTAAAGCATATTTACACAGGGAATGACTGCAAAGACTTTTGTGACTCACAGACATAAACGTACATGCTTATTGTCCCCAAGATTTCACACTATTTTGACACAGCCGTCATTAATTTCAATCAGGAAACAATGACGGCCATTAGATCCTTGCTTTTAGAGCCTGGAAATAATATATAAAATATAAAACATTGTATTATGTAGAGCATCTTTTCAAATTGAACCTATATGGTGTCTATAAGTTTAAAATTCACATATGACAATGAGACCACTGACGAAGTGCTTGAGCGTCACACTGAGGTCTGGTGAGTTCTGTGTCATAAGTCACTGATTAAAAGCTGTCATGTGGCGGCCAGACAGGACCTCAGGCAGCTGTGCAGGCTGTGGCCTGAACCAAATGCCTCACTGTCTTGCCCAGGGCAAAATGGAGGAGGGATTCTTCTGTGTGTGAGTGGCCATGGGCCTGGGTAAGTGGGGGTTAAGCAAGCTGCTATAATGTTAAAGAGTACCAGCTTTCCCCTTAGCAACAGTGCAAAACAAAAAGAAAACAGATACACACGTTCTCGTTACTAAGGTTTGCCTCTGTTACAGACCCCGACCCATTGAGTGTTTGACGGACCAAGACTGAGACTGGCGATCTGTAAAAATAGATTTTGATTGGCCAAAGAACAGTTTTGATTGGTTGCATCAGTATAATACTAAATTAAATTGTCAGAAAATACAGTCACTGGAATATCTAATCTTTAGAGCTGTTAAGAAGACAAAATGAAAGAAAAGGAACACAAATTTAAAAATACCATCCTCACCATGAGCATCACTTTTTAAAGGACACATCAGTTCAGTGGAAACTGGGGCTCTTCTAACAGTGGAAGGAACTATGGAGAAACAAAAACACAAAATTCACATTTGTATTTTTACTCTAAAATATTACAAACCTCTCAAATAACGTTCTGACATGCTATGAAGGAATGAATGTATTCTATGTTATTTCATTTTTTGTATTATTTTTTTGTGAAATCTAAAAGACTGACAATTTCTTAGCAGTACTAACAACTTTGTCAAAAAAAGAACATTAATTTTAAGAAATGTTTGTGTTCCAGTCGACTAAACACAATAACCTGCAAACTAAATCATATAAAGCAGAAGAAACTGAGAAGCTGTAGTGCATCTGTAAACGGTGGGAATGAGACACGTTTTTTCATGATTCCTTTGAATGACCGACACAATGTAGTGTGAAGGAAGTAGTTTTCCTCTTCAATAAACCAAAGTCACACAGCTGTCTTTGTACTAAATCTCAATTTACAGTCACATTTTCTCCCAGAATTGGACATGGATCAGAAACTCGTTCGTTTGTCTCAAGTTTCACATGAGGTGATGGCCAAATTTCAGCAACCTGTTACATCTATGCTCCAATTAAAAGAATGAAGCTGTGAGAGGGCTTCATTATCAGCTCTCTCTGAAGAACATCAAAGACCTGGTGGTAGTGAGAGTGCAGCTGCCCTGATGGTGTCGGTTTCTCCTCTCCGTTTCTCTCACTCCAGAGGAACGTGTTTGTGTTGAGGATGTTTACCAATCCCGGCAAAGACAAACAGCATTTTTCTTGTTTGTAGGTAGCGACGCTCAAACACAGAGAGAAAGACAGAGGGAGTGAGACACAGCTCCAGGATGTACTGTAGTTGTTAGGCCAGTGTTTATCTTGTCTCTGTCCTTTCACACTATTCCTTCCTATACAGACCTTCCTATCGAGACCCTGAAATATTTAAATACTGGCAACAGGATGGACGAAAGGAATCTATGAGAAATTATTCAAGTAGTTAGTGGGATAACAATCTTATTTTTTTTAGAAATATGACACATGAAATCAACAAAACAACAAAAAATGTAATTACATTTACAAACCCATAAATGTAGAAGTGGGAAAAAATGATTGATATTTATATATTATATATAATATAATATATATTATATAATTTAGATATTTAAAATCCAGTGTAAGTTAAAGACTATACATTTTTTTCGGGATGTATGATATTATTAATATTGTTTACAAGTGACTAAAAAGTGCATGATGTTCACCAACATGAAAATATTGTTATCTTTAAGATGTACACTGTGAATACAATAGTCCAAATGTGACATTTGAAATTTTTTTGGTCATAAAATTCCTGGATAAGTTTTACTCTGGTGATTTGACATTTTAGAAATCACTGCATTACAGTCCATCTACGATACGAAACCTCATTTGAACACTTGGTGTCACTCTTTCTCATCTGTAGTCAAAGCTCAGACCTCACTCAGGCTGTTTGTTACCACTTAAATCACATATCATTATACTGTCAACGGCCAGTAAACCAAAAGTAAAGAAAAAAGAAAAAGAAACACTGATGGAAACGTGTGTTGTTGGGTCTAAAGTTGAGTAAAATGTCCAGTAAAATGTTTCATACTATTTGTATCTTCAGCAGTTTTCACTTTAGCAAGTTATTAAGTAGTACTTACATTTCTCATTAATTCAAAGCAAATTGAAAGGGTGGGTTAAATCTCAGGAAGGTAAACCTCACTTCCTGTCTGTCTTATGTATTGCAGACCAACTGATGTCTGTATTGCTACCATGCCTCATTCTGTGGGCTTGTATCGGCAAATGTTACTTTGTACTGAGGTTTCCTACCAAGGCTATAAATCCCGGGGGAAACAGGCTTTCACAGAGATGTTTTATGGCACAGAGACTTCCCTTCTCTTCTGCAGGGGGTATGTGGTGTTTTACACCACGTCTTCATCTGCCTGGGTTTCTTTAAATACCACAGTCCCAGGAACAGTAAATAGGTACAGTAGTTATTTTTACACTAAATTTAGTCATGACAGAACAGGGTCTCAGCTTTAACTAACACAGATATATGATGAGATATACAGTATATGCAGCTGCTGCAGCAAAAACAAAATCTATATCTAAAATACAAAATTGATTCACTGAAATTATTCATCTCTTCCAATTCACAGGTTAAAGAAAATATTAAATGTGTTACTTTGCAAACTAATTGTTACTGCATTCCATATATCCACTGGACTCACATTTTAAATTGATAAATTATTATAAAGAACACTTATGGTGCAGAATACACTAAAGATGTGGAAAGACATGCAGTTAACAACTAAAGGAATATACAATTTTTAAGCACCAGGACTTAATTCAAGGTATCATCAACTCATGACCAGAACAAAAGGGGGCGATGTAGGTTTGACAACCAGAAGTGAACCAAAGGGGCTTTTCAATCTTCTTATTTTCTCATCCTGTTGGATCATAACTGTTCTAATTTATACATAGTCATTCGTTCTATAGCTGCGGTGGAACAAAAAATAGTTCCAAACCTGTGGTCTGGCTCCCTTCATGGCCCATAATCAGATTTTATGTGGCCCTTTGCTTTAACGTGTGTTATTTATGTAGAGCCAATATGATCGGAATAAATTATTAAAATCAAATATGTTAAATAGTTTTTATGATAGTGCTGTTTCTTTGTGACTTTTTACCAGTTGTTGTTCTTGCAGACTTAAATAAAAATCACTAACAAGGTCTTAAGTTTTGTGCAATTAGAAAGAAAAGTTTAACTAAATGAATAAATGAAAATGACATGTTTGTGCAGAAATACAGAAGAAAGAGTCTTTGTGAGGTGTACAATATCAAATCTGTCTGCTTGTAAAAAATATTTGGCACTCCTGATGTAGAGCGTTTCATTTTTTGGCAGCTAATTGTCTAAGTAGTTACGTAACCATCTACACCGGACACCAAAAGAGGCCAAGCGTGTCCAGCAGCTGAAATGCTGCAACTTTGAGCACACTGAAAGCAATATCATTGGATTTTATGCTAGGATTTGACTTAATGTGGAAAACAGTAAAAAAAACTTTATGGGCATTCAAAAGGGCCAAAGAAGCAGCAACAACACTGCAGTCAGCGAAAAAAGCAAATTGCAGATCATTGATGTCATTGTGAATATCCACAGAAACTCTTGGATGATTGTAAAACTGTGTGTGTGTGTGTGTGTGTGTCTACCGCTGTTGAGGAAACTAATGGGAAACACTAATAAAAGAGGGACACTCTCACAATAACAACACATAAAAGGGTTTCAAATCCTGCTAACACGGAACAGATGATCATTAGCAACAAAGCACAATAAACTCAGTGAAATGTTTGTCATTAAATGTTCTGATATGAAATGAGCTGTAGATACAAAGCAGATGAAGATGAACAACATGCACAAGTATGTATAACACATCACATTGGACTGGACTGTGCTGGGTGAGTATTAGAAAGTACACTCGAGTATTCACCATTACTTTTGATTCCAATACTTGGTGATTCTCTATTCAGTACTTTTTGGTACAGTTTTATTTCTCATTAGTATGCATATCTGTCATCATCAGGGGCGGTGTCCTAGTGGCAAGGGGCTAGGACGATTGGAGGGGTGCATGTTAAATACAGCTGTTGTTTTGTTGTATAAGCACCAAAAGACCCTTTACAATGACCAAAAAAGCTAATTCTTCTTCTTCTGTACTTTCCTAGTCAAATACTGTCATTGACATGAGGAAAAAACATACAATTTTTTACAACTGAGGCAGACTGAGGCTGCTAATTCACTTCATGTTCTCCATTCTAAATGTATTTATAGGCTACACTCTCCCACAGTGGTATGATGTCATAATCCTTACATGGTGGTAATGCAGCTTTAATGTCCCGGTAAATAATGAAATCCAATGTTTAGAAGGTATGGGTGCAGCTATAAACGGGGCCAGCAACAAATTCTTGGCTGGACTTATAAAGGCTTTACTCAAGTTTTCCAACAATCTTGACTCTTGCCTGTCACCGAATATGTAACTGGAAACTGGGAAAGTGGCCCAGACTTTGTCTGTAAGTTGAACTCCACTGGGGAAAGATAAGACAATTCCACATAAATCACATTTTCACCAAGTGCTGCTTTAACTCCCTCAGTAAAACTCTGGACATCTAATCATTCCCATTACACAAGCAGCAAAGGATAGATTCATTTTAAAGTAAAACTATAGTGGAGTAAACATAGTCCTGGTGTCTACAAATATATAATATTTTCAGATTAACGATGTGTAAAAAGTGATCCTACATAATTTGTTTATCTGGGTAAAGTTGTTATATGTATTTAAAAATGGATAAATACATACATTCCAAGCCCTTTTTACTCAAAATGTTTTTAAAATATTTATATAATAATATTATTATATTTATCAGTACTACAGTACAACCACCCATATATTAAGGTTGGCTTCTTTCACCCTCCTTGATCCATTTTTGACAACTTTAGGCTCCTGTGACTGTCATGGGATTCCAACTGACCAACTCCAACACCCGGCCAAAAGGCAGCAAATATTATGTACTCCAAAATCATTTATGATTTTTTATATGTACTTTAAGGTGTATTACTAGAGACCTTTTCAGTTTCTTAGCCTTGTGTGTTTTTTTTCTGTAGTTGGACTGCAGCTATGGAGAGCACCACCCCTAAAAAACCCTAACAATAACCTACAGGAGACTGTACTCTTTTGGGCATGATATAATGTATAGTTGCTGATTCACTGCAGTCTGAGCAGCAGCAGCAGCAGCAGCAACAACAGCAGCAACACCAGCACCAGCAGCAGCTCTGCTGGTTTATGAACAATGAGGACAGAGTCCAGACTACAGCAGAGCAGTGAACGTACACCTGTACACTGTGTGCTGCTCCTTCTTCCTGTCTTCTACGCCTGTCGCCTCGTTACGTGTGTCGTTCCTACGAAACTGGGAAAGTAGCCCAGACTGTCTGTGGGCTGAACTGAACTCCACCTGGGACAGACGAGACTGCGACAATTCTACAGTCACGAATAAGGTAAAAGAAAGAGAAAAATGCCGAGAATCTCTATATTAATGGGTCTGTGTTGTTTCTGGGCTCGTCCCCCCCCAGTCAGACACAGTCGTGTCTTTGTTTTAGCAAAGCCGCGGTTTCACTGCTTCCGGAAAAAACACCGTCCGCGCAGGTAAGACGAGTTTCATTCCGGACTTTAGCACATTACAGAAACTACGGTAGAAAATGTAATATCAGTGTGTTTTCTAGCCCAACAAGAGGGGTAACTGGGTTGGCCGAATGTGGTAAATGTGTGTAGGTTTTAACAGCAGGTCATAATGGTAATGTGACGTTACCTGCTGTGTTCCAACCACAGCACCGTCCATGTTACACTCTCACCAGGAGCCAAAGAAATGTGTGTTAAAGAGCAGCAGTGGCCATGACTGACCTGTGGGGACAGGGACTTATTTATGGTCCCCTAAGTGACAGCACACCACAGGTGCAACATATTTAACGTTTTATTTCAGTAAAACAACACCGAGAGCAAACAAATACGCTATTACTAGATTACTTATTGGGAAATAGTCAAAACTATAGGCCTTCTTTATATCACAATTTTCACAATCGACTGCTCAGGTCTGGACAATATTTAGTAGCAGAAATATATCGTCATATACATTTAAAATCAGCAGAACAAAATTTAAAAGCAAAAACAAACAACAATAACCAAAATTATACATACTACAGAAATGCATTACCAGAAGTTACATTCTATTTAAAATCGTCATCTTGACATGGATATCAAATGTTACCATATTGTCTACTAAGTACTTGTGTAATCATCATCAAGAGCATAATAACAATTGAATAACAGTATACTTTACAGAAAGAATATGTGTGTAAACAAATTTGCATTTGCATAGAGAGAGTGAGGCAGGTTGAAAGATAAAGCTGTTATGAGTGAAGATAAAAAAGGTTGATGAGTTCAAGTGCCTTGGGTCAACCGTACAAAGAATATGACATAAGAGAATTAAAGCCTCTCAGGCAGGCTGAAAGGGGAAGGTTTATGAGACAGTACCTACCTTGATATATAGTTTATATACTGTGATATTGTCTTAAATACAGGAGGCTGAGCTGATGGTGGCAGAGAGAAAAAGATTTTCATAAGGAGCACCCAGGATAGCCCAGATTAGAAATGGGCAGATCGGGGGGACAGTTAATATTGAGCCGTTTTGAAATAAACTTAAAGAGGTGAGGATGAGATGGTTTGGACGTGCTGGGGAGAGATTGTGGATATATGGCAAACAAAAAAAATAGAAATAGATATCAAAGGATGGGGTGAGATGGAGTAACATGATATGCATTGGTGACTTCTAAAGAAAGCAGCTGAAAGTAAAAACAATGAACAAGAAGTATGAGATCCAGCTCTTCATGCTGAATACACTGTTGACATGTTGAGTCAAAGTGTATGGAGGCCAGTCTGCTGTGCTTAACAATGGTAGGCTCAAAAGTCTCGTGAGTGTAGGCTTATCCTCCTCCTTATGTGACTTTTTGCTTGTACCACGGCACATGTTGTTGTCACACTGAAACAGGTTTGTTGATAATGAATACCTGAAGGGAGTTACTGTGGGAAATTGTGGGGCAAACTATCATTCCATTTTCTGTACGGGCAATGCAATGCAAATAACGGTTATTGTGTTAGAAGCATGAGACCTCTGCAGGTTGTTGATAAACCTGTTACATAATGTGCCAACATTTCTCAGAACAGATGACAAATGAAGTTAAATTTTAACTTGAGCTTTAAACAATTATTTAACAAAGGAAGACTTTTGAATGGAATCTTTTAGATTGAGCTTCTCAATTAGTTCTATCTTAAACATTTAGTCACTGATGAGTAACCTGTTCACTAGACACTCACCAGACACTACCTCTGAGCAAAGGTAGACACAACACACATCCTGCCTCATGCACTGTAGAAATTGTTAGTGTACCCTGGCTACACCTGATTTGACTGAAGGTGGGGCAACACATACGAATCAGTCGTATCCACCACCTAAGCCAGTGATTTGGCTGTGCTGTCATGGAACGCCACCATGGTAATCCTTTCAAAGACTACAGCGCCACAGTTATATATCTACTTAGCTTAGACTATCACATGATTACAAGGCTTTGGATGAAGGTTCTGTCATTATGGCTAACTTGCTTAACAAAAACATGATACTCATAGAAAGCAGTTTATATTTTTTCACAGAACTGTAAATAATGACATTGACATTTTTTTTTACTTAAATCCTAATGGCATGACATAGTGAAACCAGACTTGTAGTAATTTATTATTAAGCTGAGACTCAGTATTTGTCTGCAAACTGCCCGACTAAATATAACCTTAAGACCAGAGTCCAAAGAACAGGAAACAGGAATTATGTAGCTTCTGCTAGTGGTTGAAAGTAACTTTTTCATGGGAATTAAAACACCCAAAAACATTTTAAACACTAAACAATTAAAAAACAAAAACATTTTAAACACTAAACAATTAAACAATAAACATTTTCATTATTTCAATATTTTCAAAACTGCTAAACATAATTTTATATATATCAAGCAAACACTAGCAGATACAATATTTTCAAAACTGCTAAAGATAATTTTATATATATCAAGCAAACACTCGATTAAAATATGCAGAAGAATTTTACTGACACAAAGGAAATTCCAAGAAAGAACAAGGCTGTTATTAATTCCCTGCTGTTCCATTGATGAACATACAGCTACCCACGCCTATTAGTTACATAACATGAAGTATTAATAAATAACTCAAAAGTCAAACACCTTTAGCACTGTGCACCTTTCAACCTCAGTGTGTTACATATACTATCAGAGGGCAGATAGTACACTACTAAAAAAACAAAGGAGTGGGCGTTTGTTGTGAGTGAAAGTGTGTTTGTGTAAATGATAACACAATCAATAATGACCGTTGTAGTAAAGCAGCATTTTGAATTTATTGTTTTGAAGACGCATAAATTCTTCCACGGAAATTCCTGGTGTTTAAGTGCTGCAGATATCAAAGAGTTGAAGCTGAAGCACTGCTGTTTCCATTGTTTTAAACAGGAAGGAGATGAGTTTTAAGTGTGTGAATTTACATTGTATTTGCTCCTAAAGTGGATGTGGGATACCCGTTTATAGGCAGATGGTTTTGACCTGTAAAAACACTGTTTTCATTTGAAAGTAAAATAGTGAGATTGAGCCAAAATAATTGGAGCACAGCCTGGTTAACACTGTTTCTCCCTCGGTGCTACAAGATCCATGACCCCTATCCATTACAGGCCGACGTATCATTTGCACAAAGCAGAGACAAAGAGAGAAAGAAGGTCTGTATGACCTCAGCCCTTGTGCATGCATGTGGAAAGACATGTCCCCACATAGTCGCAATCAGACTTCTGCTTTGCAATCAGTCATTCAGCTCCTGAGAGTGCTTCACCTGTGTTAGTGCGGCATCAGCAGTCTGAGCTTCACACACTCAAATTAGCTGGAGACAGGCGGTGGGAACACTTCTGCTTTCCACTCACTCTGCTTGGGTACACAAGTTCCCCTCAGCATTCCAGATATGAGTGCAGTCAAAGTCAGGCACCAAAACATACACGTTCACACACACACACACACACACACGCACATTAACACACACATATTCTGACAGCATGCAGCAGGAGAGGCAGAGCTCTGGTTTCAGTTGAGCTCCAGGCAGCCGCTCTGTTGGACTCTTGTGTTTGCATGCAGTGGCTACTAAGGGCTTGACAACAAAGATATCATCTTGGATGAGTCGCTCCAAGGTAATCACGCTGATGATAATGTACTTCTTTTGTGCCTTGAATCCGTATTGGGTCACAAAAGGAAGGAAGCTGAAGGTAAAAAAAGAGTTATTTTCAATTTTTTTCCTTTAGGGAGAGGTGAAATGAATGTTTTCTTCATGAACTTGTACGTAGATAAAATGCCTTGGAGAATTATATGGTTGTATATTCTGTACAATTAATTGTAACTTTAATGTTCAGTATTCTTTCAAAATACTGTCAGTAGGAACATTGGTGGCCAGTGACGATGGTGATATAACTTTTTTTTTACAGTTAATAAGACCAAATACAAAGTCCAAGTCAGGCCAGTTTATATTTGTATCACCCAAATTCACAAGACACATTGGTGCATTTGGTATGAATTATGTAATATCGTCCTTTTTTGCTGCCAAAAGTTTCACCAAAGAATGCGTTGCTGATCAGCACTAGCCTTATGAAAAGGAATTAGAGAAGATTAGGATCGACACAAAGGGATGGAGACCACTGTTGATTGGGCACAGCAGTTCATTAGTGGAGGCGACTACATTTTTTCCCAGTTCCTTGAAAACTTTTGTTCATTCCCATTAGCAGGGTTTTGACTTAGCTCTCGAGTCCCATTTCACAAAGTTTAGCCCCTTCTGTGTGAGCACAGTGACTTTTACTGAGATGAGAATTCCCTTTGTCCCTCAGGAAACTCGCTGAGAGGAAGCAGCTGTGGCTTGCTGCCTTATTGCCGCTGCTGGGTGGATTTGTCATTTCCTGTGGAGTTGGCCAGTATGGGGAGGAATAGCTCAAATTCAGCTGTAGATCTTACTGCGTTTCTCCCTCTCCACAGAAAATCAAGGATCGAGGTATGAAGCCGTGGAGACCTTGATGACTCGGGAGCATTGTTTCACTTCTGCTGTTTAAGTGGATCCAGCCTTGGTCATGCAGTCGTAGATGTTTTAACCAGACTCAGTTTCTGAAGGATATAAGTGGAGGCAGATTTTTGGACTAAGAACTGAACTTTCTCAGCCAATGGCTGCAGTGGAAACCAAAGCCGCCAGCAGCAGTGCTGCAGGTCTCTCCTGGGCACGGGTTTGTAAGGAGTGTGGTCAGCAGCACGAGGGCCTGGAGAGCCACCTGTATGAGTACCAGGACGAGGTGGACGATGAGCTAGTTTGCCACATCTGTCTGCAGCCGCTGCTCAAACCCATGGACACCCCTTGTGGCCACACATATTGCTTCCTTTGCTTGAGCAACTTCCTGAAGGAGCAGGACTTTTGCCCAGTGGACCGCCAAAGAATACAGCTACATCAGTGCCGTCCCTCCAGCCTGCTGGTCAGAAATCTGCTGGACAAATTGGCTGTGACCTGCCCTTACTATGAAGAGTGCCAGCAGCAGATGCAGCGCTGTGAACTGCAGCCTCACTTGCACAACAGGTGAGTAGTTACAGTTTTACCATTAAGGAAAAAAATGGCAAAAAGAACAAAACTGACAATGTCATCCCACTTCTTTAAATATATATTAAAAATATTGATCCTTTCTTCATTCCAAAATGGGGAAATTCACAGCGCAAGTCTTTACATCGCACACGGGAGACACCATTAAGTGCGGATTCTGTGGGACTCAAACCCAGTACCCTCTGCGTGTAAGGCTCCACACTATGGAACCACAGTACATGATCCTCCACAATTGTTAAATAGGAGAAAAAGTCCTGAGAAAAAGTATCGCAATTCTAACATGCCAGAGATACATTGTGAACAAACACCATTCCTTGACGTGATATGTGGTAACACGTCTGTCGCATTGTTATGATTTCAAAATAAATAAAATCACTTTCTGCTGATGTGTGTAATAACAAATATTGACACTGTTCTGCCACTGATATATAATTAACAGTTTTTCCCAAATTCCTGGTTGTCCACTCCTGCTGCTAATGCACAAATGTGTTATCACTGAGCTAAAACAGTGTCGGTTAAATTGTTTATCCTATGGCCAGTGTGGTGCTTATTTTCCTAGCCATGACGTAGTCACTTGGAGATAGTGCAGCTGCAGCCTCTCTGTTCAAACAGACAAGAAGACAAAGTTCGTGTGAGGATCATGCAGCAGTTGGGCTCAGCTAGTCTATGAACAGTCAATGAGTCAATCAGTTGAGCACGTCTGCAGTGCTTTCAGTTACTAATTATGTGCATACATTTATTTTAAATTAAATTTCCATCAAAAATGACATCAATATGACATATGATGTGAGTTTCTTGTCCCACACACTCCTGGTTGTCCCAGTATTTTATGCACACTTGATGTTTTAAAAGGAAGAAATGGTTTTGAAATATATTGCTCATGTTCTTTGTTTGCACAGATGCCCTGTTTTTAGAAGACTGAGGGAGGAAGCAGAGAGGAGGAAGAGGCCCTCGTGGCACGAACTAAAAGGGCGTAAAGGTGAAGGAGAGTTGCCTGGTGATGCTAAGCTATCAGTTTTGCTCTCTCGAAATCCCACCAGAGAGCAGCCTGACCCTGGGCTGATAAATCCTGCCTTTGAGGAAAGTGAAGAAGGTATGAAGAAAGGTATGAATGCCCTCTTTCCTCTGGAATAGTGAGTCTAGACCCACATGCCTGTACCAACATGATAATCAAAAGGAGGACTGCTCAAGAAATGGGATTTAAGCTCGGTCACAGTCTGGTGATGACTTAGATTAATGATAGCAGACATTTTCAGGTGCTGTGGGAATTGTTTCCCTGCTACACTCATTACAAAAAATGAAAACTAGGTAGGGGTTGTTGTCAAAACACACAGACAGGAGTCACTGATGTTTATAGCCTCCAGGATTTGATTCCCGGCCTGTCTCAGGTGAATCATCAGACTAGACTGAGGTACATGTACCAGCTTATGTTGGTTTAAACCAGTGTCATCATAGTGGGGAAAAAAAAGAAAAAAATTTAAACATAATTTTACTGCTACTGAATATCCATACAAATGTCTGCCTATAAAATATATCAAAGGTGCAGAGTGAAAACTATAGTTCACATACACATCCTTTCAAATATCAACCATAATAATCACTGCATGGTCAGTTTGCCCACTTTCTGGCTCAGTTCGCTTCTGACAAGTAATGAAACGTTCTGTTTTTAATGATGATTATTACTGATTATCTCCACTGATAATCCTCTAGTGTTAGGAGTTATCTGATGTAATCTGGTGTTTCATAAACAATGACGTTCAGTAAGTGTGGTGGCTCGCCACAAAATCCCACTGACCACCACAGTTTTAATCTCCATTTCTAAAATGTGCAGACATAATAATCTGTCTGGCTGTCCTCTCCATGTTGAGGAAAGTTTAAGTTTTAAGAAGTTTATGTTATGTGTCTAAAAGAGTTTCTCCGGAAGTGACACCTCAAAAAATCGACACCTGAAACATACATGGATGAAGAAAAAAACATCTTCAGAACCAGACCCAATATTTATTGTTTTCTTTTTTATTCCTATGTGCTCTAACTGTTGGGTTTTCTTGAGCACAAATGGGGTGGAAGATAAATTCTATTCTATTGTATTCTGCAATTTGTATTGTGATTTCTCAGGTATGATTATATCATCTTTTTAGTTTTAAAACTAAACCAAAGTTTTAGTTTTAAGCACTGCTCAGCACTTCTCAGTTTTTAGCAACGCTCAATTTTAAACCTTATCACTACTATCCCTTCAACTGTTTGAGGGCTAGTGTCTGCAAAACAGGAAGACGTTGTATTTTTTGGAATTAGCAGTTAGCAAGTTAAGAGTTAGCGCATATACACAATAATGACATAAACAGTCAGGCTTATAATTCTGGTTGATCTTTGACCTCTCTTTCCCCCAGACAACACCCCCCTGCGCTCTAGTCTGGTAGCTGAAGCTAACACAGTGGAACTGTTCAGAGATGAGCCTGAGGAGGATCTCGGCTTTCGCATTGTAGGGGGAAAAGACACACCACTGGGGAACATTGTCATCCAGGAGATCATTCGAGACTCGATTGCAGCCCGTGACGGCAGATTGGCCCCAGGGGACCACATCTTGGAGGTAAAGAAACTGCTGGGAGAGCAACCTATGCATATCTGGGAAATTAGGTGACTCAGTGTGAAAGACTTTACATCAACATAACTCAGCATAACCACCATATCAGTGACCTGTTCTGTAAACACACACAGCCGCTACTGCAGAGAATGGAAAACAAGTAGATTTTCAGGAGAGACTAGTTTTAGCTCCATGGTAACCAGGTGTGGTTTGTTTTTGTCAGGCACAAACAGGTACCATCAGCAGCCATGTCACAGTTTCTCTTCTCACTGTTTCTGTCATTTTGGGGGTTTTTGTTTAGTATTTTTTAAGCTGCTGCGTGTGAAGCAAAGATCAATAAATTGGAGTTCTTTCCCCGATCCTTTAAATTAATGTTTTTATTTGATAGTGACCATATATTTTTAGAAAAAATACAAAGTTACAGGACTATATATGACCTTACTACCCTTCATTAATTGTTCAGTATTTAACAAAACCTTGCTTTTTCGCCACTATGTTGTCACACTTCCTGTGGGCCGTGTTTGTCCAGGTGAATGACATCAGCTTGGCCTCAGTCCCTCACGGCCGGGCCATCACTGTGCTGCGGCAGCCTTCGCTTCTCAGGCTCACAGTGATGCAGGAGAAAGGTTTTAAATACAAAGATCCACGGTCTGACCATCACGCCATCTCTGCCCCTACGATCGCCTCCTCCCAAACCTCTCCAAGTCATCACAGCAATGCTACCTCCAGTAACAATCCTGGTACAGTCTTGCAGGTGACGCTGATGAAGAGTCAGCGCAGCGAACCGCTCGGCATCAAACTCATCCGCAAATCAGATGAAAGCGGAGTTTTCATTCTGGACTTGCTCCTGGGTGGCTTAGCAGCCAAAGATGGAAAATTGAGAAACAATGACAAAGTGTTGGCCATAAATGGACATGATCTCAGACACGGTACGCCTGAGAGTGCTGCACAGATCATACAGGTAAAGAATCAAAAACTTTCCACATGAAAGCCTCCTGACCAAAACTGAACAATATAGAACAAAATCACGTTTCCAAATGATTTAGCTCTTTATTAGCTGTGGATTTAAAGGTCAACAAGGCCCGGTTATAGATAGTCAAGATAGTCAAGTCAAGTTTTTAATCTGACAAATGTCATTCAGCAAAAAAAACTCCCAGTCACTAAGCAAACAGGGAGAGGGCAGATTAGCCTAATAAATACATATAACACATTAGAGCGTTTTGTATATAAACTGTACTCCTACTGAAGCGCTTTTTGTCTATGCATTCAGGCCAGTGAGGTGCGTGTGAACTTTGTGGTGATGAGAACCACAGAGTGCCAGGATGAAGCAGGAAGTAGCAGCAGCAGGGAGGGTCAACACGGCAGAGCAGCCAGAAGAGCAGTGGAGCCGCAGTACTTCAGGCGCCGCTCCACATACATGAAGGTAATTCTACAGCCATTCATTCTTTGCCAACCACCTCAGCATTATTAGGAAAACAAGCAAAGGAGTCAAACATTGTGCAAGGACAGGGTGTCTCTCACCACCCACCCCCGCTTCCCTTTTTTTGTAGCAGTAAATGCAGTTTTTGAAGTAAAAATGTTTAGACTTTTCTGTTTTTGTTAACACAGTGTTGTCTTGATGATTGCTCCGTCACACTCTGTTTAATCGTACACTGTCAACAGCAAGAAAAGCAAACCCCCATTTCGGGGTGAGAATGTTTGAGAGCAGACACCTGCGTCGGTGTGCAGAGATGAAAGACTCTCTGAGGCCTCCCTCTGTCCTGATCAAAAGGCCCAGGGTGCTGCTCACTCCGCTGCCAAAGAGCCACTGTCTTGTTGTTTTTCTGCCCCTGTCTTCGGGAGACTGAGGATCAAAGACAGTAACAGTTAGCTTTCGCCTGCAGAGTTGAGTCTTTTCGTCTTGCTGGGGGGTTGTGCTCCCTGCTGTGGGGAGGAAGAGCCCCTTCACCTCCCCCCAGTCTTCTCTTCTCATAGTTTACAGACTTGAAGAAGAAGCAGGGAGGCTGGTCAGAGCTGTCATTTTCCACACATCTTTTCCGTTACGAGAGCCTAGTGTTGATCCTCACACGTTGACCTCTTCTTCCCTTTAGCTCTCTGCTACAACACAAATTCTTCACATTTGTTTCTACTAGAGAAATCTACAAGTATAACTATAAGACATCGATGAGCCTAAATACAACTTTAATTTGTGTCTTTGTTTTTTCTCAGGATCCTCCAGGCGGGTTTTCCAGCCAGGAGAAGACTGTCTGTCTGAAGAAAGAGCCACGACTCTCCCTGGGCATCACCATCGCGGGGGGCAGGGATTGTCGCAACCGCCTGCCTGTTTACATCACCAGTGTGCAGCCTGTCGGCTGTTTACACCGAGATGGCACCATCAAAAGAGGTACAAAGCAACATCTGGTGATCTGTGACTTCACCTCTGAATTTGTTTTCCCAGGAGTGAACGCAGGAAGGAAACATTATGAGTTGTACTGTAAATACGATAACTGCTAATTTAGTTATTTTTTTAATCGTTTACAAAAATCCTGGTTTGTCTGCTCAAATTCATGATATATTTTCTTTACTTCCATTTTTCCTCAGGTGACATTTTGCTGAGCATCAATGGAGTGGATCTGACACAGCTCACCTACAACGAGGCCGTGTCTGTGCTGAAGGCTCAGACGGCCCAGTCCCAGGTCGTGCTGCGTGTCATTCAGACTCTCTCTGATGACTCAGAGGAAGACAGCAGCGCTGTCAGCAGAGACGAAATGGACCTAATGGACGATCTGAGGGATGACACCCTGAACTGGACACCACTGTGGACCCGCTGGTTGGGATTACCAAGGTAAAGTAGTTCGCAAACAAATTTAAGAGTGTAGTTCATCAAATATAGACCATCATCTTCAGTTAGATCCTAAAGAGAAAAAAATCTGCCTCTTGTTGTAGTCACATGCATTGGTGTCGTGACATTGTCCTGCACAAGACCAACAACGAGAGCTGGGGCTTCAGTATTGTCGGAGGCTACGAGGAGAGTCACGGTCAGCAGCCTTTCTTCATCAAAACCATCGTGCCTGGGACACCTGCTCACTTTGACGGACGCCTGAAGTAAGTTGACCTGACTTTGACTCCAATATGATGTCACCCCCTCCTCTGTCCTGTCTTCACTCTCACCTAGCAGACAGCACATTGATCATCTGCTGGTCTTCTAACTTCCAGGTGCGGTGATGAAATCGTGGCAGTGAACGGAGCCACAACAGTGGGGATGAACAACTCATCTCTCATTCCAATGCTGAAGCTACAGAAGAATAAAGTCACTCTGACTGTGGTGTCCTGGCCTGGAAGTCTAGTCTAGAGAAGACACACGTGTACTTTCTCTCTCTTTGTCCTACGTGCACACACACTCACAGATTTCAGTGTTGCCTGGGACACTCACTGTCACCTCCATATGGAACTCTAGCTGTGGTTGTGTCTAATTGAAGGGATAACATGTGGTTTGTTCTTAAACATCAGTGTTGGATCAAGAGTGAACCTGACTAAATTTATGAAAACAACAGCACAACATTTGCCTGTGATTAAACTACGTACAATATTAATGCAAAGCCTTGTAACTGATGCCATGACCGCAGCACGACGGACACAAATCGCTGCACAAACAGCTCTTAAGAGTGGAGTTCTACGACCAACTCTTACTTTTTTTGTTGTTGTCAGACGCTTAAAACCAACATTTTACTGACACTGGTGATTCCATAAAACCCAAAAACCTCCTGGACCAGGGGGACAACTCTGCCCTCTTCAGTGGTTGTTTGCACACTACATCGCACAATATACAGCACACCAATACAGGAAGTAACCACTGCACCACAGTGCAGTGGTTAGATAGTGCATCTACACAAACTCACTGATGTCTGACCATGTTAACACACCATTAATGATAGACTGTCACTAGAACATGGCTGCCAGCATGGACTAAAACATAGATTCCAGCCATGTTACCTAGAATCTATTGGCTACACTCCCTCTGCTTTTCTCGTGTGTCCCAGCAGGGGGTCCAGTTTTCACTGAGTGCCCATGTCTCAGGCCCGAGCACTGACGTTGTGTCAATCCCTCATACAGTCACTCCTCACAAAGAACATCTGCAGTTATCCAACACAGAATGTGTGTGTACATTAGTACATGGACAGACATGTACCTGCTCTGGTGAATACAGTACAGCTCAGTCTGGATGTCAGATGATGACAATCAGTGAACTATTGTATTTTTTTGTTTGTTTGTTTTTTGTTACCAGGAAGGATTTTATTTTAGTGCTGACCTTGTTTTGATTTTCCATCTATAGATTTATGTTTATACTCAGTTAAGCATTGGTCAATGTATTTCTGTGATTCCTGTGACTCAGTTGTACGACATCCACAGCTGTGAACACGGTCTTACATGTCACACGTATTGATAGAATTACTGATGATCATTTGTCACAAAGAGAATGCAGACTTTTGCCAAACAAGGAAAAAAATCCACCTTTTGTAGCCATGTATCATTCTAAATGTACATCGTGATTTAGTGTTGTGTCAAACAAAGACACATTTTGAGGTTATTTATGTAAGGAGCAAACGTGTCTGTGGAAAAGCGACCTATTTTAACAGGCACAAGGTATATACAAATTTTAAGGAAGAGACTTTACACGTTTTTATGGATCATTTAATTAGAGTGAAAGGAAACAGTTTGGGTCTAAGTATCTGTTCAGTTTAAAGTGAGCACAGATAATGTGAGCAAATTAAACCCATATGTTTTTACACTATATTTCCATCTCTATTTATTTCAAATGATACAAAGTCCGTTGTATGATATTAAGTGAGTGCCTTGCACATGTTAAAGGACAAACCACATAATGTAGTTGCCTTAAATTGCCACTCAATGCCCACATGCATCCTCTCCCATTATTTCTTCACATTATACAGTGTATATATTTGAAATATAGTCCAGAGAATGGAAATGCTAGTCTAGCTACATTTGATTTGTTGTAACATTTACTTTCCAGGAGACCTTTTCTTTGTTAGATAGATTGAAGCTTGTTCATGATTTAATTATGTTGAATAAAGTCATTTTAAACTAGTTTTCTTCTCTTTATTAATTTACTGCGTCAGTAGTGAAGTTTCTTCTGGAATGTTCCATGTGTTGTTTTTAGATACATTTTATTTCAATTCAAAAGCTATTTAATATTTCTTAAAACATATAGAACTTTTTAAAATATATATATTTTCGCTACATTCGCCAATAAAATAACATTAGCACCGTAAGTGTCATTAAGCCGTAAATTTACCAGCATGACTACAGGCTGAGTCCAAAATGTTGATTTACCGCTGCTAGAAAAATGTCCAATAAACTGTACAGTGACCCCTGGTGGACCTAAACTGAACAGTCAAAAAAAAAAACCAAGTTATTCCTTTATACACATTCTTTTTATGAGCATATGTCAAGAAACAGAAGAGCATGGTTTGGACGGCAGACAGACGTCAAGTACAAAGGCTGAAGTGGGTCTGAAGAAGACCAAAAACATTGGCACAGATGAGGAAATTTACAAAAAAACAGCTTACATCTCACAGGGAGCCTCTAGACTAGAGTGACATGATGATGACCAGTGTCTGGTCACAAGAGCTTTTCCTGGATTATTCTCCTGGGATATCCTTCCTGACAACTTTGTCTCTTCTTCTATGAAAAGCAGAAAAAATATTTTTCACATTATTCTCTCCCTGTGACAAATAACATGTCCTCAACTGTATCCGGCATGTGCAGCTTAGGTCTGACAGCCTTTTAGGTGTCCTTCTGTCCCACACTACTTAGTGTTTGTGAAAAAACTGAACCAAGAACATCTGCATATTCAAACATTACAAATGAAAGTCAAACTGTGCGGTGTCTCATTCATTGATCTGCACCAGGAAGAAACCACCAAAGAAGAGGGTCAGCAGGAGAATGTCTACGGGACACAGAACTGTTGGTGCTGCTCTTCATGTTGTGAAATTAAATAAAACAATGTATGTGAGGAAACAGTGACATTTCCTAAGTGTGCGAAAACTCAAGACGACCCTTCCTAACAGCACATTGCTTTAGTATAACAGAAGCATCTATAGGTGAGGATTAAAGAGCGCGGTCAGATTGATTATTGGAATGAAGGGTCATTATTTCTTGTTTAAATGTAGTGGTGTAGAAGATAAAATTGATTATAAAAAGCAAATCAGTTAATTTTAATCAAAAACATCATATTAGTTATAGATCCCTGTATTCTGCAAAAGCAGAATTGTATATTTCAAGGTTAATTTCATGAGCCTTGTGTAAAAGACAAACTATTATTACCTATCTTCACTGACGCAGGTTTTTCATTTTTGCCTTCAGTCGTCTGTCGCAGCAGCAGACACGCGGCTGTTTGTCATGTTTAACAAGGTGTTGCATCATTAAGTTTAACAAGGCTGCCTGCAATTACTTGACACATTTATAAAAGTGAAGTGGAGCGTTTTTTCATGAACCTGCTGCTGATAAATTCTAATGTCATGGATCAGTGGACAGGGGAGAGAGAATACTCAGGATACTGCACTGAATTTGTCCACAACCCCCGAAAACTGTGCTGCTGGACTTCAGTGGAGCTGCTTTTATGGTCCTTTGTGTTTTTTGTTGCCCCATTCACTGCCTGTCTCTGTTCAAACTGAGGTTTTACTGCACTGTGCGTTTTTCTAACAGTGTTGTGACACTTTCAACTTAGCAACTCAAGTTACAAACAGTTGCATCTCCTTAAGGTGTGAAACAATTGTGTTTGATCACAAGAGGCAGCAGAGTTGTAATAGATTGGGAATAAAAATGTTTTTTGTTTAAATAGACAGGTCCATATTTTCAAAATACTTTTTAAAACATTAAAATAATAATAATAAAAAAACCTAACCTACCAAACATCAGTTCTTCCCTGCAGTACCTCATCTGACCACTAGGTGCAACAGAACCTAAAAGTCAATGGTATTAGATGGCAGGGAATCCCCTTTATTATAATGTAAACTTGACTATAAAGCACAAACGATTCTTTTGATGTGTCATGATAAACATGACTGCTAATAATACTGAGAAATGGTAAGCTAGTTAGCCTAGTTAGCACAGACATAAAGTGGAAATAATACTGAATAAGCCAAGTCCATTACAGTTCAACTTGAGACAAAACCAGCTTAAAGATAACCTAGACTAGACTTGCGATCTAAAATGATTAGCCACAAAATACCTTTGAGCTAACAAAAGTTGAAGTTGAAAGTAAATAAATACAGCTGAATAACTAAGTCATCAGACAAGAAATTGTCAAACATATAGCCAACTGCTATATAGAAGTACACAATAATAATAAACACAGTATCTCAAATGTGGCCAAAATAACACCATTATCCCGTCATGATGATTAGAACTGACCCAGGAATAGCTTAAAGTCAATAGGCCAAAAATATCTACAGTACGTATGTTACATAAACATGATGAAAAAGTGAACCAGCTTTAGCCAGAGGTTGAATGTCGGCAAAACAACAGGTGGACTGGAAATGATCAACCTGCCTTCAAAAAGATAATTGTTTTTAATAAAAATGGCAGCAAAGAAAAATGTCAAAAGCAACAATTTTTATTTTCTCTCTCCATAGGAATCATCATGGCAAACAAGTACAAGAATTGCAATAAGGACAACACTGGGAGGAAGATTTAAAAATCTGATTTCACCCTGTAGTTCTCTATGGTTCAGCCAAGAATCAAGAGGCACTCGAATACAACGCCGCACAGCTGTCTCTCCACAAAGATTTTATCAAACAAAAAACAAACAAAAAAAAAAACAAACAAACCATAACACTAGGCTGAAGTGAGTGAAATCAAGGAACCATCTGCTCAGGACACAAACAACTGTTGATGCATGTGCTTCTCAACACAGGACCAAAACAGTACTGCACAGAAAAACAAAACTATAAAAAAGAAAACAGATTACAGGGAGAAACAATAAATGATAATATTACTGAGAGGAAGTGCGCAGTTTCAACCATCCAACAGCACATTAGAGCTGATGCTTCAGAGAGATGATGATCACTGAACATCATCATTGGCAAACATCACCACTGAACACCCACGGTTCATTTCAGTCTGTCAAACCCGACTTCCTCTTATGCTTGAGTGCAATAAACAAGTCCCGACTCCTGCGTCACGCACATCGTTACTTTATGGCTTACGTTAGAACCAGGTCCATTTGAGCTAGAAAGATACACAGTCGTTTTTATTCATAGAAACTATGGTACAACGATAATATTGGCAAACAATAACAAAGAGCTACGTTACTTCATGTAAACAATAGTATATCAATGTACAGCTTCTCCTAACATGGTATTTACAGGTCAAGTTTTTCTAACAGCTACTTGGTACGCACGCAGGGTTACATGGAAAAATACACACACACACTCGCACACTCAGACAGAAGGTGAAAATGTAGGACGTATGTTAGGCAACTTCAACGATCCCATCTTCTTAAAAAAAAAAGAACAGGATTCAAAGGGAGAAAACCCCACAAAGAGCATTTTATACTTCAGTCTCATTAAAATACCTGATGTTTACATTTCCCATGTTACTGTTTGAGTTTTTTTTCATTATTATTCATAAGGCAAGGAGAGACCAGGAAGGCAGATGCTTCACATTCTAAGCAAAGGGATTCATTCATAGGAGAGATGGGAATCAGGCTGATGCTTCTTTGGGGTAAATGCACTTTTTTCTTTTTTTTTTGGAAATGTTTAACTTGTTTCATTTTTAACACAGACAAACGACACGCCGAGTGCAACAACAGAGGGAACGTTAGACCTACTTCAGTCGGTAAAGAATGTGCAAAATCTGCTCTAAAGCAAAGTGACAGTGTTACAAATTCATTTACAAGGTTCTGGGAGATGCACTACTCGTCACTAGAAGACGCAGGCGCAGACCCTTTGCTCCAAAACACTGTATGTACAAGGCACTAAATGTAATATTCAAGGGCTGCACATTCACTCTGATATAGGAGCCTCCTCAGTCTGGACGGAATATTGGATATTTGGGTAAGAATTCTATAAGAATCACCTACAGAGAAAATATAGAAAGAAGACAAACAGTCATCAGTGCAACAGGTTCAGAGCAGAGCTTTAACTGTGACTAAGGTGAGTTCAAAGTGGAATTTGGGAAACAGTGTCTTTAAAATACCAGTGTTAAATCAAAACAGTCCTTCAAAGTTTTTTTTTTTTTTTAAATGTCTGAACTTGTTAAAGTAACTTAATTAAACACTTATCTAAGACATTTCCTTCCAATATCTTTGTCAACTCCTAACGTGTTTGGACTGTATTACAGAAAATCCCATAATGTATTTCTTATATTATATTTCTTATATATATTACGACTTTTAGGTTTTATTGTTTTGTTTTTGTGTGTGTACCAACTATTTTCAAATGATGGTTTGTTTTATTTCCTTTTCAAAGCTGTAGTGGGGACCAGCAGGTTAATGGGTCATGAAAATAATCATCAGTTGAAGCACTTGACTCAAGTGTGACACCACTTGACAGCTGTTTTCTCTACTCACATATTCCATCATATTACTGCTCTCACATTTTCTCTTGCTGAGTTTCCAGTGCAGGCCGAGCTGTGAAGAAAAGACAAAAGCCGACACAATGAGTGACCATTCCACCCTTTATACACACACACACACACACACGCACAAAGAAAATCTGTCTGAGATCTCTCCTTCAGTGTCAGGGGAATTTGAGAACAGGGCTGTCTGGTCTCTGTGGGGTCAACCAGTGGGCAGACACCCTGAAGTGCTTCCTTTATGCCCTTGCACAACTACTAGCTGTAATTTGTTGCTGCGAGACAAAACAAAATTAACACCACATTTCAGAGCTGACCTCGCCGTCCACTCAGACACCAAACCCAAGGCAAACGGCTCTGAGCAACTTGCACTGCAGCTTAAGACTCTTCAAAGAAGACAAATTTTTGTTAACCCGAGAAGTGAAGAAACTTTGAGAGAAAGTTGAAACACTTTCTTCTCCATGTCCTTCTTACCTTGTGATATAGTCTGTGATTTTCCCACTCCAACAACTTCTGGATCGACCTTCTCGTCTGTTGGAAATAACAAAAATAATAATAAATAACATTTTATTTGATAAAGGACAGTAAAAAGGTGTGGATTGTTAGGATTTATGAACTGAACCCCTGATTTACAGTCCAGTAATTTCCACTCTGTTGTCAGTAATTCTGAGTGGTAACAGGGCCTCTAAGTGACACACCCTCAAGCGAGGCGGCTGGGTAACGCAATGCATCATTTCTACACAGGGCCACTAATTGAACATGAGTTGTTATGGCCCTCTACACTAAGACCAGCAGTGGCTGAATTGCTAAAACCAGCCCCTGAGTAATCAACGCTGATGTGAGGGAGAGTTAAAACGTCCACGTGACGGCTCTGGTAACTCACCCTCTTGTTGAGGCAGATAACAGGCCACAGGCTGCAGCCCACTGTACAGCAACAGCACAAGCAGCCACAGAGAAGCCACTTCACATTCACTGGCAAGTTCTTCTTCAGGCACGCGTTCACCCTGCTGATACTGGTCTTAAACTCCTCTGGTGCTACCTGAGAGAGCAAAACAGAACAGAACGTGTAAAAACCGAATTATTCAACTTGAAGACAAACGGGTAGAAAACAAATAATGTGTTTCTTTTGAGGGGAGCTGACTACAGTCATCAAAGATCCCTGTGCACCAACATCAAAAGGGTTTAGAAAAGCAACAGGTAGATATTTGCAGATGTTGTCCAGAGATGAGATGGCATCTCCTGAATACAATGGCTCTGACTTGCTAACCGAGCTCTGAAGTGTTCAAGGCAAGGAGGGATTCAAAGGAGAGATAAGCTCAGTGCCTGTGGCAGCGTCGGCCAAACAACTTGAATGGATGCTCATTCCTCACTGAGTCTGTACGCCATAAAACTGGGGTCGTAATCTTTTATGACAGGATGCAAAGGTCTCTTTGCAAACAGCCAAAGAGCTCAGAATAAAGCCCAGCAGGGCCTGATCTGCACCCTTCAATCATCATAATTGTGACCTCATCCATCACGTCACCCTGGATCACAATACTGGAGGTACTTTTTATTGGCCCACACTTCCCTCTGCCTGCTCTTACCCCTGCAGCCTTTTTGTGTTTGGCTGTCTGACCCAGGAAGCTTTCTGGCAGAGGCTTCATTTCATTATTTTATCACCTGGAGTTGGAGGAGTCTTCAAAACACCGGGGTCGCTATCCACTGAGCCCCACAGACAGCTTACTCATTGACAGGGCTGGACAGCAGCACATTCAGACTCTTTTCTATGCACTGCGGTGTGCTGCTTGAAATGCATCTGCCTCAGATCAAACCCACTTGGAGAGGTTTGAATGGGGAGGTTTCGGGGAAGTCGGGGCTGTTAAAGGCCCCGACAAAAGAATCACTGTGGTTTTAATTACTCAATTCTTCCGACTTGGAGTTGAACAGAAAGCAGGCAGCCTGCAAGACTTGAATGGAAGAAAAGCAAAAGGCAACTGTACCTTTCCCGTGAGAACAGAAGGAAATTCTGTGTCAAATCTGTTGCTCAGTCCGAACCTGAGGAGAAAAGAAAAACACATTAAATGACTGAAAGAATGAAAATATCATACAGTTATTCAGTAGTTACTGTTTTTATTTTTGTTGACATGAATAGCAAGAATTCAGTGTGTAACAAAACTAAGACAGTATTTACATTATAATAATTTCACTTCAGAGAATTTGTTTCATTAAAAAAAAAACAATTATTCACTTTTCAAATATAGGTAATCATGAATCAGTCTGTACCCACTATCAATCCACAATAAATTATTATGTGCCATCATAACCGACCCACAGTGTAGTTTATTCATTTAACAAATGTAACAAAAACATGTTTAAGGTGTTTATCTAAACCTTAAACGGTTTTGCAGCCCAATAAATGACCCACATTTGCAGACAGTATTCACGGCAACAAGAACAAGAGAGTCCTGCAACAGATGGTCTGGACTCCACAGAGTTTAGGTCTTAACATTATGGTTTGTAAGATGAGACATAAAACACTGAGAGTTTGGGAAGAAACAGCCCAACAAATGATCAGTATTTCTATAATCACACGACATGGAGATATTTTTCTCTATTCATTTGGACGATAAGGTGCAAAAAATGTACAAACCTGTTTTATTATTGTATCTGTAAGGAAAGTAATTAAAATAATCATTTTTTTATTTGTTTAGTTAGTAGTCTGCTCAAACATTAGGGAATCTACCAAAAACAGCTGTTTATTATGAACCAGTGATTAAACTAAAATATGTAGAAACTTGTTTTTGATGTAACATCAACTATCCATGCAACCTTAACGTTTTTATACAGCAGACTGCACTCAATAGTGTCCCAAATATTGATTTGGAATAATATTTTTTGAAATGATGAGTATATTTACTTGAAAGACTGTGCAGGCTGTAAAGATAATAGAAGTCTAACTGCTGTGACACTATAAAGAGCTCAGGTAAACAATAAAAAACTTTATAGGGTAATTAAGGTGGTGACTTTGTGTTGAACTTGACTGATAACATAATTACTGTCACTACTTAAATAAGCAAAACTTGACGTTCACAGGTTTGCAATAGTGTATTTTTTTAATTAAAAAGAAGCTAATTGTTTTTAATTCTGTTTATCTCGCGATGAATATTGACACTCAATAAACACTCGAAATTCTGGTTGGCTTTCAATTTTAGCAATAAACCATCTTGTGTTTTCTGATTCGGATAATGACAACAATATGTTTACAGTAGTTTTTTATCGTTTTTTTTTTTACTTAATTCGTTTAATCATGTCGTCCAAATCTACATTTCAACGTCACACAAGAGTCGCCTTCACTGTAACACAGTGACAATACTCTGCTCAGAACCGAACCCCGTCTGTCCTCATGTAACAACATATGTCTACTGACCGTCAACTTGTTGTGATTTGTGTTAGCTCTCAGGCTAACAGTAGCAGCTAAAGGCAGACTATCGTTGACACAGACCCAGACAGAACGAACGAGGCTCCGCTTACACTGTGATGTGCCCTGCCCCTCGCATCACCACAGGTTCCGGGCAATATCTGACCAAGTGTTCGTCGCTCACTACGTTTTCATCCTCTTCGTCTTCCTCTAACTCATAAATGGTATCAAAGTCCGCCATGTTGGCCAGAGACACGCTCATGACGTCACGTGTAAGGGACGCGCACGGAAAAAGCTGGAGCGTGAGCGCGCTGGAGGACCAGCAGTAGACTTGTGGAAGAGGAGGGTTCAGGAATCCATAATAATAATAATAATAATAATAATAATAATAATAATAATAATAAGAAGAAGAAGAAGAAGAAGAAGAAGAAGAGTAGACTACTTAATTTAAAACCAAGGACATTAGAACAGTAGTCTATTTCTTCATAATTTTGATGAGAAGTTCATCAGAATAAATATATGAGACTCTGAAGGAGGGACAGATATTGCACCCATGCTGACATGGCCAGAAATAGTCTCTGTGGAAAGGGAATAACTCCTAAAAAGATTAAAAAAAGACGAAAGATGGAGTCAATACTGAAATAGGATTAGGTTATTTAAAATACATGTCATCAAATGGCCATTAGTATAAGATTTAAAAAGCAGAATGGGTGTTTTACTGATCAGCTGGGGGAGAGGCAAACACCTACACCTCCAAAAGGTGCTGTAAAAAAGGTATGACATTCTGGACCGAAAGAACACTACTTACGGTTGACTGACAGATTTGCACAGTCCGTTTTACCAGATTGAAGTCTGTCAATTCTACAGTCTGCTCAAGAACGATGATTGCATACATTTTTAACTGTAATAAATATGTACATATGTTCAAATTGTGTAGAGGAAATGTCAACTTGTTTTTTGTACGATAACATTTTTCATAAAACACATTATTGGTTTATGAAGTATCAGTAAAAAGTTTGTCAATTGTTGTTTTTAGCCGATCGTAGTAAGTGACTAGTTAGTAACCATCTCTTTAGACGAGGCCTAAAAACGTCACGTTGATTACCAACTGGGCAGATTTACATCCTGACACTGGAGCCAACTATAAATCAGTCATTTTCTTTTCCGGGATTCTCTTAGATTTTTTCGTTTCGGACTGAAGTCACTCAAATGACTTCAACCAAACCAAACCATTACAAAATACTTTTGTTACGAAATTATGATTTTTATTTACCCTATCACTTAATTATACTGTATCCCAAGTATTTTCACACAGCCATATATGAAAGACAATCATTTCAAAGTTCCCATTCTCACTTTGCTGCAGTTTTTAGTAACTTAATCGTCGATAATTGACGACTACATACGTCAACAGCATTTATTTATTTATGCCTGAGCTCTTGAACAGAACTACGGGAATCTTCGACCAAACAACATTTGAAAGCGTTAGCATTTCGAGGGTTTAGTAAATAAAAACATTTCCCATAACTTGTAATGTTTGTTCCAGTTATTTCGCTTTAATTTGAACAAAGGTTAGAAAACCAGTGATAGCTCGAGGTCTAAAAAAACAACTCACGATAACGTCAACAAAATTGAAAAGAAAATACGATATAAAACCTATTAACAGATACCTTTGTATTCTCTGTGTGTTTACTCAATTTACATTTAGGCCTAACGATACAAAGTGTTGAAAATGATTGACGTTGGAAAGAATGAAAACTTTGAGCGTATAATGCAAAAAACATTTTTATTTACACGTAAAAAGTAGCACCAAACGGCCTCTGCACTTATAAACCTCTGTTTCTCACTAAAGTAAAGATTGTTGCTGAAAACCGCGCAAATTTCAATGATTTGTCAAAGTCCAGTGATCGATCGACGATCCAGATCCTCGTTAACAGTTCTTTTTAAAGATCCCTGAGTTTTCACATTATTCGCAAACACATCACATACAACACAATGATATTTATATTTGGCTTTTATCAACTCACAAACAATTTAAAGCTTTCTTAGAAGTTTGGAACACGTCATTATTTTCCGCATTTTTAAAAATCCCACATTTATTAGAACTATTCTATAAAAATCAACATTTCAAGAGCCTCCAGCTTTTTTTGTTTTTGGTTTGCGTCTGAATCCGCTGCGTCGTGGGTTAAAATCCCTGGATTCTCTGCATCAAGTGTCCTGTCACAGAGTCGGAGTGCTCACTTCTGGTTCTGGTGCCGATCCAGGTCCAGGTCCAGGTCCAGACCGGTGCTGGACCTGTGGTCCGGACTGTCACTGAGTCACTGAAACCTGCTGTATATTCCTGATAGAAGGCAGTTGGTTCATCTGAGGAGGGAACATGGAGGGAACGTGGATGTCCGTGGGGCTGAGAGAGCCCGGCACCGGCAGAGGGCTGACTGATCCCGGGTCACTGTGGACCGAACCCCCGCTGCCGTCAGACTGACCCATCTTCTTCTTAATCATCTTCCTCTCTTTAGCTCTGCGGTTCTGGAACCAGATTTTCACCTGGACAAAAAACAGGCCACATGGAAATCCAATTAGAATAGAACAGAGTGGAGCAACAATTGGACTGCAAGCCTGGGAGTTGTTACGTTTTATTTTGTAATTTATAAGTCATGTTACTACATTATTTTAAAAGATTTTTAAATTGCAAAATAAAAATAAATGTTAAATTTTAGGTCCATATTTCCTCATAGACATTATCTCATACAAATAGAACTATTGAAAGTATATAATATAAATCGTGTGACTGTAGAGTTACCTTTTACGAATTAACATTAAATCATGAAAATGCATATGAAAGAAAAATATAAACCTAAAAACAACATTGCTGTAATTGAAAACATAGCTATCATGTGACATTCTCTTGAATATCATTTATTATAATTTCCTCTGTTTTTTTAAATAATGTGGTTTAAAACTATCCTTGTTGTTTCACAAGAACACATTAGTTCAATATGAAAAAAGTAACTTAAAATAGTTTAAAATGACTGTTAAAACATTTACAGATATTCTTTGATTTGTTATTAGAATTATAAAATGTTTTAACTTATTACAACATTGTTTGTTGTTGTTTAATGTTTTAACTTATTACAACATTGTTTAGTTGGAACTAAATACTAATATAACTAAATAATATATAATATATATTATATATATATTGAAATCACATTTTTACATTTCAATATTTTAAACTACAACAGTTATCATCATAGTGATAGTTATATTTATATTTATGATATTATCATGATTTATGTTAATGTATTTTAATGAATCCTAATGAAGTACAACATTTAAATGGACGAAATTTGCTCCTTCTTGTCCATTTAATTTAAACTAATTTACAAAATTTTTAAAAGCTATTTACTGTGTTCTACAGATTATTGACATTATTGGCATCCTTGTATATTTTTGACTTACTGTGTATCCCTGGCAGCCTTAACAGAAAGTTAAAACAAAGTTTCACCTGAGTTTTCAGCAGAACTCATTGACACTATAGTCAGTATTATGTCCTAATGTTTTGTCTCATCATTAACAACTGCTTCATCCACGTCAGTATTTTCCTTACCTGTCTTTCGGACAATCCCAGATTGACAGCCAGCTCAGATTTCCTTCTGATGGTGATGTATCTGTTAAAATGAAACTCTTTCTCCAGCTCCAGCCTCTGGTGGTCTGTGTAAACTACCCTGTATTTCTCCTTCGTCCTTGTTTTACCTGAGAAATAAAAAGTAACATTAAATCCAGCACAGTGTTGTGACACACACACACACACAAACACACACATTAGGGTCAGGACTGACAGTCTGGCAACATGCCAGAACTGGCCTGTATCTGCACGCAGCATCTTTATGAGCTGTGTTCTTTATTCACATCTCTGTTTTATCTACAGATACGCAAATGGAGCTGTTTGATGTGACTTGTAGAAGAGTGAATTTCAAACAGCCACGAGCCGGACCCACTGACAACTTAAAAAGAACGACGGTAGATGGAGGAGATAAGAGCTGCCTCTGCAGAAACTGCAGAATTTATTCTATGTAAAACACCTCCAGTCATTGTGCGGCCTATATTCTGTGTATTGAACCCGCAGCCACACACGTATATGTCCTGCTGTGTGGTTTGTCAACACAAACATCTGACAGCGGAAAACGTCTCGGATTAATTCCTGTCATAAATGAAGAATCGTACGCACACATCTGTGAGGGGGGCATGAGTTCTGAAGTTTCTGTCCACATTTGAACAAACTGCAGCTGTGAAAAACCTCACTCCCTCCACCAGTGTAACTCTCGGAGAGGAAGAGAAGAGGTTGGTGCATATCAAAGTGCTAAGGTGTTGAAAGCAAAGGCCACCGCCTGGATTTGACGGATAACACTCCAGAAACACCCCGACTCAGTGACAGGGAGCTGGCGCTCACATCTACACCAACATTTACATGACAACTGTATCAGCCTGGCGCCCAGGTCTTTACACCTACAATCCTCCACATGAGAGGCACTAATGGTCTGCGGCTCCACTCAAACATCACAAATATGACATGTGGAAATGAAATATTAGGGAGAATACTATTCCAATTCGCGGCTGCGCGTTGTTTGGTTTTGGTTTTTTTTCAAAAAAAAATGCAAGCACAAAAAGTCATACTATCTTTTTTTTTCAGAAATGCAAGCACAAAAAGTCATACTATCATTTTATACACAAACACAACAATAATAACAACAGTAAAACTAATAGTAATGACATTTATAAAAAAATAAACAATACAATAGTAATTATTATTATTAAAGTAACACGCCGTGCGTAATTTCTGTTTTTGGCGCTTCGTTTCCATATATAACGCCTATAATTCTGCTGTTTTTTTCCCTCACCAAATTAACCCAGTGTTTTTGTCCTATTTTTCTGACTCACCTGTGGAAGATGATTGCGCAGTTTTACTCATCCACTGATACGAATTGCGTCTTTCTCTATCAGGAGAGAGTTGTCCGACTGTTACGTTCTCCGGCGGTGGTTGTAAGACCGCAGATCCGGGCGGATGCATGTGACTGTAGTCAGAAGAGCAGTACGGAACCTGACCCGGTGACGTGTTGTTCATTGGTGTGGGAATTGTATTAGGCGGTCCTAAACTATATGCGCCCCAGTCCTCTCTCGGGGCCCCGTATGTTGGGCCCCAGCTGCCCGCAGACTGTGCGTGCGTTTCCATGTTTGGCACATGATGGTATCCGGTAAAGTCGGGGTACTGTGGAGTGGAGACAAAGTTCTGTGGAGGCAGATTGATGCTGGATCTTCTCGCGGGCCCTTGGTGATACATGCCGCTCTCTTTATCCAACAGATATCCCACATACATGGTTTGTACAAGACACTAGAAAATATTGTACAAATGGCAAAAACTTCGATGGGGCCTGATTTAAGGCAACATTGTTGCCTTTCAAACCTGGTAAAAAAACTCAATCCTGATTTTTTTTTAGTCCAGATAAAAATCCACAAGAGAATCGCAGCGTAGCTCCAGTCTGTGCCCCCCTCTCACATGATGTGGCTCATATTGACAAGGTGGTAAAGGTCTACTTGGGCCTTCCTGACGTCAGCGCACTCCTCGACTCTTGAAGATTTGCATCCAAATGTAAGGAGCCACTGATGTGGCCAGCCCAGTGTTCCTTGCGCCTGTCCGGTGTGGCGCGTCATCACCTGACAGTGGGCCTATCCTGGCCGTGGCTTCTTCTCTCCATGAATAAATTAACACCACGGCCAATCAGCTTCTGAGGCTGCGCAGAAACCCTGAGGCCAAAGGCGCAAAGTCACAGAAACCAAAAAGGCCTGTGCGTAATTGCGCAGAGATCAGGTTTATTATACAAGGTTAGAGCTCACTTTCTACGAGCCACCTGTTTAATATGAGCTCTAACTCTTGGTTAATATCCTTTATGTAAATATGGGGAATGATCTGAGACGTGCTGCTGTGGGAATTCAACAATTTTCGACCACGCTTCACACTGAATATCCTCCGATTTCAGATATTCACTTGCAAACGAGGTGCAAAGTATGAGAGGCGTGATTTGTCTCTCTCAGAAGCAGGTCGAGCCTTTAGTATTCCGTGTTCACACCTCAAGGTCGCACTTCACAGCTAATTCCGGTTACAAGGAAACTCCAACAACCCCCTCTGTGACAAACAGCGGCCCTGACACACATCACTCACACACGGCTGTCTCCAGAAATCACACTATTTCCTTCACTGACATTTTTGTTGAATGTGACCCACGAGTCTGGCGAAAAATATGTACTGTTAGTTAAAAAAAAATCAAAGTAATTTATATATCTATGATGAAATGTAGGATTTCATAAAACGGTAACAAAAATAACTCATTGAAAAAATAATCTTTATTCAGTTTTTTGGGAACCAATAATCTGAGCCTGGGTCTCATCTTCTGTTGGATCAGACTGATATTTTGTTTTAACCTTGCTCATCTCCTGGACAGCTGTCTGGGGCCTCGTTTCAGCACAGCTCTCTAATTGACTTGTCCAGGAGCCCAATGAAAAGTCATAAATGCTGATGGGCGTCTCTGAAGCATCTGTTTATTGACCACAAAATATTTATGAGACAATCTGAGTTATCCTCTGACAGCCCACGGTCGGCCGCTCTGTCAGGATTTGGTGATGTATTCTTTGTGGGTGTCAGACTACAGTTTATAGAAGTGGACACTAGTAAATAAAAGAGGTCGTCTTTAAAGGCCTCATGCAGAGGTGGTATTTTTTGATGGAGGACATTTAATATTACTACATTTGTCTCAGTAAAATTTTATTTTTCGACACAATCCGTTTCAACACCAACTGCAATGACTTAATGTATTTCTAAATGTATTACATTTTCTGTATACATCCTTTATTTCCTTAATTTCCTTTAATCTTATTTTTATTTTTCTGCCATTCACCGTCTCTGACACTGTTTGCAAATTTCCCCTGTTTGAGCCAAATTATTCTTATTCCTATATTAGGAATAACTTTATATTGTGGTTGGATATCCTCAACATTAACAGTCCAAACATGTTGGAGAGGTTGTAGTAGCTTTAATTTATCATTCAAACACAAAACATGTGGTACATTTACGATGTGGTAAAAACATGACATGACAACAATTTATAAAGATAAATAAGTTCATACTATATAAAGAATGTATATTAAATTTCCGCAAACGAGAATAGTACAGTATACTTTAATGTATACTAAATCTGAGAGTATCTTTGGCTGCCATAAAAGCAACTGTCGGTGAACTCAATATGATTTTCATTAAAACAAATTTTCTTAATCTTCAAATAAATCATTTTTAACCTATGTATAGTGTTAAGAATATGAAATATCTAAATTGTATTGTATGCTTCATACAGGCTTCAGGTATTTCAGGTAATTTAATCTAAGGAAAGTGATCTAAGGACTTTTAATCAGATTCCATTTTAAAAATACATTTGTTTTGATATCAGTGTTTTTTTAACTTTTTTTTTTTATCACGTTCCGTCGTCATCGCTTGAGCCTTTATCTTACATCCATACACTAAGATTGTTTAAATTTGACATGTTATTCATCTTGATAGAGTGCACTGAATGCTGCCCTCTCGCGGACAATAACGACAGCTTGTCAAATATCGTGATAAAATTTATATTATACTTAAATCCACTAAAAGTTGGTTTGAATTCATTCAATTAGAAACAATTCTGTTTATCCCATTATTGAGTGTGTAATTTATAGACTTTGTTTAATGACATCAGTTTTAACATTGAACTATATTGATTTTGAGAAAATGATTTGGAGGTTTCAGATTTAAGCAGTTGTCAACATGTCTTCCCACTGCTTAACAACAAGCATTAGTGTTTTCTTACCTGAAAAGATTTTGACTTGAGTCCTGGTTTATTTATTGCAGCAGTGGCTATAAAACAAATGAAAAAAAGTTACAGATTAAACTGAGCTCAACGTCAAACAGTTATTAACCAGGAACCTTTAAAAAAAAAAAAAAAATTAACAAGTTAGACATTAAAAATCGAATAAATCAGTGTAAGCTCAAAGGTGGTAAAGAATATGTGCACGTTATGTTAACATGCAAAGTATGTACATATATAGTTTACACGTAGTTAAACATGTAAAATAGTGTAAAATAGGAAGTTAAACTAAAGGTTTGGAAGTATACGCAGCATAGCATATACTGTGAATACAAAATAAAACAAAGACTTTGCAAAAACAAACTAAACTACAAACTAAACCAAAAACTACAGTTAAAATGAGCTAAACGACAACAAAAAACCATCACAAAAATCTTCACTTAATAGCAAAAAACAAACTAAAACTAGCAGCCATGAACGTAGCTTAGAACCAGCCAAAAATAAAGCAGGAATACAAGAGCTTAAATGTTATTCCTGGGAATATTGTTGCTGAACGCTAGAAAATAATATAATGACAAGTTTGTGGGGAACAGCAAATGTCCAAAATATAGCAATATAAAGCTGGGGGATAGCTAAGATGATTGCTAAAAGCTAGCCTAAAGTTCTTAAAGATGATTAGGAAAAAATACGATAAGTAATAAGTAAATAGAATGACCTAACCTGTCAGGTTTTTAGACTGTGAAATAACGACTTTAAGTTACGTTATATTCCATACAATGTTATCGTAATTAAGTTGCTCAACGTTAATATCTCTTTGACTACATTTAGTCTGTGTTGGTATTCCCAGCGTCCTTACCTTGATATTGTCCAACTATGACCAGTAGATGGTGCCATTGGGTTGGTAATGAAGTACTGTATTTCCAAAGCGTTAAATTACCATCGGACTGAGTTTACTGTGGAACAGGAGGAAGAACGGAACTCTTATTTACGCCTTTTGAAATGGACTAACCTAAAATATAAAATATTCATTACCATTTTAAATTCAACTTTACACTTTATTTAACAGGTTATGTGGCTGTTTTTCCAAAATTGAAAAAAAGTCCTAAAATATTTATTTATTCATTCATTGTTATTTATGTTAATGCTTCCGTTTTATTTTAAACAGATGATCGCGTGTTTTATACTAGTTTTATATCTGAGGGGGAAAATGAAAAAAAAAAAAAAGTTGTACTGTAATGATCTGTACTGTCAGCACCACTGACATCCGTGGTCTCCGTGACTGGAGTATGAGTTGGGCAGGACTTTCCCTGAGCTCAGCAAAGTGCACATGTAGTAAATAAGTGACAGTCAGTGGCCAAGCAGTCCAAGAATTTAGTTTGTTGCATAACTTCATTGATGCTGTGAAGTGGCCATGTTACTCTGCATGAGAGGAAGTAAAACAGGACCATCTGCTGCTATTTTTAGAGGCTCTCTGTGGCCCTTGCACACAGGCCCATCTTCCAGTTTGTCATCACTGATGTAAAACACATGTACAGAACAAAGCAAAGACAAGTCTGCTATTTAAACGTTTGGATTCGTTAGCCATTCACACACAAGTAGATATTTACCACATTCTGAAGGATGTTTGTGTTTACGGCTTGTTATTGCTTGGCTGAGGAGTGAACATTTTTGACACACCGGGGGCTGGAACGTCACAGTGTTCAGGAATTTGTGTGGGAACTGGACGTCCATCTGGACAGAACAAAGAACTGTTAGGAGTTGCATAAACAAGAAATTGATCCAGGGTCAGGGATTAGAAGCAAGTGAAGCTAAATATCTTAAAAAATATTAATTGATTAAAACTAAATAATGTTGTATAAAGTAATTTTAATTAAGTTTCTTTGTTGCTAACTTTTAGCTTCCCTGTCTGACAGAACAGTAAGAAGAGTTATTTTAAATACCGGAACAAATATAATATGTAACTAATTGTCTTGTCAACCACAGCCCCCCCTACAGTCCCTCCTGGACCCCTGTGTTGAAGACCTCTTATGTAAGGAAATAGTGCCCTTGTCTGTCAGACATGACAATCTTTCATTTGAGCCAAAAAAAAATTTTTTTTAACGCCCCGCAACCTTTTTTATTTTTACAAACTTCCATCAGAAACATTTAAAGGGCTGATCATGATTTTAATAATATCTTTACAAAGTGGTTCTAATGTGGCAAACTTGAGACAAAACCACAGTTTCTTCTACAAAGTGAAGGTTTTGATTTCTCACATTATGACCCATTAAATCAGCCCAGGACTGAGCCAAAGAGCAGCTGGACGTCCCACAGAAACTTGGCAACACATAGAAATTCCACAGAAAGGCAATAACACGAAAACGTGCATCTGAGGTCCACAAACTAACCCCACCATGTGCACGTTAATTACACCACTGTGGATGCAGCATTTTTCCCAGGGCCTCCTGGTGGAGGAGCTCTCTATACAGCTCCAAGCCTCCTCCTGAGGTGTAAACAATAGGACAAGTGGCTGAGCTGGTTTCACCACACTTTCACCTCTGAATGGGCCTTGACTGATCTGGAGGCTGCAGAGGATGATGGGATTGGTCATTGATTGATATTTGAATGTCACTAGATTCCATATGAAATTTCAAACTACTGTAAATATAGGATGAGGGGAACAAACATTTTATATTTTATATTTTTCCTCAAGTTACCATACTTAACAGATGGTCAAGGCTTTAAATATATATGATCATGAACCATACATATTTAGGCAAACAGATAAACGGAAATTGTTGTCTCTCAGTCAGAAATACACAATTCCTGCAAACACACAAGTGCTTGATATTAAACTGCAGAATAACGAGGTGCCTGTTTACACCATATAAACTGTGTTTTTATGTTGAACTTGGCCCAGTGCCTCTGGGTCAAGTTCAACATAATTGTATGAAATGTATGAAAGAGCTGTACATTTATATATATTTTTTGAAACATTTTGTAGTTTTACTGATCGCCTGCCTTTCCCTGACATGTTCAACGTGTGGTTGTTAAATTCACTTCCTCCTTTGCTAAATTAACCTGTTCCTTGTTCCTAGTTTTTTATTTGTGTTACCATTGTTCATTCATTTGCCAAATGTTCTACAGTATTGCTGAATCCTTTCCAGAACTCTGGGCGGTGCTGGAACTGTTCCCAGAAGTCATCGGAACAGTTCACCAGTCCATCACAGAGCCGTATGTTGAGACTAACAACCATTCACACTAACATTCACAAGAACATTTAACCTGACGATGCATGTTCTTGGACCGTGGGAGGAAACTGGAGGAAACCCATCCATGAATCTAGAGAACATGAAAACTTAACATAGAAGGACCACGCGGAGTCAAAGCAGCGATGGTATCGGGCTCAGATTTACATTTGATCACAGACACTATTATAGACATGTTTATCATCTGTTTATCCACCATCACCTTTAGACACACAGTGAAGCTGTATCCCCTGACAGACGTCTTTATTTAGCTGCTGCTGTTGTCGACCTTTTACTGTGCTTGTTAAAGGTGGACAGAAGCGAGTGTACAGAGGGGACACAGGGGACAGTATCCGGCTCATTGTTCTGTGATTAGCACAGAGACATGGACGTGGCATGTTCACCATTCACCTTCTTGGGCAGGGGTCTGGGAATATCATTGTGAAGGATTTTCATGAGGAGGAGGAGGGGAGTGAGAGGAGGACCTTTGTACGGCTCTGGTCAACGCCCTACGGTCAGTGTACAATGACAGGGTTTGAAGCTGTACACATTTAAAATCTGAATTTGTTTCTTTGCAGGATTTTGTTGGCACTTCTCTTCCTGAGTATAATGTTTTGTTATTTAGCTACAAGGGTAAAGGTGATGTACTGGTGAAAAGGGAAAGTTAGAGATTGTAATCTCCAGTGCTGTTTTCACAAGTTGAAAAAAAAAACAAAATACAAAACCACTTTGTCAGACCTGATACCTGGTATTGATATCAGTAGGTGTATCAACAAGGGTGAATAAAGACACAGAGAGACAGGGCTGCCTTACAAACATCAGGATTTCACAGTTTTTCTCCAACTCCAAGGTAAATAAATGGATCAGGTTGCACAGCACTATTAGTGATATTACAGGCCTATTAAAAGTCATTTGCAGCAAATATTTATTTTGTCCCCTCAGAAGGAGCTCTAGAACGCTAAAAACTGTCCCTATGTGTTGACAATGTGCTAATTTCTTCTTTAAATAAATGCAACTAAAGCAGCAGATATGGCGTGGTGCTGCTACAAACTGAACACTCAGCAGTTTGAACTGTGAGACAGAGCAGTTTTTAACAGACCAATCTCCTTCTTTTCTCCTCAACTCGTACATGAATGGAGGGCAGTTATCAAAGACTAGTACAGTCATCTGTGATGAATTACAAGACTGGCTCTGTGTATTTCAAATCTGACTTTATGACAGTGTGTATAATTAAAACCTAACGTGACTACAGTGTAACAGGGGGCTGTGGCCGGTCAGAAGCAGAGGACTTGTGGTGAGTAGTTGCACAGATTCATGTTCTCACGTGTTTCATTACTGTCATTTGTTTGATCACAGAAAACACTGAAGCAGTTTGGGGTCGTAGCACAACATCCCGCCTGAGTTGAGAGTATTTCTCAGCAGCTGGTCTGCTGTTTATTATAGAACCTCACGGAGGATTGAAAAATAAACTAAACCATGGTGTGACCCAAAGACAGCGAAGAGAGATTTATGTTTTCACATAGTCATTAAATGATTTGGTTAATAACAGGGGGGTCTCCAACATTGTTGCGGGGGAAGACGTAATATTGTAAAAATGGCCAAGGTTGTTTTTGAATGCAATGTTTTCAACTCAGTGTGAAACAAATGGTTTTGTTACATTTCACACTTTCTTCTGCATCAAGAGTCGAAACGGTTAGAGCATATAGAAGAAGAGTGGTTGGAGACAAATCAAAGAAGAGAATAAAATTCAACATGAGAATGACATCTCACCGGACTCTCTGTCTTTGTAAATGTGACAGGAAGAAATAATCTTAAGTCTGTAATCTGCTGCCAAGACCAGCTTCAACATCAAAGAAGTGGCAGGAATCTTTGGCAGGTTCAGGTTTGCCTCGCCTTAATGTGTTTACAATCTATTGTCGTCACTCGACCATGGGAAAAAAACACAGCTAGCCTCTGTGAAACATACTGTAATACAAATTATACTAGAAGAAATGGTTCAACATAACGTTGTCTTAGACCTTAGACCCTAACGTATTTTCTGGACTACAGGTTGCACTCTTTTCATCCTTTGGCTGGGATTACGACTGGGTATACTCAGGTTCGACTTATATATTAAAATATCTAATTACACGTTTGTTATTTTCACAATGACAGCAACTAGAGGGCACTCTTGCAACATAACACCGAAACAACATACTGTATATGTTTTTTTTCTTCATTATAGATTTTTTGGCTGGTGCGACTTATAGTTTGGAAAATACGGTAACATTTAAAGTACCTGATGATTCTGGATTTTTTTCCCCCCATGAACCGATTTTTACACTGTTCTAGTTTTAAAGATGACATCCAAAAGGTCTCAACTTGTATATCTTTGTTCACTGCTCCTCTTTTATTATTTTTAACGCATACTATATATCAAGGATTGGTATATTTTATATTTATATACACACAAAAAAAAACAACATCTGTCCTGGAACTTTTGGACTTATATATAATCTATAAAAAACTCAGTGAAAAGCAGTAAAAGACCATGGTGGTCTCCTTATCTCTACCTGGATGGAAAAACACTGAGTGTAGCTGCAGATACAACAACCCTGTTTGTTACCAGAATAAAAGCAACACAATAATGTGACAGTCAAGAATACCCTTCCTCTCCAACATCCTTCCCTTGTTTGTTTGTATCTATGCTCTGGAAATAGTCCTCCCCCTCCGAGGTTGTTGTGATGGCTGTAATGTGAGGAACTCGCCTCACACTTCACACTAAATCCTGTGAGGACAAGTGGAGACAGTCAAGGGCCCAACCTGTCTCGTGGCGTACGAACACACCTCAGTGCCAGTAAAGCAGAAGCCTTGGCCTCCCAGAGGAAGCCCCCGTGTGTGGCGGCCGCCGGCCGAGACCCGGATGATTAAAAGTTCCTTCCTTTCCCACTTGGAGTGGGCATTGTCCCGCCGCACAGACAGACTGTCCACACGGCGTCCTGACCAGGAAGTGAGTCTCTGAGATTCCAAGGAGCTGCAGAAAAGTCCACTGATGATGACGATGACACAGTTCAATCCAAACAGATCTTTTCATCAAGCTTTGGGAAATCTAACGGAAACTATCAATGAGCGTTTGTTTCAGCAGAGACCTGTAGTTAAATGACACACTGCACTCTGCTGCTGCAGTAATGTATCAGCAGTGACCCTTAGAGGGGGCTGTGGCTCAACCATGGGATCATTTGTAGTTGTAGTTGTGTAATTCTTGGGGTTGAAACGGTGGTTTGTGGCCTCACCTTGGATCAATTCCCACTGGGACCTGATGGTCTTTAGTTCCTACATATAGTTTCCTCCTGCAGTTGAAACACACGCTGGATGTAGATTACTGGACACTCTACATTGGCCATAGGTATTGGTGTAGCTTTGTCTCTATATGTGACCATGTGACCCTCCATCTCCACTCCCACAACCAACTGTCCCCCTGACCTGAAGAAGTATTTGGCAGTAGGAGATAAGGTAAAATACTTATTTTTGTAAAAACATTTGTTTTGATAACTACTGCCAGACTGTTATAACATATCTAACAAAGATTGTTGAATTGTTGTAGATAAAAACCTGCACCTGATTAAACAACACGCTTTAGTCAGGTTCTGTTCTGCTCAAAAGAAACCACTCTAATTTCATCTTTTGGTAAATTATTTTATTTTATTACGTTTTCTGTACTCTTCAGATTTCTCCACTTTTGTTTTGATTTGTTTGGGTGTTTTTTTAACTGATTGGACACTTGATATAGAAGTCATTGGTATTTTTAAAAGAACACAGAAAACAAAAAAGTTTTTGGATACACAGAGAGAAATGGCTGATAATGGATTCTACTGTAAGAAGAACCGCATTTCACGTTTTTTAGGGCTTTTTTAGGCAGAGCGCGGTGAGAGGTTTGGAGTAAAGGCCGACGTACACGGTTATATACATGTTATTGGACTGCTTTACCAGCTCTGATGACAGTGAGTGTCAGCAGTGTAAAAAAAATAAACACAGCAAGACATGAGTTCATGTATAAATATATAGATCTTTATTCATTCATTTTCTTCATATGCTCGGTTTACAGTGTTGAGGAACAAATACTCTCATTGAAACTAGCTTGTTACACTACATGAACAAAACAGAACACACGTTAGGAGCTGTAGGGATCGTTAGTCATGTGATACATGAGGACACAAAAGAAACTTTAAATTCAAACAGTGGTAACAATTGATCTTTGAATGTGCTTGAGCTAATGTGTGATAAAATAAAACGTAACAAAAACAAGATTGTAGTTTAAATATAGTAAAGGAATGTGAGGTTGTTAGGATACAACAAATACTGAAAACATTCATTTTCGGCTATACACTAGTTCAATTGTTAAATATGAAAAAAAATATCACAGATCTTTATATAAAATGTGGCCTTGAACACTGTTTCAATATTATAATAATATAACTTTTGTATACAAAAAAACTAAACTTGATATAAAATATCAGTGCATAATCAGGTCCTCTCCACACCACAAAGACAACATGGATTTGGTCCACAGATAAAAACATCACATGGGCTTTTATTTGGACATCAGTTCATTTAAAGCTGCTTCTGAACAGTGGGTGTCTGTAGTCACACATGGAATCAAAAGTTTAGTTTTGGACGTATCCAACACATCCTGCTTTTAAAAGAACGAAAAAAAGGGAAGTGGGAACACAGAGCTCAGTGAAGCAGAGCCGACTGGTGATAAGGTTACCTATCTGTCGATGGTTGTTTCTAGCCTGCACTGTAAGCGTTACTGAACACTGATCACAGAACCACAGAAAGATGAAGAGCACAGAGAGTCAGTCAGTGCTGCTGACCCTGGTCTGAGGAGGACTGAGCTGCAAATACCAGAGCCACAGTGTTTACAGTCTAAATAAATACACAATTCCCTTCACTAGTGCTTTACCTTTGAATACTTCCTATTAAGCCTGGCTCTATTTTTATTTTTCTAACCTAATTTGTTTACGTGGAAATAAACATAATGTGGTTTCCTTCTCTCTCAGTGACCTCAGGGGCTTTAACATGGACATGTTCAAATCCAGTAAAATAAGTTTGACCTCTCATCCAATTCAGGGAAAACTGAACAAATGCCGTGGACGAAGGCTGGTCTGACATTTCTGAGAATACTGTGACCTGGAGGTAACTGGCAACTGTCACATTTCTTTTTCCTGTATTCCTGTATCACCAACATTTAAGATAAGGATGGATCAGAATCATCTCTGACTCTTTATCACTTCATGTTCAATTGAACTGAAACGTTGTGTCCATTCTGATTGTGTTTGTTGTTGTTTTTTTCAACTTTACCCTGCTTTAATGTGAGTTAGATAACCTAGAACAGTGGTGCTAAAAAGATTGAGTCACAGAACCCACATTTTACCTGAGTCAGTTGGTCTCCACCCAAGTTCTTATCCAAATACAGCAATACACAGGGCCTTGCTAAGGCATAGAAAGTGACTGGAATGTGTTACTGTAGAGATTTTGTTATTTAGTAAAAAATATCTGTAAAATATTCTATCTGTGTGGCTCTGACCAAAGCTGCAGGTTAGAGGCAGAAGCTTGGTCAAACAGAGAGTGTTGTTCTGGACTGTTTTTCACAGTATCACCCTGTCCACAAACGTATACTTATGATCAATTTTTGGCTCACGACCCAGCTTTTTAGAAACCCATAATCTAATTTCTCCTTCAACCTAAATAACAATTAGCTGATTCATCTGGGGGGCAATTAAGAACGCCGTAAAAATAATTTGTGAGATTTTAACTTTTAACAAAAGTCAACATTAGACAGGGTTTCTGTTAAGAATCCTGGTTTGGCTGTAAGAAATGTATAAATATATATAAAACTGTGCCAGTCTAAGCATTATTAGCATAACCAATCACTTGTGAAGGTTTCGTAACATTAAATCCCACAGTTTGATGTTGAAATTGGAATCATGGTTGGTTTTCACAGTAGATGAAGAAAACAAATATACCTGAGCCTGTTTTCAGCTGTTAGACATATCACAGTGAAGGTGGAAGAGAGCAGCAGCAGCAGCATGGAGGTGAAGCCTACATCTGAGAAGTGTGAAGAATGAAAAAGTCTACAGGAAGAAAAACCTCTGTTGATGTGAGGCAGGTTGATGTCAGAGTTGGACCTCATCTCAAACGCTGCTGCCACACGACAGACGCCCAAAGAAGAGCGAGGCACAGGCCCGGAGGCTGCCACGGAGCAGAGCACAGATGTTGTTACACAGGTGGAGTGGAGTAGCGCACCACATAGTTGTAGTCAGGAGGTGGGCTGTGACACTCCAGCCCGTCGTCCAGGGCTGAGTCGTCTAGACTGAAGTCCAGAGAGGGAACAGTCGGTGGGAACTTCTTCTCTGACTCACAGAGAACCGACTCCTTACTCTTACTCACTGCCTTCATCCTGGAAACACAATGAGACGCAGGCTACAGTTCATTCTTTTTGAATTCTTCTACTGCTGAATATTTTCAAGCTCGTGGAACAAACTACAGTTTAAAAAGAAATTAGAAAACAAACTACTAGTTAATCAAACATTAGGCCTCTAAATGCACCACCAAGCTGCAGTAACAACAAACTAGCTTTGTTTTGGATTTCCTCTTCATAACTTGACCTTGTTACCCTTAAAGGGCTCCTTGTGAGGCTGTACAATTTAGACAAACATTTAACTTATTCATGTAGGACATAATAAATCATCGCGGCCTCTTCTGCTTCATTAGATCCTCAGAATATGAGTCATCGCCTTTCATTGTCTTTGCAGGTTGCCATGGGTTTCTGGAGCCTTCTCTCCTGAGGCCAAAGGGTCAGAGCTCAGCAGGAGGAAGTGATGGTGCCTAACTGGAATGTTGTGTTGATGAATAAACTACCTGGCAAAGTAGGCATCGAAAAATAGGACACAATAGAAACTGGTCGTCCCCTGTGGCCCATGTAAAAAAAAAAAAAGAAAAAAAGAAAAAGATAATCTACCTAAACAGGAACACGAAGAAATGAGTATCTGTAGAGTTAAACTGTACGTTGTCTGATTTTGTTTTGCAAACTTTGCTGTGGAAACTGCCCTAATGTAAATATAAAAACCTTTTTGTGTTACACTGAAGAAAGCAGGCGGGGTGGTGAGGGCAGAAGGAGCAACAGGTGGGGACGAGCTGCACAATAGATCCACAGCTAAGAAGGGTGGTCCTCGTAAAAGTCTCTAAGTTCAAAGGTGATAGTGACCGAGTGGTTGCCCAGCAAAAAGATCCTGGTCCGGATCATTGTCCACATGCCTGCCTTCATTCCCGCTGCCATGCTGACGTCCTGATGGCACAAGCTGTCCTACAGTGAGGCTTTTTATCCTCAGCGTCGAGTTTTAAGACGTTACAGTCAGTGAGAGGCAAAGGCAGAAGAAAATATGAGAGGTTTCCAGGAAAGCCGATGGTTTCCTGGAAACTTCTCATATTTTCTTCTTGACCTTGACAGACGTTTGTGCAACACAGCGATGTTCATTTGTCTTTGTCAACTCCGCTAGATTCTGAGGCACCTTTTACTTTCAAATACAGTCTTCAGAGATTTTCAGAGCTGATCTAGGATTACCGTCTACTCAGGTCGTTTTTTCTTTTTTTCTTTACATCAGCCATTTCTTTCCGTGCATCCCAAATTTTTCCTCTTATTTCTTTGGGCTGCTGTTCATGAACTAATGACTTCTTAAAAATGACCAACACTTTGGAAATAACTGCAGTGAACCATGTAGATTAAATGTTCTTAAATCATACAGCTATATTACATTTCCAGTTAAGGCGTTTATCCTACATCCAAGCCATGGAAATGACTTAATCATACACATAAAATAATAATTCCTTGACATGCCAAACATTGAACAGTTTGACAGGCATGAAATACTGACTTTGAATCAACACAGTGTTTCCAAGGGGCTATCAGCCAAGATCTTGGAGTAGCGGAGGATTTATAATATCTTAATGTGGCTTTTGAAATAACTTCAAATCATGGGGGAAAAAAGACAACCAATCAGATATAAGGGACCATTGTTTTTACTGTATGACTTTTGTGAGCCACAAACACTTGAGATATATTAACAGTTGATACAGTGCAGGTGACAGCAGAACAATAACACCGGGTTTTATAGGGCAATTATTGAATTCAAGAGTTTGACCCTGTGAATTAACCCTGCCAATGAGCTGCTGTAAAGTCAACGTGTAATTCTTAAGACACCAACAGAGAGCCTAATAAGAAAAAGATTTACAGAAATTTGATTCAGATTCGACTTCATCCCTGGATAACAGCTAAGTGAGAACAGATTGCCTCGCTGCTTTTCTTCTAAGACAGTTTTATGCACTTGCCTTAGCAGGATCCACATCTTAAAGCCATCAAATTCTCCACAGGGGTTTCGGAGCGCACACTCTCTACGTCACTCTTACCAGATTATGTGTGTGTTTTTGACCCAGTGTTGGATTTAAGAAGACGGCCATGAGTCACAAGTTTAATCAGTTTGGGTGGGGTGCGGGTGTTCTCATTCTGGGATGCTGTTGTGAACACAAATATTTTTGGTGTGTCCTCCTAAAACAGCCGAGCCTCCGGCGGACGCAGCAAATCTGCTTTTGTGTTCAGTCCCTCACTTTGTCACCTTCAAGCCTTTTCCCTCCTACTTTCCCTTTGTGCCCCGGTCCCTCACACACATGTTTTAGTCAGACAAAGGGAGAAAACTGGCTGCTGATTTCTTTTAAAGGCAGAAGAAATGTGTGTGTGTGTGTGTGTGTGTTTTAAAGTAATGGTTATAGCGTCTACATTCCAGCACAGCAGGGAGGTTCCCAAGCAGGTATTTTTCAGACTCTTCCAGTGTTTTTATCTGTGGCTACTTGTTGATAATGTAGAAGAGGGTGTGTATATGTTTGTGTGTGTGTGTGTGAACAACTTACGCTAAAGCCATGATGCTCAGTGGTCGACCTGCCAGTGATTCAAGGCACTTCAGTGTCTTCATATCATCAGCTGAGAGACCCATCCCGCTGTCTGATTGGCCGCCCTGATAAAGACGATGACGTAAGAGAAATCAATGCACCACATGTCATTTGGTGCTTTTTATTTGAACAAAGAAGTGCTTTAGTCTAATCAGCCAGTTATCGTGACACAGAGTGAGTCAATGGTACAATATACCAGGATTCAATTGAAATTAAAAGTCTTATTGAAAATCCCTGGAACGACATCAAACTGAAGATAAAGAACAACATAAAAACATTGGTGTGAAACCACGTCAGTGTCAACACAGCTGTTATCAGCGAGACGTCCACTGGTTTAATGTGTCACAGACCTGACTGGTTTGACTGTTGAGGCTGATTAAGTCACTGTCTCCCAGGTTCAGAAATATTTTCACCACGGTTTAAATCTAGTTTTTTTTTACATGGTGTTGAAACTTGTTGTAAGAACTAGTAGAAAAAAGACCCAGTAGGTTTCAGTCATGGGACTTAAATTCTGCGTGCTGAAAAACCACTTCCTTCCAGTGTTAGGAGTCTATTTCTTCACTGGTTTCTTGGTTTGTTAATAGCGGTTTTTCTGGGTAGGCTGAATAACTCACCCCTTGTCCATCATGTCCCTCGACCTCCATTGTCACCTCATCAAACGTTTTCACACTAGCTGGACGAACCTTAATGTTCCTGGTGGAAAGAAAATCTGGCGTTAGACTTCTTTGATATTTTAGGAATTATTCTGTTTGGAAATTCTTGGAGTACAACGAAGCCAAAAGTTCAGTAGCAAAACCACAGGAACTTAATCACTTAGATCAACAGCGTGAAGTCTCCACGACATTTTACTTTGAAAACACAGCCTGTTTACTTTGAGTTTCAACACTGGTAGGAGCAAAATCCAAGAACTTAATTTGGCTTAAGAGGCAACTGCCATTAATGCTTTTCAACACCTCCTCCACACACACACACACACACACACACACACACACACACCGAGGACCTGTGAAAACCCTGAGCTTCAACAAATATTTTCTTAACTAGACATAAATCATGCAGTTGGCTGTATGTTGTTTCATGGGAAATTCCTTACAGGAGCCGTTATACTGGAAGGACGTCAGCTACCCCGTGTATATTTCTTATCGTGTGCCAGTCAGCTCGGTGCCACTTTGTTCTAAGGTTGGACCTGATTTTCAGTGCATTGAGCTCAGTCTGGGTGCTGAGGGAACAATAATTGCTGTGGATATTGCTCAGTGTCAAGACGGAAGAAAATTCTGGCATTTCCTTGTGAAAACAGAGCCAGCGTCGCTCAACCTTGAATACTTTGAGGTAAAGTTTACACTACTTTAAGATAAAGTGACTGATGTTGAGCTGGACACGGCTGCACGGGAAAGCAGAGCAAACAAACACAGAGGGTGTCCATGTAGCCACATCAGCCACGACGTGCCACAAATTGACACAAAAATACTTTCTGCGGCTGCTTTGAAGAGCATTCACTTCAGAAATGATCCAGTGACAGGATCATTCAAACTGATCTGAGATCCTTTTTTATTAAGGAGGACATTACATTGTTCTGTTAGTTTTTTCTTCCCCTCTGGTGACACCGAACCGTCACTGGAGAGCAGGGCATCAGGGCTGATCTAATCTTTATTGAAATTTCAGGTGAAGGTAACATAAGCGTTTGAACAAAATGTTCTCACCAGCTGCTCCCTGAGTCACAGTGGGAGGCTGGTCGCGTGGACGTCTCCTCTGACGGTGCTGTGGTGGACGGGTCCCCCACCTGAGCCAGCAGGGCTGTGTTGACAGGTATGTAATGTTTTCCCTCCTGTGAGCGCAGAACACAGACAACAAGACAAAGACTCGAGTTACATGATGCAAACTACAGACGGACAAGGGGCTTCTCTCTCTCTCTCTCTCTCTCTCTCTGGACCATTTCTGTACAAATGTAAATAATCTCGCCGTTGATCACAGGAGACATGCCAATCTGATACTGCATATTCAAGTTAATATATTTTGCAAATGGACGAGTTACTTGGATGTAGTCCATCTGTAGGAGACATATAAGCTGCTCTCCTCACAGATGAGACAACACTGTGTGTGTCATGATATCTAAACATGACCTGCTCTTTCTAAGGCTCTGGCCAACTTTCCATCGTCACCTTCAGTTAATGGTAAAGATTTATTTTTGTTTAATTCAGTGTAATCGTGTGTTTTTTTTCCTGTAGGTATTTTTAATCTCAGAAAAGATAACTATATAATAATAAAATAAAATGATGATTTCATTGGTTCATTTGTCAAAAGAAATAATAACCAGAGTAGGAGTGAAGAACGTACAGGGCCTGTTGAGCTAATGGGAGTGCATACACTCAGTTACTATTTGAGCAGCTCTCTGATTGGTCGAACCATCACATCATGCTACACATGCTACAAGTGTTGGACACAGTGGTACTGTCACAAACATAACATCTCAACGCATCATAGCAGGTCTCACTACTGTTTTGGAAACTCTCCCTCCATCGTCTCCATCTCTATCCTGACTTCACCCTCCTATTCAACTATTTTTTTCTATTTTTAAATAAAAACAGACAGCAGTCACTGACAATGTTCACCAGAGTTGTTTTGTTGTTTGAAGTCAACAAAACCCTAAACAATGTCAGCATGTGTGCTTGGAGCCGAGCTGTGTCACAGACAGACAACATGCAGCAACACAACGTGACGTCAACCTGCCGGACTGACTTTTATTAGTACTCTGACGTTTTGGCTCACATTCAAACTATGACATATTGTATGTTCGTCTGTTTGACATTTTATTGTTATTAAAAAAACCCTGTTTATTTGAACAAAGTCTGTCTGGAGGATTGAATGTGAAAATGTTCTGGTTTATGTGTTGGTGTTTCCCTGCAGTTGAACTTGTTATCAGAGAAACTAAACACTGTGGTTTTCTTCTCGTGTACATTTCTTAGCCTGACAACAAATAGCCCTGTCTTCTGACAGCCCTTTTAAAACACACAAATTTCCCACATCTTGTGACATAATTCATAGCAGACAGTGTTCTTGTACAGTGAGCTGATGGTGACATTGTTCTACTGTTTGTATGTTTTGAAGTTTGGTTCCTCTCCTGAGGCACAGCCTTTTCACTGGCCAATTGTTTGTGTTGGGTGTTGCTACTAGCAACTTTACTCCTGGTTATTTACAATATTACACAACTAACCATTAATTGCAGCTTTATAGACAGGACTTCAATGAGATTTTAGCTTTTTTTTTTAAAATGTTGTTTGGTTTCACATCTTTGCTGAGCAGCTGCTTATAATAATCTCTTCATTCATTGTTACCTGCTGCACACTGGCCTGAAGCAGGTCTCCCAGTTGTTCCACCAGCTCAGTAAATGTTGGTCGCTCCTTTGGCTCTCCTTGCCAGCAGTCTAACATGGTCTGGTATCTGTGGAAACAGCAGTCATTTATATCATGTGTTGATTATGTTTAGTGAGGTCATCTTACGGTGGGATACGCTCCATTTATATTTATAATTAACCAAATGGATTCAGTTTTTCTACTGTGGTCTAATTTATAAATACAATGACTACACTATGTCTGAAACTCCATGTTATTATACCTGAACTCTCAGTGGTCTTCACACCAAGGACCAGTTAGAACACACCGCCTCCCAGATGAGCTGTCAGCATCACAGCCCATATGGGAAGACTCACAGCGTATATGTGACTGTTCACTGCAGCGGTCAGACTCATTTAGTGGGTTTAAATCAGAAATACAGAAAGCACCGATGCTGTTGTTTAGGTTACACTGGCAGAAGGCCACTGATTAGGATCAAGTGTTAATGGATCCCTGTCCTGTCTTGGTTTCAGTATCAACCGTGCACCATGTGTATGACCCAGTTTTGTACGCGTGAAACTGTTTAATCGCGTATTTTTTGAATATCATATTCAGCATTTCCTATCATTAAAGCAGATGGTCTGCTGCAGCTGGACCCTCCCCCTTTCTCCCCCTTCTTTCCTCTCCATCTGTGTTTGTGTGCGCGGCATCCCGACCTCTCACTCATGTTAGCCTGGTCCAAAGAAGTAGAGCGATTCTCATGTTAATGAGCGTACTGTAGAGTAGAGTGCTCCAGGTGCTAGCTGTCCTTACACTGACAGGATGTAGAGACTGTGATCACAGCCTCTATGTGTTTAATTCAACTCCGGGGGAAGTCCACGCACTGTATGAGTATTCAGTTGAAACCACACTTCCTGCATCTCTAATGAGAATAAATAGTCTGCCGCGTGCGTCTGGAGGGAGCGCAGTGTTGTTCAGAGAGTCTGTAAATCTGAACCACTCTGTCCGGTTGAGCATCCTCTGTATTGTCCTCCTACTCTCTTCAGCAGCATCTGCTGCATTCCTTTACAATGCATCAGGATGTTTTTCTAACACAACAATTCTGATGAATCAGTGCAGAAGAGGCATCAGTTTATTTGCTCACCTCCTCTACCGTGACATCATGTGATTAATTATCATTCATTTACGGTATGTTTGGGGGTGGAGCCGTTAGCACATGCATGTGAAGCACTTCCCCCCACAGGCTCAGTGGATTTCACAGCACTGTCTCAGAGAACGGCTGTGAATCCTAAACACAACGAATGGAGACGATTTTATCTCGACTTTAAATTAGAGACACAACTCTGTCTCTAGAATGAAAAATAAAGACCATCTCAGATGTATATTTTCATAACAGACTGATTTCCCCGAGACGGCAAGAACAAAATATTCTTGGCACCGGAAAGGCCGGCATCTATGGATTCAATACAACGCCTGAAAGCTAAAGTCTGGATTGGATTTTGTGCATCATGTCTGATCAACATCTCTGTCGCAAAACTGATAAATTCATCCGCTCAGCTTTACTTGGCACAAGTCGTGCAAAGACTTCCCGAGACTTTGTGTTGCCAAAATGCTATTAAGAAAAGGGGACGGTGTTAGGCTTTCAACACAAATAAGACTTGTATAGTTTGACTTTGCGAGTCGTGTTAAATTAAAAGCAGACAGAACACGTGCACTCTATACATTAGGGCGAGACACAGACAGAGATTGGTCGGTCTGTGTTCTCATTACAGGAACCTCTGTCTTGCTGCCACAGTAACTGACAGCACTGATAGGAAAGGAGAAAAGTCCGTGTTCTCCCACACATATTGTCTTGCACGTTCCAAAAGTTTCACATCACAAACCTCTGCCCTGTGTCTGCACTCACTGCTGAAGCTCAGACTTGTGGCTAAGTCAGTGTCAGTCAGAAAATGCTTTTAGCTCGCAGCTGCCAAAAAAACGTGTAGCTCAAAATTCCGCAAAATTATGGTACAGTTACCAGTGATTCCTTTAAGGAACCTCGACTGCTTGAAACGACACAAAAACATACCTGTTCTCAGCTGTATATGAATACTTTTTTGGCTTTACTGTTTTAGTTAAAAAAAAAAGCTGTGGATGATGAGATGATAAACAAGACTTATGTTCTCCAAGAATGTACAATCTTTAATGACAGAAAACGACCGCAGTTTCTGAATCCTGAAAACCCGTCTTAATGTTATGTGTGATCCAACCATCTGGCTGCCCTCGAACTAAATGTGGTTTCTGTGGTACAGATATGTGATTGTTTATCCTTCCACAGAGACAGAAGGCATTGCATTACGCTGATCTGTAAAGTAATATAATACCGGATACACGCTAATGTGTTTTGCGGTCTTCTGAGAACAGTTCAGGTTGTACCGTCCTAAACCAGCGACTGGGATTAAATCAAATGCAGTCCTGGTCCTTTAAGCATTTCAAGATCAATCAATTAATCACTCTAGAACGGCTTAGATCTCCCCTTGCCATTTACAACCACCTCCCAGTGCCCCCTGAAAAAAAAAAGAAAAATATACTCACATTTCAGACGACGCATAATCTGGTGCTCTCATCCTGCTCCCATCTTTCAGTCTGCAGCAAAACTCTTCATCAATTTGAACACCAGGATACGGAGAGGCACCTGGGACAGGAAAAAGAATAGAGGTTCAAAGAGTTGTCACTGACATCATTTATCATCACCACCTGGCCTGTAGCTACGGTGATGTTCTGTTAAATGCAGTATATTTGCTCCAAAGAATCTGATGTTATTAAACTGCTTCTAGCCAGTATAGAACAGAGTTCTGACACACGTCACAAGGATTTTCCAGGAAACTGTGAATTCCACATTCAGGATGATAACTTTGCTGTGACACAAACTAACATTTTAAAGAAAGAAATGAGACAAGCCAGGTTTGATAAATGAAGCATTCATACTAATGTTATGAAGATCGTAAATCAAATCACAGTCGACTGTATCCAAATCATCCAACGCCAATACAGTTTAAAAAAGAAACATAATCAATACCCATAAATGTTATTGGATGATGTAAGTCTTGCTCCACTCGTGACATTCACTAATGTGTGATGTTGTATTTGGATGGCTGCACTGAGAATCTGTATGACCTGTCAATCATGATTCACTGCTAATTTTGTTTACATTTGAATTGTCATGTTAGTCATAAAAGTTCAATTCGGAGCCAAAACCAACTTCACGGACATTGTGAAAACACAGTCGCACACAGAACAACCCTGGATCCAGTGTTCACTTTTGTTAGTTTTGGAAAAATAAATCCCAATTCTGTGTAGTTAAATAACGATTCTCAGCCTTTTAAAAGGCTGTGTGCTTCCCTCACACAATGTCAAACCGTAGGATTTCTAAGAAAACCACAGATTAAATTTAGCATATTGTTAGTTTAGCATAAAAGAATCTCAGGAGATAAACCAAACACTGTGACCCAGATCAGTAAATTAATAAACAGCTTTCTTTGGCTGTTTGGTTAACTTTAAGTTTATTTTAGCTCACCCGTTTTAGCTTATTTTTATTTGTTTAGCTTTTCTAGCTAATGTAACCAGTATTCTTTCGGACTATTTGGACTTATTTTCAGTATTTTTGGGAAAGAAAAATAGCTAGATCAGAGAAGTCAGATTCCTTTTTTTTTTTTGCAACAAAAGCTGTTCTGACATGATTTGAGATTTAAAAACATTCCAAAGCTGACACACTTGTTGATAACACAGCAAACTGAAAAACACCCTTTGGTCAGCTTTAAACCTTTGACCTTTAAAGAGGATTGAATTTCAATGCCGACTTCAGGCATGAGTCTTGGTCACTTGTATCTTTGTCTCCTGATTTGTTTTTCAGACGCCTGATCCAACAGTGCCAGATGTGTATGTGTTTCTTTAGCAAAAAAAAAAAAAGTAAAATGTGGTGAGAGTTTGACAAGAGTGAAGAAGAGAGGAGGAAAATCCACCATGATGATGTCTGTGTACTTTACAGTATGCAATTTGACACACTCTCTGTCAAATGCACAAGTTGACAACACCATATGGCCGTGGTTCAAAATGTACAGTGTAGCAATTCTTCCAACGTTGCTAGCCCCTGTGGTGACATTCAAACATACATTATTTCATGGCGAGAGAGTTAAAAGTGTGTGTCGAGCGATGAACAGGCAATCATGGAGCCAAACACAACATGGTTTTAAAGGCGGCAGTGGTTTCTCAGTGGGGACTTTCACACTGATCTGGCTGCTTGGTTACAGAGCGTTTGTTGTGTTGCCAGCTGAGAAACAAACGTGGAGCCTGCACAGGAGTTCATGTCCCGCAACGGTGCTAAAGAATACAGTCATATCGCATTATGAGTTGCATTAAAATTGCTTTCTCACTCTGACTATGACCCTTTGATGCAGAGGCATAATTTTTCTTGTAAAGTATTTTATAAAAATGGGTATAGCACACATTTTATTTTCTGTATAGTTATTACCCTCAGCTCCTTGTTTCAGCCTGCTTATTTTTCTTCTGCAGGGTGAATATTTTGTATCATTAACAGCCGGCATATCTGTGTGAACCCGCAAATGGATACTTGGGGATCCAGGTACTCACCCAGAGAGAAGATCTCCCACATGAGAACACCGAAGGACCAGACGTCACTCTGAGTCGTGTAGATCTTATCAAAAATGGCCTCAGGTGCCATCCACTTCAGCGGAAGTCTTGCCTGTGCACAGGCAACAAGGAGATCAGTCATTAACTGACCAAAGTAAAGGTCTTTAATATCTTAGAACTCTATTAATCCCTGAGGTTGTCAGAATTTGAAGTTTAGACAAAAAAGATTCCTACTCATGGTAATGTGAAATCATTTTTATTTCTGTGCCTTATTTTACATAGGATTTTCATATTTTGCAATCTTAAAAATCCCGTGATAATATTTTCGGAAGAAACAACTACTATATTTGACTTACATCTCCTTTGCGGACATAATCTGGGTCTTTGTAGATGTCTCTGGCCAGTCCAAAATCACAAATCTTCACAACGTTGTTTTCTGAAAGCAGTATGTTTCGTGCTGCCAGGTCACGATGGATGCACTGTTAGGAGAAAACAGAGAAGAAATAACATTATTTTTGTGTGTTTACATACTTAATAATGTGTGTGTTTGTGTGTGTGTGTATGCACTCATGCGGATCAGCTTGGAGGAGCAACACATGGTCAAAGCATCAGTGATATTACAATAGAAAATCATTTGCTCCATTTCCAGGCCAAGGAATTACTTCTAAAAGGTTAATAAAACAATGGCTTCCTTCTCCAATCAGTTCCATCCGGTCTCACTGAAATTATGAATGACCTGACTATGAATACATTTTCATTTAAAAGAAAAAAAACCCACTGGATTTAGGGAAGAAAAGTACAAAAAGCAAATTGAAGTCTGAGTAATTTTTCACATGAGAAGCTTATCTTCTTATCTGAAGAAAATACAAAAAACCTGTCAATTCACCGTGTGTTTGTTCAAAATGCTGAAGAGTTCAGAATGAACTGTGTTTAAAGAGGGTGTGGTTTTTACATGGAGTGAAACTGGGATTACAATGACAGATCAGCCTGATCTGAAACTATCTATACAATATGCTACAACAGGTTTTCTTCATAAAAGAATGTATGTGAAGAAGCGTATACCTTGCGTGAAGCCAAGAACTCCATGCCTTTTGCAACTTGGAAGCTGTAACAAATCAAATCCTCCAGAGTCAGGACTCTTTTGTATAAATCCTCAGATTCTACAGAAACAGAGAACCAAACATAAAACATTCTTAGTGCAACATAAATACATTTAAGTAGGAATTTTGAGTAACAATCTTTTGTTTTCAAACGCATTGAGTTTTTCACTGTCGAGAGACAAGAAGAAAACAACAGAACAAGTGGTCGAGAGACAAGAAGAAAACAAAGACAAGAAGAAAACAACAGAACAAGTGTCAAATCCCATAATGCAACACGTCCAGATTACAATTCATCCTGTCACGTAGGCGTCTCTCCTAACACCCTGTTTATAAAACATCCTTTACGGATGAGAGCCAAATTAAAACTCATCCTACTTTTTTTTTCAGATATCAGGTGATGTGTGAGGTTTATGGGCCTGGTTGGGGGTCCGAGGGAGTCCTTCCACAGGCCCACCTGAGTAAACAGCTAATCAAACCAGAAATAACACAACATGGCCGACATGCCGGTGCTGAGCTGGAGTCTGAGAACAGATCAACGCTCAGGTCAGCACAGGAAATAAACAGACGCCTCCCCCGGCTCAGTGGGGTGACAGTGGCTCCTTCTGTAGTCATTGTACTGCTGAACAGGAGGAGGAAATGTCCCATCAGAGACAGGCCGAAAACAATCTGAGGGGAGCTTTCATTCCTGTGCAGGAGGGGTGGAGCAAAGGTGAGAGGAGGGAGATGGAAAAGGGAGACAAACAGGGGTGAGGGGC
>NC_024321.1:7726353-7730596 GCF_000523025.1 Cynoglossus semilaevis
TTTTTTTTACCTTCTTCCTCTTCCTCTGAATCGCAGTAGCTCTTATCTTCGATGAACCCAGAGCTGGCTGAGCTTCCTGTGCTGGCTACACTCTCCAGACGGCGCTTCATCAGCTCGCTGAGCTGGCAGGATAATCCCGGAGACACCACCTTACCGTCCTGGCTCTGAGCGGAAACACATATATCATGTTGTGAATGAGATAAGATGAGATGAAATGAGACGAGGTGAGATGGAGGTTGCTGACTGTGCACCAGCGCCACAGACAAAACGGGTCAAAACAACACAGTGGGTTCTTCACCTTGTAGACCAGGAAGTCCTCCCTCCTGCTTCTCAAGTAGTAGGACAAGTTGCCGTACTTGCAGAACTCGACAATAATCATCAGCGGGCCTGTTAAAAACATGTTGGCTGTTAACTCCTGTAGTTCACACTTAAGCAGGATAATGATGATGAAGGTCTGAACCTTTTCTGATATAATCTGGGAGGTGTAAGTGATGAAGCTCACCTCCGGGCTTTGTGCAGGCTCCCAGCAGGTTGACCACGTTCAGGTGATGACCAATGTGGATCAGGATCTTTAACTCTGACATCAGAGCTTTCCTTTCATTGGATGTAGCCCCACCTATGTATGCAGTTTGTTAAGAATCAGTCAATGAATCTTCACACAGTATGACAACAGCAGTGGACAGTGGACAGTGGACAGTAGGTTAGTCCATAATAAACACAGGAGATCAGACTGCTTCATCAAATAAAACCAATTTTTAGACTTAAATATTAGACTCTCAGGTCTATCACAGATTATACCGAGAACCTTTTGTTTTATTTATACATATCCTTCCATTACTGTCCACTTTATTAAAAAGCTCACTTATTTGTAGTTTTATTATTTTATTTTACACCTAAATAATTAAAAAGGTGGATTTGCTTGAGACACATATACACTTAATTAATTTAGTCGATTTATTCAGGATTTTGGGAATGATTTATTGTTTTTGTACTGCAAATCCTTTTGTTCTGATCCTGGTTAAAACTTTGTAAAAAATTATTTTTATTAGATAAATATTTTCCCTGCAGTGTGAAAGATTGGAGGAAGCATTAAACAGGATTTGGAGTATGTAGAGAGGATTACTGGGAAATTTAATTTGAACAGTTTATTGAATTTGATGTGGGAGTCATAATATTAGTTCAGCCCCATCAATATGGATGAAGAAAAGTGATAAATCAAGGAGCCAATAAAAAAAGGACATCACTACGACAAAATGTTCTCACAAAACATGATTACGTGATTTTGTAGAACTTTAAACAATGAAAGCTGCTAAGATTCTCTTTAGGAGTGACAAGGACGGACAGGATCAGGAATGAGGTCATTGGAGGGACAACACAGACAGGAAGGGTTGGAGAAAAAAAAAGATTGAGATGGTTTTAGATGCAGCTACCAGGTAGGAAACAAAGAGGAGATGTATGGATGCAGTGAGGGAGGACATGCAGATAGTTGGAGTCAGAGTAGAAGATACAGAGAACAGGGAGAGATGGAAATCAATGATTCGCTGTGGCAACCCCTGAAAAAAGGACACACTTTAAACAATAGAGTATTGTCCTTAAATTGAACCAAGAAAAATCAAGACTGACTGTGTCTTATGTTCTTTCCAACCAAACTAATATTTATGAGGCTGGGGCTGAAGCAGCCGGGGAGTCTCTAACGAAACCACGGTCAATGTGAGGAGACCTGCTGCTTTCCATTAAGTTTGACCTACGACTAAAAACAGCCAGAGTCTGTTGCCCACGCACATCTTGTGATTTATGGTGAAACGTGATTAATGCTATGACAGTGACCAGTCACTTCTAACTCTGAGCCCAAATTTGGTCCATGTTTCATCACTTTGTGTTATGCATTCAACTTGGTCTTTGAAAAAAAGAGTTTCCGTCACAGCTTGACGTATGTCAGCCTCCACCAACCAGCTGTACTTTACATCCATATTTGTTCAGACCCTCATAATATATAAAAGAAGTCTGTGATGAAATGTCATGAAAATTAAATTTATTATCTCATAAATAGCATTCAAATGCTTGGTTTGGTTCTGGCCTAGTGGCTTTGTTTCACGCCAACATTTATGGAGGCCTGGGATCGTTTCACAATGTTGAAGCCACTGAAATGTTGCAAATGTAAATGTGTTTAATGGCTCATTTTCTTACCCAACATCTGCTGTGCTTGTAGATCACAAGACATTATGGTCCATGCTAAACCTCCTCTTAAGGAATGGGGTGAGAGGTCTCAGACTTACCCTCAAACTGCACTTTGCAGGAAACCAACCGTGCATTCTTTGTTTTGAACCGATACATTCCACAAACAGTGATTACAGACACACGCGGTGCTGCGGCTCTGAGGTGCTATGCTAATATTTGATATTAAACATTTAGAGATAAAGTGTGCAACACATTCTTTGGACTTTACCTTTCAGCATTTTCACAGCAACAGTCTTGCAGGTTGACAGCTTATCGATCCCAAAGGCAGACGCCTCCACCACTTTCCCAAAAGCTCCATGTCCCAGCGTTTTGCCTGGGAAAGGTAAAGAGTATCTGGTAAGTGGGTTGACATTAGCGCTTCCTGTCTCTAGGGTGAAAAAAAATCAAACTTGTTTCTCTGTCAGTTGGGCTTTGAGTCTGTAATTAAAACAACATGCTGGGGCTGTGATCATCAGGCAGTTCTCCCAGAGAATTTATGACCCACTTACAACGGGATGACAGCACAGGTCACTGATAAGTAATGACCCTACTCACCAGCTGCAGAGAGTGGTGACACCCATCCCAGTGATACTTTAGGGTGACTGTGAGAATACTTCCCATCAGCCACTTTGAAGATGAACTTTCAACCCTTTGTAACAATTCTACAATATTTTCAAAATGATGCTGAAATTGAGACTATTACACACAGTGGTTTCCCCACTTTGTTCTTATTGTGTATTACAGCATGTAAATGCAGTAATACACTACACGCTGTGGCCTGCTACGGAAACAGTTTTGAGAGGAAAGAACACAGTTCTAAAGTTGTAAAACTGAAATTTAAAGAAAATGCTTCAGGACATTTAGATATTTCGCAACCAAGTAGGCCACCCCTCAATGCAGTGGTTTTCAAAGTGGGGGGCAGTCTCACCCAGTGAGCGTAGAGCACAGGAGGCCAAATATGTTTCAATATTTTCTTTATTTGTGCTAAAGGTCATTTGTTATTTACTTTGTTTAATGGAGATTGCACTTTGGTAGTTTTGAAGCAATAGCTGTGGGGGTGAATCACTGGGTTAATAAATGAATGAATGAAAAATATTGCTCGATACTCACCAAGGCGCAGGCGGTCCCGGGGAAACTCCCATTTGCTGCTATCATACTGAAGCAGATCATTCTGCTCGTCCAGGGGACACTCATCAGGGTCAATGATGATGGATGGACCCATCTTGTAGTGAGCTGGTTGCTAAAGGTGAGGACATACATTAACGACATGATTATTCTAAAGTTTTACCCTAAACTAGTTGCTAGATGTGTGTGATGTAATTGAACAGGAACAGCTATAGTTGATGATAATAATGGCTTCCCAGCATTATGGAAAAATTTGGATTCCTTCCTGGCAAACTAGATTTTTGCCACAACCGAGCAGCCCTACTGACTGCACATAAATCTTATGTTCTTTTCCCAAAACATTTGCGTTACTTAGAACGAAACTCATGAAATGTGCAACTAACCTTCTAAATGTATCCTTCCACTGAACTATTTCACTGAAGAGTAACTGAGTCACTTCCTTCTATGTAATCAGTGGAGACAAAATATTTGGAACCAAGAGGAAGAGATGTCTTCAAATCTGGCCTTTTAAACTTTACCTTTCTCAGCTTGCGGATGAAGAGGATGAGCATGAGCCAGAGGAAGGTGGCAGCTGCCCCAGTACACACCAGAATGATCACCTCAACGTTTGGCTTTCCTTCATCTCCTGTCAGAAGAAAAACATTTTTCACCAACGACACCTTCTTTTAACCAAATGTTATTAAAGAATTTTTGCGGTTGTATTTTACATTTTTGGCTGCGAGGGCAAAACTCAGTGCCAGCTTTTTGATCAAAGATGTCAAAGCCCATACTTCACATCACACTTAATGTTCTCTAAGAGATTGTTTACGGACAGAAAGTGGAAACACATGATGGTGTTTAGTTCTAGTCTGTTGGAAACGTGGAGCAGACCACACTTTATGTCCTAGAGTGTTCACTTCCA
>NC_024321.1:7730634-7751527 GCF_000523025.1 Cynoglossus semilaevis
TTATGTCCTAGGCTGTTCACTTCCCCGCTCGTTCAATCCATTTAAATCTCATATTCCCTGAACCTCCACAGTTTTTAGTCCAACTCATGTTTCAACTAGGACAGAGTGTGCACACAGGTTACTGCTGAAACATGTTTATGGCACTGACAGCATGGATGATAGTAAACATTATGAGGAAGTATGATATAGAGCTGTGTTAGTGCCAAGATGTTGACATGAGAAATGAGCTTCACAGCCTCACAGTTTAACAGTTCTCAGCTTCACAAGTGAACAAGTAATTTGTTTTACATGTAAAGAACACACACACACACACACACACGAGGCTATAGTCAGTATTTCTACACTATCTATCTACTGTGTGTTCCCGGTCCCCTGGCTGCTGTAGCAGTCAGTCTCTTTGCACTCATTAGTGGACCCCTTAACACTTCAAAGAGGTCATGTCCTCAAGGAAAGGACCCTCAGCCCCAGCCTTGATCATAAAAACCTAAGAAGGAATACACTCGGAATTCCTGGCTGCCACTGATTTTCTGTCCAGGAACATTTTTCAAATCGAAGACAAACCAGAGCTATTTGGAGCATCAGCAGCAGAGACGATTGGTCACACCACTTAGACACACTAAGAAGGTGGTGGAGCAGTAAGTGAAGGCAGTGGAAGTATTGATGTATAAATATATATATATATATATATTTTGATAGGTAGTTAGTACTTACCAAGCACAGTAACCACAGCACTGGTCATTGCTGTACCCTCAACATTTCTGGCGATGCACTCGTACAGACCTTCATCATCTTTCTTCACCCTCTCGATATTGAGGATTCCATTTTCCCCCAGGGTCACACCTACAACACAACACATTTAGTCCAAAAAGTAAAAGTAAAATAAAGGTGTATTTTTAGTTCATTTTACTGTCGTAAAATGTTTCAGATGATTGCAGCCTTCATATAGAAACCCTGTTCCCTGGGATTATATAAGATTTTTCTCTCAAGTCTTGAATATGAATTCTAAGTTATTTTTAAGAATAGTAAAAGTATAACCTCTGGTTACCTGGGCCTTCCTCCACTCGTACTTTGTTTTTGTACCACATAATGTCAGGATATGGAACCCCCTCGGCGAGGCACGCCAGTGTCAGGGTGGTGCTACAGTTCACAACCTGATTGGTCAGGTTTTGTTTGAGCCAGGGGTGTTTTCGTTCTGTACCAAAATAAAAAATGGAGATGCTTTTGCAACTCATTGTGTACAAATACAAACACAGTCAGACTCTCATGACCAGTAACTGCTTACCATTCACAATAAGTGTGACTGGCTTCAGTTCCAGCCTTTCGTGAAACTTTTGTGCCCTGCACTTGTAGCCGGTGGTACTGTTTTTGGAGACGTTGCTCAGATGAAGAGACAGGGAAACGGACAACGGACTAAACTGCAGACTTGACACATTGAAGATGACGGTGTGGTTGGTGGAGTCCAACCACTGCAAATCTGTGTAGAGGTAACGAGCTGCCCGGCAGGTCAAAGTGAAATCATCTCCCTCCACGGCTGTCTGAGGTTCAGTAGTGATTTCCTTAGGGTTATCTGATGACACAAAGGTGAAGAGCATAGTAAATCAAGATCTTAAAACGTAGTTAAACTTTCAAGTAAACATGTGCTGCATTTTTAGGGCTAGATGTAATAAGTGTTTAGGTATTAAAGAATTAAAACAGTTACATTTGAGAATAATTGTTTAACCAATCAGCTACCTCTACCAGAACAGCCATAGGTTGCGTCTCACTTGATGAATGTAATCCTGCACAACAACATACTGTACGTAGATGCTGTGTGTAATAATCAGCCGGTGCATCAACGACATTTTTTTTTATTAATTTTGAAAGAGAAACATGTTCAGGAGAGAAGGATCACTGGCATGTGTTCTTGGAAATACTATTTCTGACAACAGTTTTGACACATAGCTGCTCGTCACCAGACCAGGAATGTCAAAATTGCAGTTATTTCCTGTTTCATCACTGTTAATTGAAAGCACGTTGCTCATCAAGAGCATTGCTGATGGAGATCCTGTGTTGGTCCAATTGGAGCAAAGCTGAGTCTCGGCCCCAGGGGAACCAGACTGTGCTTGTTTATTCAGATTGCTGGAAAGCATTCTGTGTTCAGTAAGAAAGGACAGCTGTTATTACAATTCTGCCTTTTTTAAGTGGCATTCGATCATTCTCTCTTTTCCTCTGCTCTAAAAGGGAATACAATTCCTTTTGGGAATTCTGCCTTCCTGCTAGACAAACCTTTGGCACTTCCTGGCATTCCTCACAGGTTTTCACCTTCTTTGACTTTTTTTAAGGGCCCAAGGCCAATACTTCACCCTGGTGAGATTCACTATTGTTGCAGAGAATGAAATACCAAAAACATAAATGTGTGCAACAACACTGTTAACTATTCCTCCGACTATTACATAACTGTCTGACTCTGAAATTCATTTTTTGGGAACATTTGGAAATGCTCAGGTGCACGTAAAAAGGTAGATTCTCAGAGCAGAAGCTTCACTGAGAAAGAGGAATGACCGGAATTGCCTTAGAGCAGGAATTCAGTTATTCATAGGGTTTTTTTTTTTTTTTAAACGCGTGCCATTATGGTGCTCCATATGGCTCAGGACATGTTTTGCCTTTCTTCCGCCCTGAAGCCACTCAACTACAGTGGAGGATGGTTTCAATTAACTGGTCTCCTTATTGCACAATACAATCTGTACATCCATCCCCTCTTCTCACAGATCACTGCTGCCTGTGCTGTTTGTGTAGATCATCTTGAAGGATCCAGAGCACAATAAAGTTTGCTTTGCAATCACAATAAAAACAGTTAAGTACTGTACCTCCCAACGCACCTTCCACTGTTATATACCACGTAATAGCAATCTACTCACCATACACATAAAAGGGCATCACCATGGTGCTGGACCCAATCTCATTCGTGGCAACACAGAAGTACTTCCCTGACACCTGGGCCTCCCCAATCACCAGCGTACCCACAGTCTGCAGAGGAATATTATTGATAGTAACACTGATAGTGCAAACATAATGACTTACAACAGCAGGTGTTCAACAAAAGTGTTTTGTTTAATGTCAATCATATTATTAAATTTATTTATTCTTCACTTTTTGAGTTCTCCATTTCCCTTTGTTTTGTCAGAAATGCACTGCACACATATACAATTACATAAATTAATTACAAGCCCCCCCTCCATATATATATATACTGTATATATACTATACTGTATATATATATATATTGAAGCAATGTTTTGAAGACTGGAATAGATGGACGTTATTTAAAAGAGTTAATTTTGGCCCTTGACCAACGTGTGTGTGGGCTCTGATTAGTGTTTGTACGAACATCTGTTTTGCGGGGGGGTGGGGTGGGGGGCTAAATCAAAGAGAATGAATAATAATGTGGTTGTATATTGTCTGGGTGTATGCTGGCCTGAACTTCCTGGATTTGTAGTAGCCATTGTGTCAAACACACCAGTGAGGCCGTGAAAACACTTTTAGCAGCCGTTACAATGGTCAAACAAGAACAGTGCACTGAAATGAAAACTTTCCTGAACTTCTACCTTTACACGAGAAAAAAAAACATTAAACAAACGGAAAATAGCGAAAATAGAGTTCAAAAGTTTTTGTGTAACAAATATTGTGATTGTTGTTTATTCTTCCACCATCTGCCTCGTGTGATGTTTTTAATCTTAGTTCATGTTTTCCATGTTTTTCATGGCTGCAGACAAACACAAATGAAAAGACTAAATCATACTGACCACTTCGTGCACCAGTGACATTTGTCAACGCACCAGAAGAGCAGCCCTGTGTATATAACGTTACAGTCGTTACTCACCATAATGTAACTCAATCTTATAAACAGCCACTTAAAAGGTTGTACACAGTCCCTGTGAGGTGACCTGAGCAGGCGCTCTGTGACCTCTGTGGCTCCGTGTGCCCACGTCCTTCCCCTGTGGTTTTGTTCGCCCCGTGACTAGGGCCAGTCTTCCTCTCTGCTGGGCCTTCTGTGGAGCCACTGTGAGGCCCAGCCCCAGGTCCGTTCTTATTCAAATGCCAACACAATTTATGTAATGTGACAGCCAGGAATTCACTCCGACAAATCCCTCTCTCTTTTTTTTTGCTGGTTGTTATCATTGACCCAAAGTCCTGCCTCTATGAAAGCGCTGGCATTTAGCCTCAGATTGGTCAACTTTGCATTAAATCAGTCAGCAAGATATAAGGTTTGACATTTGGTTAAACAAATCTCATGCTGTTCAGTAGAAAACCAGCAATGATCAGAAGTTAGAATGATTCTTTGCTTTAAAAAGCTGATTTCAGTGATGATGTGCCCCTATGTGACCTTGTCTGCCATAGGAGACGTTTCAACCTAATCCTATGGACCTAATTCATCTTAAAGTAGTAGAGGCCTGCTCCTAATTTGTTTGGAGTGAACGCTGCTAACCGGTAACATGCTTCCACCACAACATTTCAAGCAATGACTCCAGCTGAATTTTTTGTGTATTTAGGCCCCCAGCACTGATAATGGGTGGAGATAAAAACTGAGTGACTCCAACTCAAGTGCAGACAGAAACAACCCAATAGTATAGGACTACTATATTATACTATCAGAAGAATACAGAATACAATGTGACTTTAATTGCATTTGGTATTGAAGCATCACAGTCTTCATGATTCTGCTCTGATAGTGAGCTTCACTGCAGATACACTGGAATGATGAACAATAAATCTATTTGCTCCTTATGTTCCAATTTTTTTGTATTTATAAATATGATATATCCAGTTTTTCTGGAAGTTTATTCCAAGATATAATTATGGGAAATGCTTCGATGAAAATCTCCCATTTTTCAAGGATGACTGCCAAAGGCCTTTGCACGGCTTTTATTTCAATAAAAAACTAATTCAGACAAATGAAATCATTCTCAGTCAAGTGCTTCATCACTGCCAGTATAAAGCACGGTTGTGAGGATTTATGGATTTCAGACGTTGAATGTGACTCTTCAAGCTGTGGTCACATTCAACACATAGCCAAGACCTAATAGCTTTTGGCTGTTCCTTGGATATTTGCACAACGACTGCAGTGATCACCGTTGAGTTGGTCACTGCTGTTCGTCAGTCACATATTACAGTCAGCAGCCTGCGCTTACAGTAAATACATATGACACTTTCAGAAGCATGCACAGGGAGGTGAAACTCTTACCTTGGTTCTATTTTTAACCAGATCATGCTTGCTGCTTATGCTTTTAATCCAGTTGCGGGAGTAATTTCCCCTGTCATCGGTGCTGACAGGTATTGGCTCAGTGTAAGACACACAACTGCGGAACAGAAATAGGATTCACTCATGTGATCACTGCTGTGTGTGTAAAACAGATAGATTAATTAGTGTGACTTTCAGATTTTTTCTGTCCCTGTCTAGACCCTGTTGTCTGGGTTACAAAACCTAAAGAAACTATTGGACTCCCTACCCCCCGCTCCCAATCCCTTCACCACCCACAGTGAGGAACAATCAGCCTGATGAGAGGCAGAGGAGGAAACGACAGCAGCGACAGGATGGGTTGTACTATGCGTCCTCTCATACAGGAACCCCTTCCAGCCCCCCATTCCTTCTGGTCCGAGGAGATAACTTTGTTCGTAAGACCTTGGAGGTCAACAAGGCACAGCTGATAACTTCTTAACCTACTGATAAAGACACTGCCATACAATGTCTGCTGCCTGCAGCGCCCGCCTCGGTCCACTTCCACATCAATCCCTGCTCACCTGTAAACCCTTTTCTGCTAATATCCAAAGATTTGGATTAGAAGTGATCTTGAAGGTCTACATGGAGGATTTACAGTGACAGGTAGCCAGCAGGGTCAGAACCACATAAAACAAATATTATTGCACAATTGGCCTCCCACCAGGCTCTGGCTGTTCTTACTCTCATTAGCTGCCTGCCACTGCTGAGGCACTGTTCCTGTTGCCAGCTCTCATTATCTTCAGTCTGGTAGTAAATGCTACTGTGACTAAGTCACACTCAGCTTTTGTTAAATGATAAATGTTCAAAGAACAAGTAAATGTTTTACATATTTATGTATAGAACTGTAATTGCTATATTTCATAACCTGAAGGCAACGGGACCTTGTTTTCTCAGTCTGTAACCATCAGGTTCACCACTTCCCATGACAACCCAGGACTGTGTTGTTAATTACCCAGTATTCATACCATGTCACTCATAAACTCAGTCATGAATACAGCTCTGTTGACAAGGAATGTTAAATCTATACATTGTACAATAAAAAATTAAGCCAAAACAAATGCTAATAAAACATAGATCAGACCCTAAGGGCAACATGGCTTTGACTAATCTATCATAACACAAAAAATGTGTAAGAATTTGTATTATGGTGACTCACTCTTTAAGCATCGGGTCTGAGCGACATGGCTGCCAAAACCAAGTAATGTTCGGCGAGGGAAACCCGTAAGCACTGCAGGTTAGCTTCTGTTGCTCACCAAACATCTGGGGCTTAACTTCCAAAGTAGAAAGCTCCTCCAAAATAGTTGGTTTGACTGTGAAAGAGAGAAAAGAAAGTAGACAAACTCAGGTGCAAAGAAAAAAAAAATCACTGACACAGTGAAGAAACAACGAGAGAGAAAAGGCAACAGGTTCGGTCATCGATCTAAACAATCCCAAAGCTATCCACTGTGGAATCTCGTAATGGCTTTATAATGAGGAATGACAGTCATGATGAATAGCTGTGAAAAGGTGCCACTGACACTAGTTGTCCTTTAGACACTGTGTATAGGAAGAATGACAGGATGATTAGGTAGCCTGAGGGCTGTAGGTCAAAGGACGACCCCACTGTGGCCCATGGCCAGGTCAGTGAATCCACCATGTGCACTGTGATTAGCAGCAGACAAATATCCTCACTCTATCTCAGGAGCTGAGCCCACACCACAGCCGTTCTGTCTGTTCTTAACAGCTGAGACACACAGTTGGTCCTCCGTTTCGCACAACACACACGTCATTACATAAATCCAAATAATGTTCTGTGATAGTTTTAAACAAGTGATGTATATAGTTCCTAATTCCTAATAGCTTCCTAATTAATACCATTTATGGCTCTTCACATCGTTTGCCTGTATATCACTGCTCGTCTCTGTGTTAGTGTGATAACATAGATAACTGATGATGTTTCAGTGATTTATGTTTTGAATATTTATTAATTATTATACTTCCAAACCCCTAAAATGTTCTTCTTATAATGTGTCATTTATTCTTATGCTGTCCTTCAATGACATGCATTTATCCCGTTGCTTGCGTAAGCTGCATTGTGCACTCACATAGTGAGCATGCCTATAAATGCTGGGGACTAGGGAGGTCTGAACGGCTGGAGGCTGCGTGCAAGCCATTTACACACTGCAAAAAAAAAAAAAAAAAAGCCCCTTCAAAAGAGCCCCAATAATCAACAACAGCTGCCCTGGCTACGTCAATCCTGCCTTGGAATCAACAAGCTCTCAAATTCCTTTCATACTGGGCCTGCTACCTGCCGTCCAGTGAACTGAACTCAAAGCATCCAAGGCACAGCGGCAGCCTCTGTCCAAAGTCAGAACACAATATAATTTCCTCAAGATTTTAAAGTCATTATCATTGTTTTATTTTACCTTCTACTGATACAGTAAAGCTCAAATTCCTGAACAGGCCTTTGGCTACGTTGCCCAGCCTTAGGGTGAAGTCCCCGGCGTGGTTCTTCTCCTGCACATCGTAGATCGTCAAGCTGTAGCGCGTCATGTGGTAACAGGTGGAATTCTTGATAGGGACTCCATCCTTATACCTGGAATTGGAAGGAATCAAACAATTACATTTTTATCAGCACATACACATAGGTATTGTATTGTATTTATATCATTTAAAATTTAAAATGAACAAGAAAAGAAATATTCTTTCACCTATATTTAAAATCCTTGTAAATTCTACCTATCTTTGCAACCTTTACCTCAGTCTTTGAGCAATGCTGGTTCCCAGCAACGTAAAGTCCCATTTCTCTGAGTCTGTTAATCACTGGCTTACACCCACTACACTGTAGTGTGAAATGGAGTAATAATGCAAGAGCTACGTGACCTCTGTGGTGTTCAAAGGTAACGCAATTTGTTACTTACCACGTGACTACGTCGGGTTTAGGCAAAGCAGTGACCTTGGGGTCAAGGACAAGCCGTTTTTCTCCTTCTCTGACAGACACAAACCGCTCATTTCGGTAGGAGACATTGATGAATGGATGCTCTACACAAGGCAAGAATAAAAATATTGGAAATTGTGCTGCTCAATTCTAAATCCAAAGTTCTGATATGCAACATGCCCCTCACCATAGACAATAACTTTTGCTTTGGTAGTGTTGTAAATCCAGGGATCAAGCTCTGCTCTGCAGGTGTACCAGCCCTTGTCCTCTGAGGTGATGTTCGATAACACCAAAGCATTGCTCCTCACATGGACCGCGGCTATGTTAAGAGGGTTCTTGATTGAATGACGAAGACTTCTCTGTAGAAACAAAATGATGAATCACCTCCATTGCTACATCTCTTTGAACAGTCATCTGTGACCATGCAACGACTATGTACAGGTCACAAAGTCTCTGATAAGTCCTGGACTTACATCCTTTTGTGGAATCTCCCAGGTGAAGTTGATTCTTCCATTGTACTCGGTCTCACCAGTGCAATTCAGGATGAGGGTGTCTCCAACCAACACCTTGATGCGATCTGGTGTGATTTTTACATTTTTCAGTTCTTTAGCTGCAAACACAGACAACATAGGACTTTAGGGAGCCATCCTTTTTAGCATTACACTTTTTCCATGAAAGAGAATATAACTAAAGAAGACTTACCCTGTACATAAGGGTAATACAATGAGTGGAAACTACGGCCATTTATCACAGTTTTGCAGTTAAGCGTGATGTAGTGTTTATAGGGAATCCTGAATCCCACTTTTGGATCCCACTCCATTCCCGTAACATTATTGTGTCCTGTAGTCCGCCACTGAAATGAAGACGGTAGAACAGATAGGCTCAGTGAGTGCTCGCTAAAGATATTTGGTGACCTTTGTGATAGCAAGGATCATTAAGCCATGTAGAGTGCAGTAGAATACACTGGTTAAACTTGATTTAACACGTAAGTCATGCTCTGCTGGGCTCAGCTGGACCCACAGATGTGAGAGTGAAGGTCTAATTATTTTCTGTCATCCTGCATAGTTTACTCTCCACAAATCATGAGAGCGATGGAGCACAAGTCATTGCCAACTTGGAAGAGGATGTACTGCTGTTTGTTCTCATGCCAGAGATTTGCCTAGGAGAGGAGCCAAGGAAAGGAAAGGAAGGACGGAAAGGGAGCAGGAAGGAGGAATGTCACATAGAGTTTCAAATAGCAGGAAAATTCTCAAATCCACTATGTGTTCCATCTGAGTCAGGGTTGTTTGTCCACAGTTGGCACAATGACACAACTGTCACAACAGATATGACAAAATGACTTTCATGCAATTTTCCAATTAGGGTTTTGTAGAGTTTCTACTGTATGAAGGTGAATCATGATGTGAAGTCACAGATGTAGACTCATTCCTGCCGACGTCTCCCCCTTCATCCATTCAGAATCAGGGAGCTGTCACAGAGTATTTATCTCTGAGAGTTACCTGTTGTTTCCTGTAGTACAATACAGTGTGTGCAGTGCATTTCCTGATGTTCTTAAGAGACGAAGGTCTAAATTTAATCTTAGAGTCTATTATGAGAAACACACTCTTGGAACACCTTCCTGCTCTTACAGGAAGTAGACAGGATGACTCCCTTCGACGCCCCTGAGCTTCCCTTAGACATGCCACTGTCTCTGTTCTGTTTCTGCCTGTTGGTGTGAGAACCAGTGACCCCGCCTCACAGGCAGAGAGTCAACACTTCTTTTTTTCTCAAGACATGACAAACAAGGAGGTAAAAATAACAAAGGTAAATGTTGTTCTTGATATAAATCAAGGTAGGTCAATAAAATAGTCATTTTAAGTTGATAATGATCTGCACGTCTACCATGATGCTGTTAATAATGTGTTTCTGGAGCTTTGTCACGTTCAACACATGTTCTACAAGACAACACGGAATATGGACAACACATGGCAATCATGTTGTGACGAGTTAATAAGGAGCAATGAAGATTCTATACGGGTCAGTATCTATGACGAAAATAGTGACATCTTACCCCTATGAGGGTTACCACAGCATCAGGAGAAGTGGTACGGCAGGGGACCGTAATCGTCTCATCCCTGAAGATGCCCAGGGCAAAATCAGAAGCTGGCTCAACGAAAGCTTGATTTGGATCTATGTCATAAGACAGGATAGAAAAGAATGTTGTTAAAATATAAAACACAAAGATGCACTTTAAGACTTTAAATAAAACAGCCTTTCAGCCTTTTAATAGAAAAAAAAAGAAAATGTGCAGTGCAATTAAATTGGGGCATTGTCAGCAATGTTGATGTCAAAATGATCAAATCCTAGCTAGATGTCAGCAGAGTGCACAAATTGATCACGGCACAGAGAGTTCCCAATGGGCAGCCAGCCATCACACCAGAGCTGTGGGAACTTCAAGGCTGCACAAACAGTCTGCCACTGATGTGAGGTCAAGCAGCAATGCTGTGATAAAGACACTATTATTTGAAGAGTAAGCATGAAAATGATCTAATAAACAGATGGAGGGCTTTGAAAAGAGATTGTTAGACTAAACACAGGCAGCGAGCGCTGCGGGTAAGTTTTTGGTGAAGAAGAAAAAGAAAGTTCATGTAAAGTTGGTTAACATGCCTTTACAACTACTCATCATCATTTTAAGCAAATTGGTTATTATACCATATGTTTGAAGGTTCCTGGAAGAGTTTCTCTTTTATTGTTGTTTAAACATATAATGACAGTATTTGCAAAACATCCAAGGTTAAAGTCATAGCCATTTTTAATAAAAAAAAAATCCTGGGTCAATTCCAAACCCTAAAAGAAACTCATTTGAATTGAAAGTAGATTTGTGTTTTTGAATAAAGGCTGAGCAAATTCACATGTTGTAATTACACATTAACACAGTTGGTATTTTTATAATGCAAGTCTCACTGACCTAAAGTTGACTCAGATGAGCAACACATGGACTATTTTTTTGTACATACTGTAGTCTTGGGGACAAACAAACAACCAAATCTAGACAAGGCCATCTACTTAAATATCTCAAGGGCAGTCTTACAGTAACTACTGCCCTCTGACACTTTAGAGAAGATGAAGGAAAACAGTAGCAGGAGCCGGAAATCACAGTCAATGAACAGGGTTTCCTGTGGAATCACATTCAACTTTTCCAGGACTAAAGAAACCAGTTCCTGTCTCTGTCTGACTCATTTCATGGGGCACTTAAGCAACTGCAGTACAATTTAGTCAGCATCCTGAATTCAAAATCTTAATTAATTTGATATATTCTGATTATTGCTACCCCTGTTTCTTTCTTAACACACCATTGTCTTGTTTTTTTCCCAATGTATTCACTCTAACAATGAAAATAAATAAACATGTAATGTATTCACTTGTCTCTAACAATGAAAATAAATAAACATGTTCTTTGCAGGTCTCACCTCTGACAAAGACATATGTTGAGATGGTGTGGGCAGAACCATCTTTGGTGTAACTGCAGCTGTAACTGCCCGTGTCGTTGCCGATTAAGTGTGTGACTGTCAGTCTGCTGCAGTGTGAATGAGGGTGATGTCTGAATGGACACGGCTCCTCCTTCACACCCTGCGATGAACTGTTACGATAGGCCAGTGTCCAGTGCAGCCGGCCAGGTCCTCTGAAAGAAGACAGAGAGCGGGGGACCAGACAGATGAATGAGGGGGAGATGAGTGTACTTCGTTTATCACAATGGGCTTCAGGAAGACAATCAGATAAACAGCAGGCCATTTTTATGTTGACGTTTGTGAGGTTTCATGCTTTAAAATGCTGATCCCTTTTAAAAAACTCAATTTGAATATTACAGCATTACACAGTCAAGGTTAAGAATAAAAAAACCACACCACAGGTTTCGTTAAGGTTCATTGAAATACAAATATATATATATATATATATATACAGTCAATTGTAATTAATGAATGAATTAAAATCATTTACTGAGTTTGTAATAGAAGAAATATTAATGTAAGTACGGCACTGCCGAAACTGGACATTTCTAGCAGATCAAAGCTGACAATGACCTCGCAAGTTCAGGGTGGCAGCTGTAGCCTCACCCCTTGAGGCTTTGCACCAACGTTCAGTTTATTTGTCCTTAATCTTGACTCAACCCCGATAACTCGAGGTTTCACATGGGAACGTGGTATTTTCTTGAATGGCTTGCTTGACTAACACATTCTTTCCACGCAGCATCTATTTTAAATCTTTCATTAAAGAGATCCCACAGGAGCATCAGACATGTTTTGCATACCACTGCCTTTGCCTGCAGAATTTCGGGTCAAGTGATCTCCACCTCTTAGCCAGACACAATCAACAAGACGGTTGAGCACGAGCCAAGCATCATAACTCATAGCCTTTTAGGGAATCATTACATTACATAGACATGGTACATTCCAGCTAAGTGATGTATGACTCACTAAATTTAGGTTTAAATAATAAAAAAAGCACATGGATCCCACAGCCTCTGGAGGAAATGGACAGTTAAATGTGAACCACCAGCACCACTGGATCCTGTTGAGGATTGACCCGTGCTTTTTTTGTAGCCAACAAGTGTCATGAGAGCCAGCTATGTCCTTTTTATTTCCCCCTTTGGCTACTTTACATGAGTCTCATCTTTATGGCCATGGTTCACATTTTTGTGTCTTAAATTTAAACTATCTCCAGTCCATCTGACCTCTGAGTTCTGACCCGGAAAGGGCAACAAGGGAATTAAATATAGAATAGCTTCCACAAAAACTTAGATGCGCAAAATAAATAATTTTTTTTACTAGTTGCAACGTTATTATAATAGCTTCCACAAAAACTTAGATGTGCAAAATAAATATTTTTTTTTACTAGTTGCAACGTTATTATCTCAACATCATATCGGTTTACAATTGAAAGTGTGTGTGTATTACGTACCTGCAGGTAAGATGTAATGTGTCGTTATATTTGTGAACCATGGGATTGGTCGAGGGCAGGATCCTAGGTGAGTTTTCTCTTTCCAAGTGTCCTGTTGGATACAGTACATGAAGATTATTTTTTTAGCTTTCAGGAAGAATTTCTGCATGAGCAGCTCTGCTTATTTATAGGTCTAATGGTGTTCAACATAAGAATCCCTAGGTTTCTCCTTACTTTCTAGTCATGTGTCACATCACATTTGTTACTTCCTTTTTTTATTTTTATTATTTACCAAATTCTCTGAAATAGGTCATTGTGGTGGAAAGAAAGTCTCTCCAAATTTGTGCAACTATTATCAACAGAGACAATAGGGTTATACAACATTGTAATGTTATGCTCTCATGCTGCTGACATGCTTTCAGTTCGCACACATATAAGGGAAACACATGCATACAGAGATATGGGAAATGGGTACACCTGCACTTTCTAACATGAAGAAAGGGAGCAGAGAAAGAACAGAAACAGCTGCTGAGGGCTGACACTGGCATTGACTCTGAATACTGACTTCCTCAGTGTGTATTATAGCATCATTGTTTTATTGACCAAGGTTATAGACAAAAAAAAGCTGGCTCACACACTTGTTCATGTTTACCACAGAATAGATTAATATTGATATTGTTAAAATAGAAATTATTCTCAGTTGTCTCAATAGTCTCTTTTACCAAGTTCCCAGAATTGGCAGCAAGTTTTTTTTTTAATTGCTATAAAATTAGGTCAGCCATAAATCTTACAGGAGTAGGCCCCTGAGACCAGTTAAATATAAATCCTATACAGCCTTGACTTATGTGCCAATGTGATTGTTTGTATCTGGTTCAACACAAGAACATCTGAAAAAAAACAACAACTCTAAATTCCAATGGCGTGCTTATCCCTTCAAACTGCCTGATTTCTGCTCTATTCCACTCAGTAACACGCAACAGATGGATAAATCAGCAGGGCCCCCAGCAGCCCACTAAAAAAAGAGGGGGAAAAAAAATTTCATCCAACCGCTGTCCTCTCAACACTCACACACTCAAGACTTCCACTTGCCCTGTAGTCTCCACAAAACTGACCTCAGCAAGCATCCCGACGCCCCTAACCCCCTGTAACAGCTGTGTGTTGCATTCATCCAGCAGATTGGCTGAAAATGCCAGAATTGTCCTTTTTGTGTTTCTTCAAAGAGTCAAGAAGCTGGTTCTCATTAAGAGCCATTAAAAAGAGGACAAGCATGGAACAAACTGAGGCCGAGGCTGAATGTGTGATTTCCTCTTCCCTTTGTCAGTACACACTGACCAGACCAGAACTGCAGGGACATGTTGTCAAACTGATTTTTGACACTAGGCCCAGAGAGTTCACATTAGTACCTTCATACTCTTCATGTCCTAAATGAAAAATGGAAGTGGCACAGTGGAGAGTGGAAAGTTGGTTCTTTCCAACCAGCAAATACATTTGAACTTCAGACTGTGAAAATTCCAGGACGGAGTGTGGAGTTTTGGAATGTCTGTTGCTGAAAATATAATGTATTTATCGACTGATAAGTTTCAGGCTTTGTTTAAACATGTGATTTTCACATATTTATTTTCTTCTTTTTATCTTACTGGGGCAGTGGTGGCTTGGTGGTTAAGGAAGTGGACTTGGGTCCGGAAGGTTTCAGTCCATCAGCTGCCAAGTTACCACTGAGGTGCTCTGAGCATGGCACCGTCCCCACACACTGCTCCCCTGTTCACTTTGGTGATGGGTTAAAATGCAGAGGTCACAATTTCTGGTGTGCAGTGCTGAGCTGTGTACCAATGACAAGTAGTTCACTTTACTTTTCTATTTATTTCTGGAATCAAGTACTGCGCAAGAAAATATGTGGTGAGACAAATATAAAATCAGGAAGTACTAAAGTGACTTCATTATTACACAAGAAAAACGATAGATTGACATATCTTTTTTTTAAAAAAAAGCCTGATGAAAAACGAGTCTGTGTCTCTGTGGACATGGTGTTAAGTCATTAGCATGTAGTAATAATAATAATAAAGACAATTACAATTACATTTTTTTTGAGGGAATATTAACAGTTACAACATATCCTGACACAACATAGAGTATTTTTACTGCCATCAAGAGAAAGCTAAGAATTTGGCATATCAATCATGTCTTTAACTCAACTCAATTTTATCCATGTACGTCTGTTCCAACTAAATACACAATAGAAAAAGAAAGGAAATCATTATTTGACAACAGACTGCAAGGTCACCAGTTTATGACGCACCTTCACTGGACTCAGTCCAGTTGGACCACGGACAAACCGATGACCTAGAACTTCAATGACTTAGTGCAAATGTACAAAATGTCATCTAAAGGATCTGAAGTGTCAAATATTCATATTAAAAATGTAATGATGTCAGAATAATGTAATCATCATGTAGAAAAAATGGACATGGACAATAGTGTCAATAGACATTTTCCTAAAGACCTCGTTACAATTCGTTTTCCCTTACAGATATATACAATTTTGAGAAAAATACCTAAAATTTTGTAAGTTCACAATGAAAGGGATTTCTAAAATGTAGACTCATCTTTTTTAGTCTTAATGACCACTTACAGTATTGACATTAATTACCCATTTACATACCAACACAGCCATCAGGAAAACTTTTGGGTTAAATAGTTTACCAGAGGCACAGTGGCATGAGGACCAATGTTCTTTATTAGTACAGCTAACGTTTGCTGGTTGTATAAACAACGTGAAGTGGATGAAATGTATGAGAAAAGGGTGAAACCAGGAAACACATAACATGATCAATGCAATACCAAAGAAAGGGAAGTGTTCTTATAACCTCAACATTGTAAGGTTTCGATGGTATCATCCTGTGATGACTCGGACTGTAATTGTCTAAGACAGAAATCCACAACTTACTCAAACGTCAAGAATCAAGAATCAAAAGATTGACCCAAGTCTGTCAACAGAGCTGAAAACCACTTGCAGAAGTAAAGGGTTGAGGTTTAACTTTGATAGTGAATATTGCCACACTGGACCATGGTGAAACAGCTCCACCTTGCCAACTGCAGGGTGAAGACAACAGTTAGGGCAAGCGACTTTTTTATTAGCCATATATAAGTCTTTGGGGACTTAGAGGTAAAAAGGATCAGACTTCTCTTGAAAAAAAGGAAAATCTGGGAACATCTGGCCATGATGGGTGGCCATCCTGGGTTATATAAAGTTGAGTGGAGCTGACAAAGAAAAATCCTTTGCACAAGTATGCTGAATTGTCAATCCAGAAGATTTATGCTCTAATAATGTACGATTAGGAGTAGGCAGACAGAAGCTCCTTGAAATTGAAATCTCATGTGGGATTCAAAGAAAATATATTGCTAGCTCAGGATAGGTAGGCCTCCTATGGACCAGATGCTGCAAACATCCCTTAAGAAGAGCTCGGCTAAGCAATTTGTAAAGTTCAATAACTTAGAGTAAGGGAATGACTTTTTTGGCTGTGGATCAGTCTCCCAGTCCAGGTTCATGTGTGTGTGTTTCCGTTACCGACTGCTTTGCTTGGGCTTATATGGATCTGCTGGTGAGGAATGTATCCTTACTGCACTATGATGAACTTTTATCACACACAATTTCTACTGAATGTCAAATATCTAAGCAGAAATGATAAAACACCACATCAACTCCCTTTCATAGGAAAACATTATAAACAGAAACTTTTTTTCTTTTTTTTTCTCATAATGAAACAAAAATCAATGATTGATAGTGTTGTAAGCTCAAACCCTCAGGGACAACCCAAAATTTCTACATTCCATCATCACGCCCCACGTCACAAGCACCACAATGATTGTTGTGGATCATTGATTAGATCAGGTCTTATTTTGTTGGATGTCTATTTTAGAAATCATTACACCATTAGATGGATCATGCTTCACAGGACACCGAGTCAATATTATTGAATAAAATCTATCCTTTGCTATGCGGAAGGTTTAGTCATTAACTTCAGTTTAATCACAAATGATGACAAGATGACACGTAACACACTGACTAATGGCTCTAGCAGTCACTGGCCACTGCTTCCTCTCTGCTATTGTCTTGCGGACAGAGTTTTGACAGTTCAAAATTTCAAGTACAAGGAGTTGGGGAAGAAGTCTTTGCTCAGGTAGCGTGTCACACAAGCGTGACCTTTACTGGCCAGAACAATTCCAGGCTGCCTCCTGCCCCAGCGTCCGCTTCCTCCTTGTGTCTTTCCCACGCTTTGTGTGAGGACAGTGAAGGAAATCTACTTGAAAACATCACAGACAAAACTTGGGCTGAGAGTCTGTGTGTGTGTGTCTGTCTGAAGGCATTTCCTTTGTTTGGTCAGCCTGCTTATTTGGAAATAATGAAAAAGGTTTAACTACCACACCTGACTTGGTAGAAAAGTAGTGTGTTATCTTAGTGGGTGTTTTCAGCTGAGAAGGAGATGATGGGTTTAATTCTAAGGAACTGATCCTAACCTGCCTTCTAATCTGAAAAATATTCAAACAAATGTCAGTCCTTCAAATAACTCTTTCGGAATAAACAACTTATTATAATTAATTTAGAAAAGTTAAGATAAAAACAAATCAAAGACAACTCAAACTATATATAATATATAATTAGACAAACATTTTTAAAACGTTTACCACAGCTACCAGACAACTTTATTAACGTGTAATCATACAATTACAACTACCTCTAGTGGCTCATACGAGTGTTGCAACTTAAACTGCAGTCTAAGGTGAAATCAATGCATAGCAACAAACTCTAGAAAACAAGACAGTGACCAATGTGGGATATTATGTGTTTCGTTGTTAATTTTACCCGTTGTATAAAAAAATGTAGCTTCAATGCACAATTCAGCGCATCTATTATGTGATTCAATGTTGATGACCTATCTGTCAAATAAACACCGATATCTGCTTATCTGTGTTGTGAAAAACACGAATATACAGCATGCTAAAGTGACGACTTCTTACCAGTTGTGAATGATGAACACACAAAGAACACGGCCAGTTTGAAGCAGTCGGCTGAAGCCATAGTGCCAACTTCCAAAAATCCAAAGTCTGCCTTAGAATAAAAGCGTCACCGGTAGAGGAACCAAATTCCTGGTAAGCAACGGAAGTTTCTTATTCAGGCGACTAATTATACAGTCTCTGTGCACTATTTTGAACGGCCGTAAAATCCACAGAGTCCTTAGGTGTAGATTCCTCTGTATCCCATGACGCGCTCGCGGGGGAGCTCTCCTGCACAGCTGGACTCTCCGAGTCCTGATCCCGCACACACAGAGCCGGCCTGTGCTGCAGGCAGGTGCTCTCGAATAAATAGGTTAAAATGAATGGACGATAGAACGTAGTGAAAAAATAAATAAAACGAATGTTTGTGTTATTTCCCCGTTTCAGCAGCTTCCGCTTGAACCACAACCAATCCCTTACGTGCGTGTCTTGGACAGTTTCTCCTCCGGTTTCACTCACTGAAGCCTTTTCACTCCTCCGCGTGAGGCGCACTTTATGGAGACACGCAGAGGAAGGATGCAACGTCATTTTTTTGGGGTGGACATAACTGCACGGTGCGCTTAGGGAGGGGACCACATCAGAGGGAGGCTGCCTCCTCACGACAGAGGAGTGAATAAAGGAGACGCTACAGGAGAAATAATTCGCCCTTTCATTCATTTTATTAGGTATTTTTTGGTAATTAAATAATATCCCTGGCGTTTTCTAACCCATCTTCAAGTCAAGTTAACTTTATTGTCAGTTAAATAACGGTCCTCTCTGACTCGCAGTGCAAACAGGCAAGAAGAATATACGCCAACATTTTCTTTTTTGCAGGACCAACACATTCGATCAACTGGCTCAGTCTCACCCTCTACCCTGTCTTTTCTGTTACTAATGATTTCATGTCCTCCTTGTCCAGTTTAATCAATATCTCTCATCAGCACAGGTTCAAACATCTCAATGTAGCTTCTCTTATATTTCGCCTGCATGAAAAGTACTCCAACTCAGTTGTTCCTCTTATATTCTTGTTTACAAGTGAAACATGGGAAATAGTCTGATTAGAATTTTAACAATATTACATTGCAGTACCATTGAGAATATACCCATAAGTCATATGTTTAGTGAAATGTGTGTCATTCAAGTCCCATCAATCAGTGTACGCTGTACTCAAAGAGATTTGCTCTTAGCTTTGACAGCTAGTTTCATTCAAACACTTTGGAATGCTGCCATGGCTGATAGACATATCTGCATTAACAGTATACCTAATGAAGTGTGTCTCAGATTCAGTGCCCGAATCTCGTTTATCAGCAGATTGTTTAACTTCATCCAGTGGCATTTGTTTGCCACTTTAGATATAATCATTCTGTGCAAATTAGGGCGTTAAGGTCATAGCTGTTATCTAATCTGGTCAAAAAAGGACACAGAACATGTAAATAATCATCACAATTTCAGAATGTATTCATCTGCCAAATGTTTTGATAATAAAGATAGAACAAATGTATTTTTAACTGCCAAGGCAGGATACAGTGCTTTTTATATCAAATGTAAATAAGCCTCTCTTGTGCAGCTGTATACCCTGCAGAGTCTGGATGTGCTGCAGACTGTTTTCGTTTATCACCAAAACAATCACTTTGTCGTTATCTCTTCAGCATGAATTGTAAATAAGAACATCCTGTACTCACCTATACACACTTTTTTTTGGTGTAGCACAGAATAACTGTAAAAATCAAAACAAACAAACGAAAACCCATTAAAAACACAGCAAACAAGTTAAAACAACCCATTGTGTTGTGAATTCTTTGGCTTCTGTTGGCATACTGTCAACTGTTTGTATTCTTTTGAAAAGACTTGATGAAAATTAATTACTTAATACTTTTCACATAGCTACAAAAATTAAACATGTTAGTAAAAGTAGGGTCTGCTGTTTAGTTTAGTGGATAAGTCACTCATATTCCGACCATGTGTTTGTTTATGTTCTTTTAAAAAGCTAAATGTCAAAAGTCATTGTTGTCAATCTGGTGCTAAAGCAATCTTAAATTAACTTCATTTTCCTGTTTTTATAACTAAGCACAACACAAAATAACAGGCAGCACAAAATAAATAATACACATTCTGACCATTAAAGCAGACTTTTCAAAAATGTCTATATCACATAAAAGAGTGTCTGCAAGAAAATGTCCAAACTAAGACAACAATGTTCACATTTGAGTCGTCAGTGTGAAGGAGACATTCCCTTTGGGCCAAGAAGGCAGCAGATAAGTCTCCTTGATGAACAATTGCTGGAAGTTACTAGCTGAGAGGGGGGTGTATTTAAAGTGTTGTTTTTTTTTAGATTCTGGTGTTCACAATACACTACAGGGGGAACTAACTTTTACAGTTACAGCATGAATGCTTCCTTAAGCCTCAACAGCAGCATCTTCTTGGGTAAATGAACTAGTAGAAATAAACTCTTTCTTCCATATAAAAGAGTAGAAAATGTTTGATTATCTGCCCTGTGGATCAAACTATTGAAACCAAAATGAACTGAAAACACTGTCTCCAATAACCATTCAATACAGCAGATGGAAAGAATCAATTTCAAAGAATTTTCCAGGAGCTTTTGGCCAATGTAAAATGTTGTATTAATCTAATCCCCAATATGCAAGTTTAGGACTGTCAGAGAAAGTCTGAGTACCCAGAAAGAACCCCAAACATATAAGGGAACAGGCAATCTCCATATAGAAATACCATCATATGTTAACTGTCTGTAAACCAGTGACATTCTTGCTGTA
>NC_024321.1:7751590-7784632 GCF_000523025.1 Cynoglossus semilaevis
ATAAACATCTTTAAATAATCAACATAAAGACAAACCGTAAAGATGTTTACAATTAAGCTAAACCAAAATTACATAAAGATCTACAAACCATTAAGTGAGTGAAGCAGAACGACAGGTGGTAATCACAGATGAACGTCATCAGTATTGGACGATAATCAACACAGATAGGAAGTAAAACGGAACGGGAAAAACAAAAACGGCCGGAATACAAAATAAAACAGGAAACTTAAAGAATAAATCGACTGATCTTTTTTATAGATGTTTCACAATCATTTGGTTCCTGTTGAAGTCAGTTATATTGCTCACTCACTCGCCACGCATTACAATTAGATTTTAATTTCCTCTGAATATGGTTGTTACTTGTAAGTTTAACAACTTTTGTTGTTACCAAGACATCATCATGTTCACAGCAGCAATATTGCAACTAGTAAATACAGTTTTAAATGGGACTTTTACTAAAAAGTAGTAATTCTACTGTACTTACAGTAAAGTTTTATTTTTGATACATATTTAAAATGTAGGACAACGTAGCTGAAATATTAGGAAGCTGGGAAATGTTTTCATGTACCGCCACCATGTTGAAAAACTACCGCACCTGAATTTGAAAATTGATTCTGCAAGTGTGCATCTACACTTGTGTTAATTACTCAAAGAACGTGAGCGGGAAAAGGAACGCACCCACACGTATCAGTTAAATATAGTAACTCTCGTCAAGAAAGATTAAATTAGCTCAATACTGTATATAGTTGTCAAATAGTTTTCGATTTATTTAAAGGCACGACAAAGTACATTTTTAGCACACGTACGCTCTGCTGTGAGTACTCAAACGAGCGCAATTTATTTCTGATGTGATTGCAACGCCGTGCTGATAAAGAAAAGTGTAAATGACATGGAGCCCTGTCTTTCGACAGTAAAATGTAAGTATTATTATGGTCATTTGGTCGATATATTACTTCAAATTGTTGGTACGTTTTCTAATATTCCTCTATTTTTTTAATGAAGAGTAATTAACGCCTAAGCTACAAGCTAGGTTCTAGAAAAATCTACGGGTGTATTGCTGCTATATAACTGTCCAAAGTAATTTAATTTCTACTTAAATTACAGCAACAGACAATGTTATATTCGACGACATTTAACAATTATTTTAAAAACACTAAAGATGAACGTAAACCGTTTTTAATCAGTTTTAAAACAAAAGCAAAATACCTAATAAAAGCTTTTAGACGTCGGTAGACGTCGAGTATTTCGCTGTTTTCCGGTGTAACTACATATAAATGGAAGTCCATAAGTGCTAAGGAAACTTTAAACTCAAACTTTATTGTCCTCAGACATTATCTTGACTAGTAGATACGTATACTCCGATTTCAGTTAATATAAGATAATAAGATAACAGAACATGTTCAGTTCGTGTATACACACACACACACAAATGTAAGTAGTTATCCAGGTTCTAAACATACTCTACCTGGTACTTAGCAAAGCCAAAACCAAATGTAACATCATGTAACATATCATCATGTTATATTAACCTTATAAACTCAATAATTTGCCCTCATATTTTTAACCCCTTACCATTTGATGCAAGCAATTCTGAAAGGACATTCTAATCTTAGATAGATAATTTACTTCTGATCAACCTTTCGGGCCATACTTTTGCTACCACACAGCAATTTTATGTAACTTTTATGTTAAAGTTGCAGGATTTTCTTTTGTCTTTGTCTGTTAATATCCTAACATCTTGATTTGATTCCCCGTTAAGGTCTAATTGATAAACTGCTCAAGAGACAGCAGGTAGACTATGGCGAGATCATAGAGAAATTGTTCTCTGAAGTATCGGGACTTGAAGATTGTACCAAAATAACAGATCCACAGGTACATACTGTAGACTATAAGTCGGACCCTGAACTACTATATATATATATATATATATACACTATTACTATTACTACTACAGTTTGTTCAGTATAGTAGTAGTATTTGAGACTGATCCGTACAACTTCTCACAGTGTGAGGAGTGTGCCATCCAGCTGTGGAACTGGGCAGTCACAAAGAATGTGGGCTCTGCACTAAGTAACAATCAGAAGGCCAAAGGTAAACCTCCAATTTTAATGTTTAATTTATTTCATGTGCAATGATTAAAAATAATAAAAGAGCTATTGTTGTCAACACAATGGGATAGTGAGCAACGGTGTTTTCAGTTTTTTTATACTACACATCTAAATGTTCTGTCTTTAAAGTTCGCCATGTTGCGTGTAATCTGCTGTACTTCTGTGAGCCTGAGCATCCAACAGAGGGCGTCATCCGCAAGCAGATTCTGGTAGGCAAAACCCCTGTATATGGTAACATTACTATGTGGGTGCTTTGTTTTTCAGGTTGACAAGGACAATATAATATAACATAACATGACATAATATTATAATATAATTCTTACAGATGTCTAGCAAAACAGGAAGATCCTGGCTGGACTGCAAAGATCCCCAGATGGCAGATCATTTTCTAAGGCTTGCAGTGAAGGTGATTATTAATTTTACTATTATTATTATTATTATACTAGTGCACAGCTAACTTGTGATTAATCAAATTAAACATGTGGATCATTTGACAGCACTTTTAATATTATGTAAATTATAAAGCATTTCATATCCCCAGAGTCTGGAGAACCTTTACAGCCAACTGACATCCAGAAGTGCTGGAGTAGCTGACATGACTTTTACCAAGGGAGATGTGGAAAAGGATCTTCTTCGAATTCTCTCATTCCAGGCCGAATCGGTAAGCAGTGCACCATGTGACGATCAACACCTTTAATGTGAATATTTGTTCTTGTGATATCTGGCATCTGACGAAGTGTTATTCTGACAGACTTGCAGTGTGAAGTGTGAGACAGCTGAAATGTGAACTGAGAAACAATGATAGAGGGAAATTGTATTCTGTGCTTTTTGTGAAATGTTTAATCTGTTACTTTAAAAACCTTAAAGTGATAGTTCAAGGTTTTATGGTGCCATTTTCTCAAGTGCCCTCACACAGTGCTGGGGCAATGTACCAACATTAGATTCTCACAATTATTCTACTAAAAATATAACTGCCATAGAGGGCACCAAGAAAATTTTTCTTTTAATCTGTCTATTCCCCTCACCATTCTCCATTAAGAAAGTTGTTTTAGTTTAAAATTGCAGGTCTTCAGTTGCTACTTACCATTGTGTTTATTAAGTTACTTTAATTCAAACATTTAATTTCAAAGTCTTGTAAAGACAAATAGTGAATTTAAACATAGTGATGGACGAAGCAAAGAAATGCTAGCTAAAGCAGATTACACTTTTTAATAACCCTTTGTTTTCTTACAAAAACATGGACTATCTCATATAAAAGATGTTCAATTCTCTTTGTGTTTACAGGCCATAAGTCAAGGGAACAACCAGGAGGCTGTGGCCTACATTCAACGTTGTAAAGACATGCTGCAAGGGCTACCAAAAGAGGTAAAGAAAAAAAAAGTATTTTTCTATAAATACAGCAATCCTTATTTCTCAATTTAAATTATATTGTGGCTTTTTCTATTTTCAGACTGTCTATCTCTCCCTTATGTGCTACAATTTTGGAGTAGACACATACAATTTGACAAAGTTTGAGGACAGTGCTTTTTGGTTGCGGTAACAAATAATATTTGTTATTTCTTTAAATTGTTCAGTTTTTATTTCTTTAATAGGTCAGTTGGAGGTATTATGAAGCTGAGCAGCTATAGAATCCCAATAAAGTTGTATATTCCAATTTGTTTAATTTTTAACAGTTATTTTTCAAATTTAATATGAAAATGTTAAGCAAACATTGATCTTCAGTCAGTCATCTTAAGTGAGAGAGAACTTTAATATTCATTGTAAGAATTTTTTTTTTTTTTCATTTTTTAGCCAAAGCTATGATATTGGGAAACTGAATATGAAATATGCGCCTCGCCCTGAAGCCCAGGTAAAGTGACAGAGTAAATGCTTGATCCAACATCTCACATTTAACTGTAAGATGTGCATTCAGGTAATATGATCAAATTATTAAAAACGTATGGATTAATATGACATGTATTTATTCTCTGGCAATAGGCAAAAGTGCTGAGACTCCTTGCTACTGTTTACTTAGAGTGGGACTGTCATAAGTTTCAGGAGAAGGCTCTGAATGCTGCAGACTTAGCCAACAGGGTGAGAAACAAAAACAACAAAATATTGGCACATGTGGTACACGGTACAGAGTACAAATTCTCCTAATTCCCTAATTGCTTCATATAATTTTACAGGAATATGCCACCGTCTCTGGGCAGCACTTAAAGATCAGAATTCTCCTGAGATGTAGGTCCTCGGATGATCACGTGAGAAGAGGTTAATTAACACCAGGTGTCATTGAATGATTAATGTATTATAGAACTGAATGAATGTAGGTAGCATTATGGTGTTAGTAGCTGAGAAAACCCTGACAGAGTTGAGTTAGTGCATTGTTTTTATGTTGTTTTATGTTTTGATGTTTCCTAATTTACACTCTCTTTGAATGGTTTTTCAAAGATTTGTTATTTTTAAAGTTAAGAAAATATTTTAATAATTTTTCAATCGTCTTAAATTTAATTTTACATAATTTTTGGAAGCCCTTAAATAGTTTAGTTTTAACTTAAACAAACCTAACAATTGTACAGTATATCCTTGATTAGACGTAACATTTCACTGTGATATAAGGTGATCATGGAACTCGTGCATCAGATAACTTGTGTTAAAATAGCCGGGCTGTCGGCTCACACTGTATGTGTTTTCAGGACTAGATGAGATGCTAAAATTAGACGTTCCTATTGAGGTGTGTCTGGGCATGGTAAAACTACTTATGACTGAGGACAGGTAAAAACCTTACTCTTTCTCTCTTTAACATGTCCAAATCTGTTAATTAACTTATAATAATAATAATAATAATAATAATAATACTTACTTTGGCTTTTATAGAGAAGTGCTGGCATTTGAGTTTTTAAAACATGTGTGTCAGCGCTTTGCCTCCTCTCCTGACCTTGGAAGTGCTCTGGTCTTGAACATTGAACTTCTGCTGCAGAGAGGAAAGGAGCTGCTGGGTAAACAGAAGATAGAGGACATTATCACTGGTAGATTTTTTTTTGCCAATTCATTCTGCTAAAGAATTTACAGTAAGTCCTAAACACATTGAAGTGTACATTCATACAGGACACTATACAGGAAAACAGCTGACTCCACAGACTCTTTCTAGTCTACATGTCATTCTGTGGGATAAAGCATCAAAATATTTTGAGGTGAATGGTGATTTTTCTTTTCTGTGACTTATTATGGAAAACAAAATTTGTATCATAAAGAAGTTGTATCACAAATGAAACAGAGCAAATAAATCAGTTAAGTTTTGATTAAACTGAAACAGAACAAATAAATCAGTTAAGTTTTGATTAAAGACTGTTAAAATCAATGTTTTGATTTTTGCAGGACAAGAAATACTCAGAGGCTCTGCAATGGTATAGTTACTCCCTGAGTTTCTTCAAGGCGGGTCAGATGGAGCCCAACTTAGCCAAACTGCAGAGGAACAGAGCTTCCTGTTTTCTGCAACTAAAGCAACTAGATAAGGTATTGACAGAAAGCAAAATACAATTTTTGTTTTACCTCTTTGATTATTCCCAATAGCAAATTATTCCCCAGTCCACGTCAATAAAACCTGTGTTGCTAGGCCAAAGAAGCGGTTAAAGAAGCAGAGCGCTGCGATCCTGAGAATATTTTTACTCAGTTCAGTGTTTACAAGATTGCTGTTCTGGAGAACAATGTCAAAAAAGGTATATCATGTTAAAAAACCTTCACCAAACATTAAGAAACAACAAGCATGTGTGACTGGTGTTTAAATCCATTGACAAAACATTTCAGCAACTCTATATTTGCAACAGCTGCAGAGGCAGTGAATGCCATAGGACAACTGTCTCAGAGTCCTATAGCCAAAGAGGACAAACTGCTGGTTTCTGAAGATGCTGCTTCCAGTCTCCTTAGTCTGGCTGCTCAGATCGCTTTGAAGGTGAAGTTCATTGCACTTTGATTTATGATCTCAATGTCAGGGACCGGGCAGATTTAATAATATTCAAATATCTGTGAACAAAATGGTAAAGACCGTAAACCAAATTATTCAGTAACTGCAACAGTCTTTAGTCAGTGGCAGTGTTCTTAAATCTGAACACTCCAGTTTATAGAATAATAATGAAATAATAAAAGTAATTTTTACAAACCTGATCAAATACAATGTAATAAAGTGTAAAGCTGGCTTCTAAAAGATAACATCTATCTTAGAACTATTTGACTTACTCTTCTACGCTACAGCTTTTACTGGTGCTACATACAATTAGCAGTATTGGTGGGTGGGAAGCTAATTATGTATATAGGAGCAGCCACATTGGGTAGCAACCACTGGGATTAGTAATTTGTGGGGTGAAGACTTTTTTTTTCAAATGAAAATAGCAAATGTGTGGGCTGTTCTATTTTGAACATGTTGTATGATTATGATGAAGATGACAACCATGTCTTTGTTTCTGTGAGACAGAATGAACAGCAGGAAACTGCCATAAAGGCACTGGAGAGTCTGTGTGAAAATTCCACAGATGAAGCACAGGTTTTGACTGCTCTCAGGTTAGTTGCTAAAAAAATTCCTAGAATCTTAATCGTCTTCCAATTTTATTTTTTTGCTGCTTCTTCTTGAAATCCTCATGAGGGAAGGGTCGATGAGGTAAAGAGTATATGTAAGTAAGAATAGCTAAAGTTAGCCAAAGGTTAACTGATATTACGTAATCCAAGAAGTTTATTTAAATAGAAATAGAATGTCCATAGTTCTTTGAAATGGACATTCTGAAAAAAAAATGTATAATTTAGAGAAAATTGTCCAAAGCAGTTTACTATTGGTCTACAACAGTAAATGAGAGATTAATCTACTTAAAAGATGGACAAAAATGTCACAATCCTTTATTAAAGTGTATAAGGGGCATAAAAACTCTTGTAAAGAATAATTGTTCATACTGCATTTAATTGTGGTAATCACCTTGATTTCTGGTGGTACCAGCTTGGAAAACAGAAACAGTATTTGGTGTAACACATTTGTGTAATCTATTTTAAAGCATACAGAGCTGATGAATAAGCAAAACATGTTGTTGTAACAGACATGACCACTCATGTACTGAGGTACTGTGATGAGTGTGTTCAATTTCTGTACACCTCTGTGATCCACTGACCCATATTCCTCAACTCCTCTGAAACTGTGTCTCTGTACAACAAAGTTAGTAGGTGAGGAAAGGAGGTCAGCAGCACTTTGTCCATTCATCTTTTTGTAGATGCTTGGTTCGGCTTGTGCTTTCGACGCTGGAGAAGACAAGTGAGGAGATGAGGTGAACCAAGGGGAAGAGAACAAAATATGTTCTTTTATATTTAAGAGTTAAGAAAATGGGTATAACTATTTACTATGACTTCACATATAGGATTGTGGGTATGGATACTTTGCTGCCATATTTAAAAATGGGTGAGTACTTGTATGGGCTAAATAGCTTTTGGGGGAAAATGTGCTCCCTAAAGTAACTGTTGTCTAAACCACAACAGTTTTTGTTTTCCACTCCCACAGCTCTGCAGAAGATTTCTCACCAGTCTCACATGAGTGTTGAGCAGCGCACAGATGAAGCTAACTGGTTCAGGAAGATTGGTATTAATATTTTTCCTCTCCTTCTGTCACTTTCACTTTAATTTGACATGCTATGTTGGCAATTTAAATAATGAAGCACTTTCACTTTATCCCTGCCTGTGTCTGTCCTTGTTGAAGCCTGGAACTCGGCTCTGCAGTGTGAGAGCAGCCCTGACAGGATGAAGGATTTCTTTGTACTCTCTTACCAGGCAAGTACCCTCAATGGCATTGTCAGGTGAATTGATCAATATTTAAAGTATGAAGAGTGTGGACCAATAACACTTGAGCTTCACTTTAACATTCCTAAAGGAGGGCAAACTCTTCAGAGATTTTAAATGAGTCACACTTGTCCTTTCTTGATCGTTTCTTCTGGTTAGTGACTTTTTGACCCTGTATCTGAACGACAGATAAAACATGCAATTAAAGATGTTTGACATGCAAGCACTAAAGCTCAGATGAAGTGCTGGTAGATATGTGTACCAGGGCAATACAAGCAATAAAAGTCACTTGCTGAAAGCCACAGCCTATTTAGATTACAACTACCTGTGATTAACTTCATTCCAAATAGATTACTGTGTAAATGTATTTAATACTGTCTTGTCCAACTGATTTTTCTTTTGTTAAAATGCATTTCCACGAACCTGAAGCTTTCCCAGATATGCCCTGAAGATCGAACATTGCTTATGGGCCAGAAGACTTGCCTGCTCATGGCTGCTGCTGCCTCACTTGAAGTCTGCAGGCGGTCTCCTCACTCTGATCAGGTGTGTCTCCTACATTTAACACACACCATCTATAGTCACATGGATGAGAAATATAAAAATATACCATGACTGTTGAGGATACAAGGGCTAAACATATCACTGGTGCTAGAGTAGGTGTTTCATTTTAAGTCTATGAAGAAGAAACAAACACTAGGTGGCAGTAATGAATACTGAATGTTTTTTGTCTTTGGATCACAGACTGAGGAGCTCACACAAGCTTTGGAGTACATTCAGATCTGTTGGGATGTTTGGAAAACCCTCAAAGTTTCAGGTTATTTTTTTAAATCACCCTGGTTTTTATGTTTAACCATCAAAGTAGGGAATAAGAAGCATTTGTTTGAGGTCAATGCAGAAGTACATACATTTATACTATGATAACAGAAAGACAAAGTTAAATCTTATTACTTACCATCTTCTTTTAGTATAACCACCAAGGTTATTTACAGCATGGACATATTTTGGAAGAACATTTATGAAATACAAGTTGGGTTGGTGGTTTACCTGCTTTCTGTCCTAATCTGATTAGGATCACCTGCATCTGATCCTAATCAGATTGTAGCGCTGTAGGTGTGGATGTCCTAAAGGTTTGCAGAGCATTCACAATGTTTTGCCATGGGGCTTTTTTCCTGCTAATCTTTAGTTAAGTCTGTCTGTGAATTATCCGGAGCCCTTTTCAGTAACTTTATTATAGCGAGCAGGTAAACCAGTTGATTTCTACTGCCACAGTGTAAAGTGATGCAACATTGTTGTGTATTTTTTAAATGAAGACTGAAGAATGACTCTGGAAGAAGATTGGTTAATAAATAATAAGCATTAGCCTTACTGTAGCGTATGAAATAAAAAAACTGTGAAACTAGGCAGTTTAAGTTTAAGGTGTATATACAAAATACAGATTATGCATGTTATTAAAAAAAAAAGAGCAGTGTGTTAAAGTGTCATCACAAACTTACAGGAAGCTTCCCCCTGGACCCCACTGACACACTACTGTTGCTGTATGAATTTGAAGCTCGTGCAAAACTAAATGACCCCAAGGTTGAAATGGTACTGGAGTCTGTTCTGGAGCTGGAGAATGTTGAATCCAAGGTGCTTGAGATCATTGCAGGTAAATAAAAAGTACAAATAAAAGCTTTTTGTAAAATGAGGGATGAAGAAGCAGTGTTACTGATATTATTATGTTGGATTTTTTTTTCTGATTGCAGCCTTAGCTATGGAGCCCCCAGCCCACTTCCCAGTGCTGTGTAAGAAAGCCTTGAGAGTTGCTCTGTCGCTGCACAAGAAACAACCACAGACAGACCTGACCCGCTGCAGGCAAACCCATCACTTCTCTCCATGAAAACACCCTTGACATTTCATTAACTACCAACTCCCACAAAGCAAAATCTGGATGAAAGGCTTTTTGATTGTGCACATTTTTTTCTCTCTCTGTTTCAGCAAGTGTATCCACAGTCTGATCAAGCTGTCCCTCCCGACCGGTGTGTCAGAGGTGGAGGCCCATGGTTTAGAGGAGGTGTGGAGCTACTACGAGGAGGCCATGTCCATCCTTGCCACCACAGTGAGTCAGAGTCCAACACACACCTCCATCCCTCAACTCCTTCCCTCCCACTTTCTCCAGCAGAGATGCTGCTTGCTACATAATTAACCCCCTCTCCTCCGCTCCATGCCTTCCTGCTGTTCTAGAAGTCTCTTTTTTTATCAATGAGCTTTCAGCTGCACTTCAATTAGCAGATGCTTCCATTCACCACCCCCTTCCTGCCAATTTGAATGTCAATGTGCTGCACAAATCATCACACTGCCGGTGAGCTGCAACTTTGAAAGAGGCATCAAATTATTGAGCCATTACTCTGCTTTTGAGGCTCTGCAGATTTTCCCCCTTTCACTCTGCCTTATTTCAGTTATGGAACTCTTTGGATCAAAGCAAAATCCCAAGATTAAAGAGTTGTAAAAAACATTCACATGAAGCATTAATGTGAGATTAAGTACAGTGAAACAGGAAAGGATGAAAGTTAGAAATGGTCCTCACAGGGGTTTACCCTCTGAAAAACACGTTTTTGTTTCCTTACATGTACTACGGTGATCATCCCAGTCACACAGGTGGTTTCCATTAAATCTGGCTTTTTCTTGTTCATTATGTAGCCTGAAGACTTTCCAGAAACCGAGACTTTGTGGTTGCTAACTCGGGCCTGGAACACAGGAATCCTGCTGTACAGCCTGGCTCGGTATCCTGAAGCTGAGAAGTGGTGTGGCCTCGCCATCAGGTTCGTGTGCCACCTGGGATCTCTGCAGGAGAGCTACGAGAAACAGGTGCAGGCCTGAAGGAGAGGGAGGGAGGGAGGGAGGGTAGGGGAGAATGAAATGGCTGGTGGCAATGAATGCAACAACATTTTAAATTAACAAGTTTTCTGTGTATCCACAGATGTCTGGTCTTTACAGTGAAGTTCTGGACAAGTTGGACAAAGCCAAAAAGAACCTGGTCACTGAAGAATAATCTTCCTGTTGTCAACAGTCTGCTGGTAACTACAGTTAGACATTTGTCAGAATGTTGTTTTCATAATTAATTCTTAGATTTACCAAACTAACACTAACTAAGATGTGTCAAAACTAAAGAACCTGGACACGAGTCCATATAAATTACATTATGGATCCAGAGCAGACCTGGACTAGTTTTATTTAATTTGATTTACGCTGTCTATAAGACGTAGTAGATGAGGGCTTCTCTGTTGAAGGCTTTATGGTTGCAGAGCGAAGAGCCACAAGATGGCAGTGGAATTCACTGTGGTCAGAGGACACAGGACAGGAAGTAAGACCAAAGGTTTATATAACAGATGAGACTAATTTCTACTAAAATATTTCTTGACAAAAAGTTATTTCTGAACTCTGAGTGGAAAATATAGTTTTGTCCTCCAGGATTCACTAGTGGCTCTGTCCGGTTCTTACATACAGTCTATGATTTGTACCTGTTCATTAACCAGTTTCAGTTTCTAACCAGTAGTTATGTAGAAGATATGTTTGATGTTCTGGTCCAGATCTGCTTTGGAGTTTCCATTTAAAATCTTTGACAAAATCTTTTCCTGTGTAGATTGAGTTAAGCATCGGTCATTTTTCTTCTGGAGTTTCTTCTCATCTAATTGTAATTGTAATTACTGGTTAGATTTTGGATCAATCCTCGTTCCTGGTCTTTACAATCTCCTGTCATAAATTTAAAAAAAAATGCTGTATTTCACAGTTACTAAGTCAGTTCAGATAGAATAACAAGGACATGAAAATCATAACTGAGTCACATATTTTATTTTCAAACAAATAAACTCTCAAGTCCCAAAATAAAGCCCAAACAAAAATAGCAGGACTGTTCCCTCATGACTAGGACAGGGGAAGACCACAAGGCCCAGTGTCCTGATGGGCTGAACCACCTGCAGTGACAGGAAGGAAACTACTGTACAATCAAAGGGTTCATGTTTGCAAGCACTTACTGCACAGATGCGCCATAAACATAAACATCACCCAGGAGTACGAACAAGAACCCTGACCCCCCCCCCCCCACCCCCGCCCCAAAAATAAAAGCAAAAATGTCATAGTTTCTCTCAGCAGAATAAAGACCCTTGTCACGTAAACACACAGTCATTCAGCTTCCATCTTATTATACACCACCCCCTCAATAGAAAGAGAAAAATGAAATCAACTTCTTTGGGCTTGGACATGGCTGACTGAGGAATGAAACCACACACATTGTTAACAGTCAGCTTGTGTTTGAACTAAAACACCAGAGATGGACCGTTTCATCAATTAGTGATCGATGCCCGGTTCATGTGATTTGGTGGAGACTCCTGCCTGGATCTTTTTGAATTTTAAATATATATATATATATATATATTTAAAATTTTAAAAATCTATGCGTCTAGACACATTCCACAAATCACATTTAGTCAGGCCATGTATAACGGATTTCAATTCTCCAACTGACTATGTTCTGTATCCCAGCAGGCATTTTGAAGAGCAACACCAAGGATACATCACGTCTGTATGGAAATTAAATCTGGAGAGTAGGTCAGAGTTTTTACTTACCTGATATTTGTGGTCTATATAAAAATGTTAGTCCCATTTGGATTCACACATGCATAACGCACAGGTGAGGGGTGGAGGGGTTCACTGGGGGAGCTTATATACAGCTACCACACCCTTTGAAACAGTCAAACTGCATGCAGTTTAGAAATGGCTCTGTTCCCTTCATTTATTCCCTGAACTCTGTTTTTTGACGCAGGTTAATGAGAGCTGGTTTAGCAGTGGTGCCTTGCAGGTGGGGGTGAGTGGGGGCACACCTGTTCAGACTATGCCTGCAGGTACTGGTAGAAGTGTTCTGTGAGTGAAAGAGGGTGGGAAATCCAGGGGTCGAGGTGACAACTTCTGGTTGGTTCTAGATCTTCTGGAAAATTAAGTAAAAATCATCAGCTATTGATATCAGAGGCCAGTTTTCCTCCTTTAATGCCAAACTCTGCCAGGTGGGGGTGAGCAGAGGGGGTCACTTCTGCCCAGTCAAGGGTGTGACATGACTCCAATGGACTAGAAGTCAACTTCAACACTGATTAGTAGAGATGGTTGGTGTAATGGTAGAAGATAGAAATTAATATCAATGTGGCCTGTGATTTAAATTGAAATTGTTTCCATTCAACCTAAATAAATCTGGTAGACTAATCGACCGACATAAACGACCCAAGTAAATGGATCACACGAGGACAAAAAGGAGCACTTGCAGTCACGACAACTGAAAGTCCAAGGTGTTACTACTGGATTGAACCAGTGTAACTATTGGTAAGGTTGTTAAAGCAGCCGCACTGAATGACTGGACACCACTGCAATGCTTTGGTCAAAGGCTCCTCCATTAAGCTGTTTAAGGTTAAATATCTTCACATACTCCAGAGTATGTTGCAGTATTGACCATGCTTTAGGTCAGAGGCTCTCAACCTGCAGGCTGTGTACCACTGATGGTACTTGGGCTCCCTGTCAGTTTAGCCAGGCAAATCTACTCCCTATTAGTTTTAGGAAAGTCACTAACGTATTGTTACCTGCTCTCTGTGTGTGTCTGTGTGTCAGAAATATAATTAAGTGCCAGTAGTGCTACTTGGTTGGACAGTGGGGCTTTGGCTGACAAATAATTAAATAGTCTTATGAGAAATAAATATACTGTATATAAAAGTAGTTACGTCAAGGTCAACTGGACTGGTAGGTTTTTCCGAAGACATTTCACTGTCATTCAAGAGGCTTCTTCACTTCTAACTAACTGCTGGGAAGTTTGTGGTATTTAACCTTGAAGAGGCTGGACGCCTGAAAGAGAGGGTCGCTGGGGAGAACAAGGGGGTGACCACACCCAACAGGGTTAAGGTGTGGATACTTATATAGTGTACTGAAGAGACAGCCCTGTGCAGTTGTATGTTAGTGTTGTTCATACTGGTGGACTTTAAAGAGACATTTTTAGAGATGATATGCAAAGTAGTAGCAGATCATAGTGTAGTTGCCATACGTGATCAGGTGGAGTAATGTGGTTTACTTACTTTGGTTAACATCGAAACTACTATAAGTACAAGTAAAGTGGTCAAGTTGTCGTTGTATGACAATGTAGCATTCTCATGAATTATTTTATTTAGAGATGTATCTTGTCACAGCATTTGTTTCTGTAGTTTAGACTGTGTTTAATGTATATCTAAGAAATGTCTATCGTATCACACTTGATTTCGTTGTGACTCCAGTGTTTTCCCGGTCTTTTGGGATGTAAGTCCAGATTTCCTTTTTTCAATGACCAGGGTTCAGCTTCAGCTGGGGACACACTACACAATTTTCAAATTCTTCAGCCATTTTTAGAGTAAATGCTAACAGACTGGTTTCAGCAGAATTTTGCAAGATGTAATTAAAAGATTAGGAATGTGAAATATGTAATGAGGGAGACAAGATTTGAAAAACCAACTGAAGGCTAAGTGAGCGCAACTCTCTCAGTGACACTCCTGCCTCTGCTAAAGCTCCGTTGTGTCTATGTCTCTTCCTAATTCCTGTGTTACAGGTTTGCAGTGTCTCTTTGCTTTTAATGTTTGGAAAGTTGTTTCAATGTCCTCACTACTGTCTGTCATCTGTAGACGCTGGTCTGTGTTTGTGACATTGTCTCTTTTTCATTAGCAACATATTTGTGGTGGGGTCAGTTATCAGTCCACCTGATATTTGGGTTTTAAAAAATTTGATTGACTCTAAATGAAGCCCGCCTGTTCTGCTCACACACTTGCAGACTATTATCTGCCCCACAACTGGTGCAGACTTTGCCCTACTGGGAAATGCAGGTAGAGTCTTGCAAAAACTCTTGTAGTGTGTCCTCAGCTTTACTTGGTCTAAATCGTATTGTGTACTTAAGGGTTAAGGTCTTCACCAAGTATGAAGACACCGTCAGTGATAGCATATCAAGATGGATCTCTGTATCATTTCCCAGATGTGGTTCTCAGGAGAACCCATATCTCAGATTCCTGAGCTGGTCTAACTTGACCTCAGGCTCACTAATGAGTTAAACACCTGCCACCAAATGATTCATTTACAGATACACAAAGCATCACGGTTTAATCAAACCCAACTTTAGTGTTATTCTTTGAAAGTGGGACATGGGGACAATCCAAAAACAGGTTATATCCACTCTTTAATTGTTAGGACATCCAATACAATTATTGTCTTGTTCTACCCGTTTTTAAGGCCACCATCATGGCGGCAGATAGGACAGTACCATGTGACCATTCAATCAGAAGAGAGTCCACTTGGAAGGCAGAGAGTGTAATAGGCTGATCTGCTGCTCAACGTGAGCTAGGAGGTGCTGGCTGCCCAAACTGTAATCAAATGGCCAAATTTCTCTTTTGAATTCCACAGCAAACAGAGGTTGAAATAGGTGGGGGAGAAAAAGTGCCCACGATTGACACTTGATTTCATCTATTGCACTCGAGTCAGGGCCTCCAGGCAGCATGGGGACACAAAAAAGTCAAGGAAAAACCGAGGGGAGTTTCCTCTTTTCCTTCTAAACCGCGTGTGTCCTCCCTCACAGATGACAGGTAGTCACAAAACAGAATTTGTATTTGATGTAAGGCAGTTTGGTGTTTTGCAGAGAGCCCAGTTACACCTCTCTACCCCCATCCTCTTACACAGAGCAGCTAAAAACCACGAGCAAAACAAAACAAAATCCCACAAATAAAGGAAAAGAAAAGAAAATCTAACAGCCCTCCAAATTGACAATTCTAGTGAAGTGTAAAATGAGTAGTTTCTTTTTAATATGTAGTAAAATCTCAGTAAGATTTTTTTTTCTCATTTATCTCGTGATTTTCTTTTATAATATAAATGTAGAGATTCACAACACATGTCTTCCTCTTCATCTGCCTCCACAGATGTCTGTAATCAGCTGCAGCACAGACAACTGGCAGAAAGACCTAACAGCGAGCTGGTTAGTGATGAATACATCACCAGTTTGTAGGCTCCTCCTCCTCCTCCTCCTCCTCTCATGTCCTCAGTCACTATTAACCAGAGACTGTGTCAACAGTACCGTCAGCAGGGCTCATTTTTATCCAGTCTTTTTTAGAAAGAGAAAAGAAAAGTGAGTTGGTCTTCAACCTCTCATCCTGTTCATCCTCTTTTAAATGTGATTCTGATGAACATTTACAAAGTGATTTTGTCTCTTGTTCCCCTGCGACTCCCCTCTCTCTCCAGGTCTGTAGTAAAACATTCTGATCTTCAGTCAGTCCCAGTCAACAAAAGGATTTATTCCTTTTTCCCTTTTGTTTTTTTTATTCACTTGACAAATTTCCTTTGGAATGGAGTTTCCAGTCTTGAATGGGTTTGTTGAGAAACTCATGCAGGGGATGGGGGTGTGTGTGCACAGTCACAGTAATGGTGATAAGACTTCTTTTTCATTTAGAGAGTAACATAATGATGACACTAAAACTTTGATATGAAACATATCTGCAAAAAGGAGTTGAGGGCGGGGGGAAGGTGGGGCCTATATGGGTTAAGGACAGGTCTCTGGGAGGCGAGAGGGAAGTTCTGCAGCGACGCAGTGGCAGGACGGCAGGGAGCTCAGAGCTTCTCTGAGGAGGGGATCCAGATGTAGGGACCAGACTGCTCCTCGATGATTAGCTTGATTTTGTTGTAGATCTCTTCTAGTGAGTCGCCCTGTACAATAGCTGCACACAAACACAGAGGCAGACGGTCAATGTGAGAGAATCTGGGACTAAAGAATTGATTAATAATGAAAAACAATGTCATATGTCTAACTGATGATTTAGAGAAATGACAATACAGTGACACTGACCTGTGAAAAACTCTCCAAAGTCCTGTTCCAGCTTCACTGCTTTGTCGAAGATTTTATTTGCCTGTTCATACGTCTGTCTCTTGTTCATCTCCCTAGAAACAAATTATTATCTGAATAATTTAACCCCCATGTGTTTATGTGTATACGACAGTGTGTACAGACGTTCAAACTTACATCAGGGCTTCAATGGATTTTGGTTTGACAAAGATGGCAATTGGATAAAGTTGTGCTTGCTGCAGTCGTTTTATGGCGTTTCCAGAAACATCCAGGATGCAGTGTTTCCCCTGTGGACACACAGTTTGTCTGGTTACACGTCTGGACTTCAGAATCTCATTCAAATATATTGTATGTAGTTAATAGATCAAAATCAAAGTGCTGACACCAGTGCATACCCTCTCAGCCACAGTTCTGACGGACAAGATGCTCGTCCCGTAGAGGTTCTCGTTGAACTGCCCTGCCTCTATGAATTTATTGTCCTGAATGTCTTTCTCCATCTGCTCTCTTGAGGCCACAAAGTGATAGTCCTGACCGTCCATCTCGTTCTCTCGCCTTGGACGAGTCGTATCTGAAGAGCGACACAAACGGCGTCTTTGGTAAAAACACTGCTGCTGTATTTTAATGTGTTGATCTGTTGTGTGTGTGTGTGTGTGTGAGAGAGAGAGACTTAAACTGACGTGGTACACAGGAGCCAAACTTGTGAGGAAACTCTGAGATGAGGTCATCATTTATTCTGTCCTTCATTGGGCCCAGGATGATCACAGGCCTTGTGTAGTGGACTGTTGGAGACAGAGGAGACAGACAGTCATGCAGGAGAGCAGATGTATTAATTACTCCTGTGTCAGGCAAACAGAGGTAGCTTAGACTTCCGGACCACTGCCTAATCTAAAAATAGAAAAGGAAGTTACTCACTTTCCTGTCGAATGACTGGCTCATAGGAAAGAATTGTGTCTTCCTGCCCCTCTGTAATAACCACACCATTAGACAAGTTACATTCCATTGAAGACCATTCAGAAGTAGTTCAGCTGATTTTGATGCGGCAGCAGGACGAAGAATTAAACCTATTACAGGCACCATTTGACAATTAAATCTGCCATTGACAGTGTTAATCATGTGTAATATGTGCACAGTTAAAAAAAAAAAAAAAAAGGTTGAAGAACCAGGAAGAGACTCACTTGAACTGCTCTCGCTGTCACTTGTGTTAGATGTCAGGCATTCTGCGAAAGCACAAGACAGCCAGTTGCACACATACCAAAACAACATGGAGCCACAATATATACAGTTAGAAAACGTTTCCACGGTTTGCTGGTCCCATCTATTCTAGGTTCAAGAGAGAATTAAGAAAGCAGAAGTCTCTGCAGCCATGCTCTCACAATATTAAGGAAGTGGTTTTGGGTGAAAGTCAAAGGACATCAAGTGTTTCCTGTTACTGTTTCCCAAACGACCCATGATTGTTTGACACGTGTTTCAATTAGGGCTGTCCAAAGATTAAAGTTTGTAATCTGATCAATCACAGGGTAGTTGTGGATTAATCAGGATTAATCAAGATAAACATTAAATTTAACTGAATACCTTTTTGATATGTTTGTGACTAATCTAAATGATGGAATTAATATGGAAAAATGTCAAGAAACCTGTGCAAAAGTATAACTGAAAATGTAGCTTTATAAAGTTGGCGGTCATTACTGTGCAACCTGATGGTGGCGTGTAGAACGTGTGAAAACATCAGTCAAACCCTTCTTCTCAACAATTGTAACTGGTAAACAGTCCCTCATAATCTTGTCAGCTGACTTAACTGCCCTGCACTGCACTCAGTGAAGCTGGTTTCATGTAGGCTGTCATGGCCTTTGACCTGAAGTTGAGCTCTTCACAAACTCACAGATGGTATTTAATGATCAGGAGCTTTGGTGAAACTAAAGCTGTTTCCTATTGTGTATCGACTGTGTATTAGAGTAAGGGTAAATGGTACAAAAATATACAGTGTATATTCTATGCATTAGAATGCATGACATAAGCCTGTAGTAGTGGACTTAAAAATGGAGGAGCAGAATACTCAGTCATTACTCAGTCTAGTCATGACTACAGGAGGCAGGCATTTGCTGAATAAGGGGAATTGGAGAAAACTGTGTTTCTCCACTCAAACACAGCATCACACTGTGGCTCTGGTGACAAATACATTCTGTGACTTTGTCTGACAAAACTGTGCTAAATGATACAGACTCCCATGAGACCCAGGTGAGCGTCTCCCTCTGTAGATGTAAGTGTGTGGTTCAACATTCCTATCTGTGTCTGCGGTGACAAAGCTTTACTCTCTGAGCTCAAGGGGACATGACGCTGCTTGACACAGTAGGGCCGCACACTTACTCAAACTCTTTGATCCATAAAAGTCATCGCTTAACCCTGGGAAGTCCTAGGTGTCCCGACAGGTGAGAGCAGAAACCAAGAGGAAAGAGCAGAGAGGAAGAAGAGGAGAAAGAAGAAGAAGAAGAAGAGGTTAGTGAGAGTCAGGGCAGAGAGGGAGAGGAGAGGAGTGCTGTGCAGTGCTCACCAGGCCATCCAACACTTGGTGCTGTGCTCGACTCATTAGGCCTTAAGCTCAGCTTTTTTCCAATCCTATTAAAACAGGATTTTGACCCGTTTAATGTTGGAGCTTGTGTCCAGTTGTGGGTCAGTGACAATGGCTTGTAGTGAGAGTAGCTCAAACAGTGTTAGAAGGCCTGTGTGTTAATGCAGCCAGGAAGGCATGGTGCACACACACACACATGCACATGCACACAGTCAGACTCCTCTGGGGCCCACAGACACGTCAGAGAGAAGCCCACCTGTGGGGCATCTCTCTGGGACAGTGAGGTCGGGATGAGTGTGGTGACAAACCACAATCCATCCCTGGAGGTGAGCGGAATAGATGAAAAACTTGAGAGACAGAACTGAAGCATGAAGGGGAAAAGATGGAGAAAACACAACCCCCCCCCCCCCCCCCCCCCCCCCAGGATCACACAGCTGATACTCACGTTCAGACTCCACCAACTCCTGCACAATATTCTCCTTGCTCTTGTAAAACGGGAACTTGCGTGAGAGGTTGAAGCTTTTTTTGCGCTTTACTTTGACTGGCTGCTCGTGTGGGTGAGAGTGGGGGACGGCGGGGCAATGAGAGGGTGAGAACAAAAACAGAATGGGTTTCAATGAGGGTATTGAATAAGCATGCAAAATAACAGAAAAGAAACATCAACAACCAAACGATGCATGTGGTGTAATGAACAGAGGAGAAGCAGGTGATGTGTGATGTGAAATGAGCAGCACAGGAGCAACATCTAATTCAACAGTCGTTCCAAATAAATGACGGTTCAGCCTCTGATGAAGGTGCTGACATCTTATAAGCAGTGGAGGTAAGAGAAACCTCTCATCTCCACAGCTCCTATGTAACATATAGAGTAACACGAGTGCTCTGTGTGCTGGTTTCAGGGTGCAGCTGCTGGACTCCACCCCCCCACACAGTGAGGGTGGAGGTGGGGCAGTAGACTGTCTCTCCCTGGGAGTCCAGCAGCAGTGGTGAACAGTCTCTGTGGCACCAGAGCAGGAGCAGCTGCCCTGCTCCACTTACCCTGTTGGACTCAATCATGCCTGTCCTGGCGTGAAACTTGACTGTTTTTAACCTGGCCCGCTCTTTCTTCTCCACTCTGAAGTAAAAAACAACAACAACAACAACAAAACATTTAGGATGGGTATAATTAAGCAGGTACAGTTAAATTTGCCTGCCATTAACAAAACACTCAGGGACCTCTTCTTGCTTGGAATGACCCCGATCTGCTCGCTCTCTCCATGCGGAGTGACCAGCCTGGCCTGCCACCACTCATCGTCAGAAGCATTAATGACATGGAGAATGTCACCGTACGAGAAGCTCAGGCCTTGGCTGGGCAGGCAGCTGTCCCTCGTTCGATCGTAGTCGAACAAAGCTCTACAAAGACAAAGACTTTGGTTACACGTCTGGACTTCTGTCAAGAGGCTGTGTGTGTGTGTGTGTGTCTGTGTCTGAGTGTGTGTCTGTGTAGAGACTGCACGCATAGATCAAATTACTGCAGCCTCTAGGGATTCAAATTCCAGGTATAAACATACAATAACAGTTATTAAAAACCTTTCAGATAAATCAGTGGCATACTACTGGCTGTTTTAGACAAAAGTGCATTCATTTATAGTGTCTAATAAATAAATGGCCTTGCAATCAATACATACATGAAGCTTGTACATTTCTTTTAGTACAGTTAATCACATTTGACCAGGTAGACCACCAATTTACAATTTGACAACATGATTGCTACTTAACTTAACCAGAAGAAAAAACTGCATTTACTGTTTTGCAGCCAATGATTTTTACATCAAGGTGATCTGACAGATGTCACAGAAAAAGACCACGACCATTGCATTAATACCAGTCGATATTTAGATAGTGAACTGCACAAAATTGGGAAATCCAGAGAAATGGAGTTCACACAGCAGGAGGAAGAAGACAGTCAATTTTGTTAATACATTCCTAAACAGTTGTTAATAACCAACAAGAGTTTCACAGCTGTGATTATTCATTCATCCATTTTCTACACCTTAATCCATTTTCAGGGTCACAGGGGAGTTATTACCACAGGTGACCTCTGACTGTGAAGTCTGACTGTTTGTTTTAAATGACAGTGGGAAATAGTTGTTTTTTATAAACAATTTTGTGAGCAATAGACACACAATGATAATAAATGTCACATTTTCTCACAGACGTTTCAGATGTTTCTATTTGACCTTTTTACAGTTACCGCCACATACTTTCCACTACAAACAAACATGCATTGTGGTGGCAGTGAATGCGTCACTCTCTTTTCAGACAGGTAAACCCGGAGCCATGATATTAAGACCTGATTTACTGGCTTAACTTTTCCTTGACCTACAAGCCTATTTCTTCAGGCCATTACTATGGTCCAGAGGACAAAAAGGAGGAGGGACTAATTATTTTTTCCTTCTGTCCAGCTAAATAGGTAAAGTAGAAAAATGCTAAAACGGATACAACAGGGAAAAAAAGGAAAGCCTTAACACTGTAGACAATTTAACTTTAACAGAGAGTGTGATCAAACGTATGTTTGTTTTTTGTGTTTGTATTTTTCTGAGTGCACCTTAGTGATTTAACGCCTCCACATTCCTAAAGCTGGGCAGGGAGTACATGGCGGCTCCTGCATCTGCCGGCTAACTAGCTTTTCCAACATAACTATAGGCTTAGTCACCGCATATGCACACAAGCAAACGCACAAACATAAGTAGGCTCTACATACCTGAGAGGGGCCAGTCTATAAGAAGCAGGAGTCAGACTGGTGATTACCCCTGACTGTAGCATGTGCTCTGTCACATACCTGCCTCTGTTCTTTTGATAAATCAGTGGAAGGTTCACCGCTGCTGAATCAATCTACTAATGCAGCCATTAGGCTCAGGTTAAGTGGAGCGCATTACAGCATCAGCAGAAAAATACGGACGCATTTGGCCTGCGGTGTGTTACATCACAGAGTCCTTCTACCTCGACACTGTGTGTCCTGTGGTAGTTGTTTGTGTGTGTGTGTGTGTGTGTGTGTGTGGGCTGCTCGTTTTAATTCCTAAATAAGCCTCCATCCATTTTGGCAACCTTTCATCACACAGGTCACTTCAACAAACTCATCTGTCAATCTGCATTAGAGAAAGTGGACTCAATGTCATACAGGTCGTAAAGACAACAACAGCAAATACCTGTCCATCAGTTTATTGACAAAGATGGACTGAGTCCACCCAATGTCCCAGAATAAAAGCATGTTGTACAAATATGTTTTTTTGTACAAAGATGTCATCAAAAATAAAAGTCATCATTTATCTACATGTGCTTTTCAGACTGCTCCCCCTGCAGGCAGATTAGTGTTGTGTATTTTTAAGGATCTAAGAAGTTGATTTAGTGACTACAAAGCCAGGGCGTGTGTGTGTGTGTGTGTGTGTGTGTTCTCCAGCTTTTACCTGACGTAGAGAGAGCGTTTCTCACTGGTGCGCAGGGAGCCGGATCCTGAGCTCATACTGCTGTTCATCATCTGCTCCCGCAGGTCGTGAATCTTGGACTCAAAGCGACTGTATTCTGCAATTAATAAAAGGAGAGCAAAGTTTTGACAACATCACCAAAAAATAATGGGTCTCTGAGAGGACAAACACCTGTGTGCTTAAGAGGGACAAAAGACAGGACAGACACGGTTAAATTCCTTCACTGGAAGCAGGTTGTTGTAAAAGCTGTGTCTTAAATTCATACTGCGGTCAGATACGAAGAATGTAGGAAGCAAAGGAGTCAGTGAATCTTTAGGTTGATTAATCACCTTAGGAACATATGGTTTATCACAGATCTGCCTCACACGACCACTAATGTCTCATGTCAGCTAATTAATTACACAGATTAATTAAGTTCAACATGGGCTCTTTAGTGTTCTAAAAAAAAAAAGGAAGGCCTCCAATGCCTGACCATTTGTCATAGGCTGTGTAATACCAGTTGCTGCTCAGGAACGTGAAGGGGGGGGGGGGGGGGGGGGGGGCGGGGGAGGGGGGGGGGGGGGATGATGTATGAATCTACCTGGACGCCCTCATTAAGAACACTCTCATTAGCCTGCTGTGTGCAGCATGGCCTGTGCCTGGGCTGTGGGAACGAGCTGAGGCCACCACAGTGCACACGGTGAAGTAAACAACATGGCAGATGCAGGTAGAAAAACAAGTCGTCAATGTAATTAAATAAAGATGAGACAAAACATTTGATATGATTTCGGCATCTGCTAAAGTAACCCGTTCTCAACGATTAAAGGGCTGTAATACGTCACACTGTTCTACCACTCCAGGAGGTGCTATAAACACAGTTATTAGCCCTAAACTCTGAATTGCCTGTGCTCAAACTAAATTATTATTTTATATAAATATGTTTATAAATAAAGTAATGCATTTTACTGAAAAAAAGTAATTCATCTGCTAAACAGTAGCAGAGAACTTTGCCGTTATGAGGCAAAGTGCACAACAAGACAAGAAATGCATGTACCTGGAAACAAAACTTAGTCTCTGTTATGAATGCAACCTTTTTGGTAGAGCAAAAATCACAGCTCCACCTCTCCATCAGTTCTGGTTTCTTTGGTCTGTAAAACCTTGACTTAGGTTTGGAAAGATTATTTAGCCTCAAGGTTCAGCTAGGCTAAGCTAACCATCCTTATCTGTGGTTTTTAAACAGCAGCTCTGCAACCTTGCAGTTGCTATAGCAGCACAGATAAATATTTTTACCCAGAAATGTCCAGCAATTCTTAAAAAAATGAAAGAAAACAAAAAAAACCCCAAACAGATAATTAAATACAGCACAGGCTACTTCTGAGTCAGATAAAATCCAAGGGAATTCATTTACATCATTGTGTTCATTTTCTTTACAACCAAAAAATATGATTTACAGTACTGCTCTGAAACTGTGTTCAACAGCTTCAAACCAACTTATGAATGAAAGAGTCACTACCAGTGAATGTGTCATCGTTTGTTCTACATACAGTACATCTTTCTCACTGCTACGACTGAAGCCTCATGGTTTAATCATTCCTTGTTGACTGAACTTCCTGTAACATGAACACGAGATCAAAGTCCAGATACAGTCTAACAGGCCAAGTAACCTTCAAAGACAAATAGCTGCTCCCACACAAATAATCTAAAACACCTTATCACAAGATCCTGACAAATACTGGACAGGTGCAAAAACAGGCCTCCAGTGGCTGGACTCAGCTGCAGGCCAGGTCCTGGGGAATTCAAAGCAAAGTGAGACGTCAGCTCAGGTCCTCCACCCAGGTCACACCTTAAAGGGTTAACAATACAACAGAATGGCGGTGCAAGGTGAGGTAACTAGACACCTTCTGACTATCTGCAACCTGGAGCAATAAGCTGGTGAAAACAGGGACAACAGTTGTGCAAAAGGCCTTTGAGAATAGTCCGCTGCTCCCACAGGCACAGGAGACACAAGCAGAGGGACAGAAAAGCTATTCTGATGAACTGGTTCTTCATACGACCAAACTGAAGGACAGGGTGTGGGCTGTGTTCATGAGAAAAAGAACTGTGTAGCACAGGTGAAGAGACAAATGCTGGTTCACATTCCTAATGTCCAAACGGACTGTGTGGACATTCAAGAGGAGCAGGAAAAACTCCTACTTTGTGGTTAATTAGAGCTGCACCTTGTGGACAAACGCAATATCAGAATACCAGAAAGAATTCTGCTGTGGTAAACCCTACATGGATGTACCTATGAACTCTATCCATGAAATCATTACTGTTGATAGTATGAACATCTCAGGAGATTCTATTTAAAAAAATGTAATATGATTAAGCTGGACAAAGTAATTAGGTGTTGCTTAAAAAAAAACAAAACAAAACAAAACGTGGTCGATCTTTAAACTCAAAGTGCTGCCTAATCAAGACTCTGTCTAACGAAGAATTCATGAATGCTATGTTCTTGACTATTGTAGCTTGCAGTTTGGTTTTTCTAAATTCTATCACTTTCATCCAGGTAATCCATAGGTATCTTCTACTTGTCTTTTAGCCTGGAAGTAAAATGGAATGATAGAACTAGGAACCATTGCAACAGTTTGTCACTGACCCAAACTCTAGTCTACAGACTGAGAGGTTACAGTACCAAAGGTAAACCCTTCGGTTTTCTTGTTAACACAGATCAGATGAGTTCTTCACTCACTAATGAGACACTGACCGCCCACACACACACACACACACACACACACATCATCATCATCATTACAACTTATCTCTCAAAACCACTGGTACCAAATCCAAACAAAGGTTTTTCTAGTTGCCATGAATAGTTTTGACAGACAATCTTCTGAGCTGTTTTGCAGAAATTTAACAATCCCACAAAGACTACAGAAAAAACAACAGTTAACACCAGCAACTTATACACGACAATGAAACAAAAAGAGATGTACAACAGCATTAACAATTTGTTCCCTATAATATGAAGCAGATCAGTATGATCTCGTCACACACAAATAAAGAAACCAAACGGCGTAACACCATCATTACATCACAAGTCCATCGTAGTCACCCCTTTTGGCTTTGCACCGCAGTGAGTACTTACACATTAATTAGTAACAATTCTCTAAAGCTGGAAGTGTATCGTTCCAATGCTGGATTATGGGAGTACACACACTCATCAAAGATATATTTATCCTTACAGCAACGCTGTGAAAATGGTTTCATAATAAACTGATGGTTAATCTGACTCAGAGTGTGGGGGGAATGAGGCCTCTCTCACTCCTCTAGCCTAAATGCTTTCCTCTTCACCATACAACTTTTCTGAATGGGTACAATAGTGAAAACTGCATCACTGAATAGGGGAGATCAAACCAGGTCAGGAGGTGTAAAATATAAGACATACAAAGGCTGTGTCTGGGGAAAATCATTATTAGTGATGATCAGCATGCAGAGAGACATGCACGGCTATGATCTAATCAGGTGACTGATAGCTAAAATTGTTCTAAACAAGAAAGGGTCTATCAAAAATACCACCACTTGTGGAAAGATACATAGCTTTGCTTTAATACACCGGGGTGACACTATATTTAGAAATGACCCACAGGAAGAACAGAGTGCTAATAGAAATCTGGACTATTCTGCATCACACTCCCACAGTGTGCCCTCATTAGTCATGGAGCTTCTTTTTATTTTGGGGGTGCTGTCGCTGTTTGTTTCATCAACTTATTCAACACAGTGGGTACATACTCGTAATATGAGAGTGTGTTATGTTGTCAGGAAGAGATGACAGCCAACACACAGAGCCCCCAATCAAATGCAGCAGCAGCAAAATTAAGTCCTCGGATAAGTGACCTCTCCAAACTTCTGTAATGCACAGCTAAGTTTGATGTGGTGTAAGTGGTGTTAACATTTCCTCTGCAGCCCTCCTCCCATTTCCTAAATACCAAAAGTTTGGTGTCATTACACGGTTTGATAGTAGGGAAGACCAAAACGTGAATACACCTTCCCCCACCCCTGGCATTTATAATTCTGCTCAAAGAATCTACGCTAAACCATTAAAAGATTTGTTGATGTTTCATCGAGCCAGCAGTCTCCATTTGTCTCTTTAGCAGTCTTCATTGGCTCTTCAGAGATCTGTGGATGTCATGGTCTGAGCTCCTATGAGGACATTGTCTGACATTAACTGTCCTGGTCACGTTCATTCACCTGAACAGGGCTTATGCACAACAACAGTGCTTCCTCTAGCTCCAAGCTAAAACAAATGACGGGTTGCCCGCTGCTGTTAGGACGTCAGAAGATTTACTGTTAGCAGATGGAGATCACAGGTCAGAGGGAATACAGGAAGTCAATCATTTGCCAGTACTTGTGTGTTTAGAAAACTTTACACAAACAGATGAGTGTCCTTAGCCAAGTTACAATGAGGGAGCAGAGCTGAGAGCAGTATTTGGTGTGGAAAACAAAGGTTTCCTTTAACCCAAGACATCATTATTCAACACGCTGACCGAATGGTCCATGCATACCAGATGATATGAACTCTCATAGACAAGAATGGAGCGTTGTACTGCATTTTTGTAGCATAAAGAAAAACCTGTAGCACACCATTGTCAGTTGTAATCATAGCCTGTGTTTGTCATAAGGTGAGTTGCATGACAACTGATCCTCACCAATCCTGTTCCAGCCCAATTTCAATGACCTTGAATTAAAACTGGACATGCAAGGCTCATGTTTTATTAAAAGAAAAAAAGGAAAGAGCATGCTACAACATATGCCCCTGTGCATTCCTGTCATAGTACGACCTGAAAACCCTGCCTTTATCTAAAGCTCACAATATCCTTTCTTTTGTTGTTACAGCATACGTTCACTCCGTGCGAGTATATATGAACACAGAGGAGCAGGCAACAGCCAAAGTTGTCCAATCTTGTTCCATGTTGTGAAAATAAAAATGAATCACAGAAAATCTGCTTAAACACATTTCATTTTTTAAATTTTATAAAAATCCATTAAAAAAGCACACACAATCTTAAGTTTAAGCACTCCCATTCCTTAGTCTTCAGTGTAAAAACTTGCTACTATATATTAGGTTAAACTTTGTAGCTGTTTCACACTGATAGCAGAGAAAGTTAACAAAACATACTATAATTTGTCTTTCATGTGAGGAGCTAAAGTTTTAAATAACAAGGGCTCACTTCATTAAAGTTAGGTAGCGCGAACAAGCATATGGGCCAGACATGAACATTTTTCAGTGCAAATTAGTCAATTAAAACCCCAAATATGACAATAACACAAAGACCTGCAATACACAAGGAATTCCTTCATTCATTACCATACATTTCTACTCTTCTTCCCTCTGTCCTAAGGTAAAGATAAAAAGACAGCTTCAGTAGGAACGCTTGTTTTGAACAGATATAACAGGTAAAAAATAAGGGCCATTATTTGATAATACTGTCAACATGTTATAGCGTCGACCATTAGCATGTTCACATCAGCCCTGTATTTAAATGATCAAAGCTAATTCCAATCGAAAGTAATATTGATAAGACGTATTTATTCAAACCAGTCAAAAACATTTTAAATTTCATTTTTGACTGGTTTATTTCAAATTTGTACTTTGGACCAGTACGTAGTGAGTTTCGATGACATACAGTACGTAAGCAGTTATTGGTAGGATCATAAAGTCTGGTTCGTTGGTATTGACCGATCTATTATTAGCTTTATTTACATTTCCTCCAGGAAAATCATGACCATGAATTATACATATTGTCATACTTGTGTAGAGTAAGGAGCTGATGTTCACCAGTGAGGTCACCGTGAAACCTTCAGCAGCAGGCTGACACACACCTGTTTGACCACACCTCTGTGTCACAACCTCAAGGTTTAGGTTACATAAGAACACTTATAGCAATTGTTCACAGGTCCTGAACGAATCCTGCTCCAAAACCTAAGACTCACTTTTAAACATTAGATGTGACAGTTGGATCATACACTAAGTCACGGTGACTTCAGGTAATGGCTGAGTGCAGACAGAGGAGTGAGGTTTTCGAAGCCTGTCATTTATGTTTGTTTTTTTACCTTAATTCCAGGGCTAGTTAAACAGATAAATGCGTGTAGTAGTGTTTAAACTGGGTTAAGTATCAATTTTAGCTGAGGTCTCAAGTGAAACTGGCGTTTCTATCCAGTTCACTACCTAAGTTGAACAACAGGTTACTGCTAACAGGAGCACCGAGCTAATTTGATACAATGCGAGTATAAATACACGGCTTATACGGAGTAACTTCGCGTCAGTGTTCACGTAAACGTTCCCTCTCAACGTTCCTTACTTCCGTATCTCACCTGAATAAATGATAGTACGGTTACTGTTTCTCTGAGTCGGCCGGTAATTTCTTCATCCAGCAATTAGGAAGTTCATGCGGCTTCTGCAGTGCTGCTGCTCCTGTTGTATTCCAGCCCATCCCCCATACACAGACTCCCAGTTTCTCACACAAGTTTCTCGCTTTCCTCCTTCACTATCAATACTTTTTTCAAAAGCAAAAAAAACTTTCCGTTGTCGTTGTAATGTAAATAAAGCTCGTATTTTCCGCTTTAATGTCCTCTTTCCATGGCTGCCCACAGACGGGGTTATTACAGACAGACTGTGGCAGAGGGGCAGGGAGTTTGAACGGAGGAGGAAGACAACAGCGGTTCGTTTGCCCGCCTTAGAGCAGCTTTTACAGTCAGCACCACACTGCAGCTTAGGAACACAAGGACCGCCCCTCAACCTGAATACTTCCTGCTCACAGCCAATCAGCGGCGCCGCCCTCGTTTCTCCAACCACAGGCTGTCACGCACCCTCCACCAACAGGTAGATCAGTTTCAGTGCACCATTAGAAAATGGAATAATGACAAGCAGAGGCGTTCGAAAGGGATTTTAGGGCGAATAGACGAATGGGACCCCCCCTTCCGGAACTATTGTTCGTGGACTCAGGGTTTCTTAATCGGGGTAAGGTGAGGATCAAAAATATTCGTACGAGTATACGTGCCATTTTCCCAGAACTATTACCTCTGCCCCTCTTACAACTCTGAAACCACTCTATTACAGCACCACAGACACAGACGGCACTGTGTTTTCAACTTCTAATATGTTGTGGTTCAAATATAAGATGCTTTCAGCTCAGGGAATTATACAATCCATGTTTTCTTAAACATAACCAAAACATTTAATAATCTTTACGGTGTGTTAGCATTAAGTACTAAAATTAAGAAAATTAAGATTTTTAAAATAAAAACGTTGCATGGACGTAGCCTTCTTTAAAAAAAAAGTCAGTTGGATACTAAAGGTAAATGAACTAAAGTTGGGCTGACAAAATATCCAGCAAACCGCAAGACTTTTGCAGACTTAAATGTTTGCAAAAGACTTTTGCAGACATAGAAGTTTTCCTCACACACTGCTGCTCTGGAAAATATAAAAAAAAACCCACAAAAGCAGCTTAAGCTTTAAACACTTTTCTGTGGACTATCAGACTGAAGCTTCAGGCAACTGACTGCTTTCACTAGCATCTTGAAAAGACGATGTTTAATAAAAAATAATCAGCCAAACCACTTTTTAACTTTGTGTTCTTAGTACGTTAGTATAATAGGTCTGTGGGTTCCAAACTTTTTAATATGAATATTTTGGTTTCCTTGTTTTTCTTCCACATTAAAAATAAATGATTGTGGTTTTTGACAAAAACAAGAGATTTGAGGACATGGTCATGTAGCAGTTGGACAGAAATTAAATTATGTGATTATAATATATTATGTTTGTGGAGGTTTGTATTAGGTAGACACTTTGCCATATACTGTCTTACAAAATCAAACCACAGTCTTTTTTAAACATAAACAAGGATATGGATGGGTGATTTATGAGAACTTTGTTGCTAATTTGCAAAATGTTCTAATACCTTGGTTGATGGTTAGTCCTTCTTATTGTCTGTTTAACCTGTGAGGTAAATGTCTGTAAATATCTGTGAACTGCGACCACAGGGCTGTACCTTCAGGCCTGTACTGAGCGATGATGGTGACCGTCTGTCCTGCTCTCTTCAGTGCTGCTGCTGCCTGCTCATGTGTAGCATTCCTTAGGTTCACACCATTAACCTGCATCAGAATAGACAGAGAACCTACATGAGAACGATTCAAAAAGGTGTGTTGCTGTCTCATTTATTTAGATCTGCAGATGAAGCAGATGAACCTCCATGGATCAAAGTCTAACCCAAGGCTGGATGACTTCATTCCAGCCTGTGGAGATAAGAACCACTCCTATCACATGGCGACCTGGCTTTAACTACTAAAAGTTTTTTTTTATTTGTACATGTCCACAGATTTCCTCTTTTTATCAACTTCTGTTTAAATATTATTTTAATATATGGTTAATGTATGATTTACTGTGTATACGGACATAAAGCTTCACTGAGTAACCTAAAAAGAGATTTAAAGGAGCTAACTTTTGGATATTCTATTAATTCCAAAGTTTTCATTTCTGGCACAAAGCAGCCAAGCCCCCTCTGAGCTGATATGACATCCATCTTTTTGCTCAAGGACATTTGAGTGGAGCAGATGTTTCTGTCTTTCTAAACACTAAAAATCATCTTTATGCTCTTTCCATTTTTCTGAGTTCAACGATTAAACATTTCCAGAAATTACATCAAACCAAAAATAGATGAAGTGAAGGTACTGACTGAGAGAATGCGGTCACCCCTCCTCAGCTCTCCACTCAGGTCGGCCGGCCCTCCTGCCAGGATGAAGGAGACCAAGATGCCCTCGCCGGCCTCCCCGCCCACAAGGCTGAAACACCGGCCTGACATCCATCTTTTTGCTCAAGGACATTTGAGTGGAGCAGATGTTTCTGTCTTTCTAAACACTAAAAATCATCTTTATGCTCTTTCAATTTTTCTGAGTTCAACGATTAAACATTTCCAGAAATTACATCAAACCAAAAATAGATGAAGTGAAGGTACTGACTGAGAGAATGCGGTCACCCCTCCTCAGCTCTCCACTCAGGTCGGCCGGCCCTCCTGCCAGGATGAAGGAGACAAAGATGCCCTCGCCGTCTTCCCCGCCGACAATGTTGAAACCCAGGCCTGTGGAGCCTTTGTGGAGCAACACTTTCCTTGGCTCCCTGTCAAAGAGAGTGACAGTGTGAGGGTTAGAGACAGGGCAGAGAGGTGTAAGTGGCAAAAAAGAGCACGATCTGAGAGACACGCTGAAGCTGATAAAGATAACAGCCATCTTCTTCTAGTTTTTGCTGCATTTCATAACGGAAATGGATTCGTTAGGAGCAGGTACAACATAGTCTGAAGAATACACACTGCATATATATATATATATATATACTGTCTACGATACATAAGACATGGACGTAAATATCCATCCTCAAGTGAGGCTATTAAAACTGACTGAAAGTGTTTTTGACGGCAGCTCCACATTACTCTTTATTAGAAGTCATGGGGGAAAAGAATAATTGATTAATGTCAGCAAATTTACAGTCAGCATTGTGAGGCCTTCTGAAGAGAACACAACGGCAACTTTGTGAATTATGACCCCATTGAAAGAAAACAGGATTTGATGAATGAATGACATACTGTATATGAAATACATGGAGCTGACAACTGATCTTGTCTGCAAAACTTTATATTATTAGGTAACAGTTATATCAGCATATTCCTTATGCTGATATGCATTGGGCCCTGTTTTCCTTTTTTAAGTATTTTACTTTAAACGTCATTTAAATTTCACAAAGACATTTCCTCAATATGGTTATTGGTAGCCTAATCCCGAATTTATAAAGGCAAAAGTCATTTGAAACTCAACAAACGTAAACCACCAGGAAAGATTATTCAAGCTTAATCAGCTGAGCCTGGACAATAGTAAAACAGTTATTGCTGTTATTAATTACGGTAATCAATCAAAAGTACATTACTCACCAGCAGAATCAATGATGAACCACAGAAACAGTCATGCACTAATCACACTGCTAACACAGATAAATTAAATGACTTCATAATCACTAGGATGACACTGTGCAACTCATTACTGTTAGCGGCAGAGGGGGCAGCCACACGTCTGGACCCAAAAGGCTGGTAATCCACTGACTGATGTTCTGTTTATGCATGTAATCTTATGGAAACCGACACACTCAAACACAAACTTACACACTCACCTATAATATTCACTGTAAGCAGAAACAATGCACTGCCTTCTGCTCAGACTCACTGAAGCTTAAGCTTGAGCCACTATGACTCA
>NC_024321.1:7784834-7808143 GCF_000523025.1 Cynoglossus semilaevis
TGAAGCTGGACAGACTGGACCACTAATATGGCTCAGATAAAACCCCTCTGAGACCATGTTTCACAAGATTAAATACATGTACACACAGCATTCAAACACACACGGTTCATAGAAAATACACAGCTATTTTGCATATCTTGGCATTCACTTGTGCACACACACACACACACAGACATACAAATACAGCACAGCTTTATAAACACATCATTTCCTTTCTTAACAGAACAACAGTGCATGGTTCCTATTAGTGGTCTCCTCTCCCCGTACTCGGCCTGCGGTCTGCAGTTCCTACTCAGCCCCTAATGCCTGAGCTCTCACATGCTGTAAGGACAGACAAAGATGGCAGCGGAGGCAGCATTCCAAACTGTAACAACCAAACTATAACTCAGTGGAAAAAACACCAATTGGTCCATTAAAGAGACGAGGAGTAAACGGAAAATCCAGACGGTGATACATGGCCTGCAGAAAGTTTAACCACTCACTTCCACTGTAGTCATTTCAAATGAACTGAAGTGGATGCAGAGTAATGTGTACGACCAGTAAATGAATCAGTAAGACTTTTTACAAGTATCCTGATGATTGTTTAAAGGGAGTTCTTTCTTGTTCCGCAAATAAAGAACTGTGACACAGCCTATTGCCTTCAAACAATAGAGGCTTAATATAACTTTGCTCCCATCTTAAGCTCTTCCTCCTTGCTCCAAAGGTAAATAGATCTCCATGGTTACCTTTGGGTCCAGGTCCGGCGTTTTCTTCTGAAAGAGCATGTCCTAATGTGTGTGTGTTCAGTCAGGCTCCTCAACAACAACATGGAGGATGAGACGTTAACTGTGAACATGGTGCCTCGGCAAATCTCTCACCATAACTCCTTTTTCACAAACACATCTGTCTCAACCCTCCCATGAGAGAGAGAGAAAGAGAGAGAGAGGTTATAATTTTAGATGAGGCTTGATGTTCCTTATCTCATTCTTGAGTGCTCTGATGGGACACAGCTCCCCGTAGGGCTGAAGAGAAAACACAAATCATCATTTCAAGGACAACGCTTAACCCCGACATTTTCATTCTTACCAAAACGAAAACCACAAAGATCCTTTACTCACATCTGCAAAAACCAGGACTTCATTATATCAAAAGAATCAGGACTTGGTTCGATGTGAACTTAACTTTGGTCCACATTTCCTCATCTCTGTCATGGTGCTGTTCTGGTTCCCACCCCCCTTTTCAGTACAGCATTCCTCTCTCCTAGCCTAGCACTCTGGAGACTTGACAGACAGATTCCTGAAAACTCCCTACCGCTCTGTAAGGATGTCATTTTAATTTGCATTAAAACAAGCTTCAGGTCAATGTGATTCCACACCTTGATCAGACTGAATCTGTTTAAACATCACAGTTTTGTCCATAGTGAGATCAATGATCCAAATCTTGGTTCCCTTGTTTCCCTCCAAACCCATCACCACACTTGCTGCTACTATATATTCTTCCACCCTGTTTCCATGCTGCAATCAAGACGGTCAAAAGTGCAATCCTAAAGCGCTGAATGGAAATCCGGGTTGCAGGGTTAACAGGTCATCCTGCCGTGGATTCAGCCCAGTAATTGGCTCTGCATGTCTGATTAATGGTGGAAACTGCAGATGGACGCCATTTTCCTCAGTCAGACACTGGCTCCCACAGAACTTAATCACTCCCCTCTCTGTGAATGGATGAGATCAGCTAATGTATAAAAATTAAAGTGCTCCTATTTCTTGTCAATGCTTAACTTTCAGCCATAGATTTGCTGTGGCTGCCTCATGCATTGTTCCCTTAATTTCACAGAGGAAAAAATGTATTCACTGTTAATGTGACAGACAGTTTAAGTCATTCCACGCTTCTCACTGGGACTAAAAATAGTAGTGGGGCGTAGAATGATTGAACCTTTAGATAGAGCTCTTGGCCGAGTCTGCAGCCATTACTTTAGTTATAAACTCTCCTTTCATCCTCTTGCAGCACTGCAAAAAAACAACCAAAGGTTAAACTGTACACGCTACTGATGACTGGATTCTTCCCTTGCAAGTCAAAGGTAGTGTGTTTGTGAGTGAGACACAAAGTTACTAATTAGCTCACCTGCTGTCGCACTCCTTCAGCTCCTTTATTTACACAAGCTGTGAAAGAACAAAGCAGCTTGGAAAAAGAGCATTGTTGTGTGTGTATACAACATCTACAGACGTGTCAAACAGGCAAGAGGTGACTGTGACATCGGTGATGCAGCCCCTGCTGCATCTGCAGCTATTTTTCATACAAAATTGTAAACATCTGATCTGTTATAGGTTAAGGTCACTGAGTTCTGTCAGTCATTTACTCAAACATAGACTGAGGCAGTGGTTCTCAATTATTTTCTGTCATGCCCCCCCTTGAGGACAGAAATGTTTTCACGACCCCCCCCCCCCCGTCTCCTCTGACCCACACCCCTGCAAATTGAAATACTATTGAGACCCTGATAACAAGTATAATTTTATCTGTACAAAACACTGTATGAGTTGCTGCCACCTAGTGACTGGAGGCTTGTTATCATTCAAGCATTACAGCAGTGGTACACTTATGTCCAGCGTGCCATATTCCACTGGAAGCCCCTCACGCCCCCACCGGCTCCTCACTGCGCCCCCCCTGGGGGTTCTGCCGCATTATTGGAAAAGTACTGGACTGAGGTGTCATTCATTCATATTATTACAGGTATTTTACAACATGAATCCATTTTAAAGTGTGTTTACCCAAAAATCATAGTACATTGGCTTTCATCACTCGCAACATCCACCTGCACAACAGTCGGTTGGGTTTGAACAGATATACCGTGCAGGAGCAAGTGTCAAAGACCAGCCCCATGTCCAACTCATTCCTCAGCTCCTGAAGCAAGAATGTGCACCATGCAACATTCTTCAGGCCAGAAACAAACAATGGAGGCACTCAGACTCTGCGTGAGTTTGTCAAGTTTTTTGGCTGCAAAAACACGTGAGATTTGAGCCACAGTTAACGTGACTAATGACACAGAATAATGTGACTGCTAGAAAGATAATACTCCCTACAACCCCTCTACAATGACTCTCAGAGATACAGTAGCAAATCCTAACAAATTAGCCCATCTTGAACTGCATTTAAATTCATCTTTTGGGCGAAAGGCATGATTTTATCATCTGCAGGTTTAGTTTCACTTTGTGTAAGCAGAGTTAATCTGGAAACAAATAAAGACATGTAGGATAAGGCAGGAAAAGTTAGGTGCTTCTCATTTTCTCTATGAGAAGTCGTTGACCTCCAACTAGGGTGTGATCACACTTGTCAAACAAACCCTGACGTTGTCACTCTCGTACTGCATTTCCTTTGTGATGTTTTGAGGCTACCATCCGCACCTCTGTGCACACAAACCAAACAGACTGACTGTTTTCAAAGGTTGCTTTCCAAAAGAACGTGTGAAGTCAGTGTATTTGTCCACAACAACAAGGATTAAATGCAGCTGTATGTAGTATCCTATACGTGCCGGAAGACCTCCAGAATGTGATGTTACCAGAAGGCAAAAAGGGGGTCGGATGTTTTTGTGGGGTTTCTGTGATGACTCCATTGAGGGGAATGTACAGATGGTCAGAAGGCGACACACGCTCTGACTCATCCCTCCCAACTAGCTCGCACAACTTCTGCGGAAACCCTGTGCTTACGATGGAAGTCGTCACAAATGTCCAACTCTACTGGTCTAAGCCAATAGGGAAGCGGCTGGAGGTGACGTTCAGGTGTCTTTTACCTGCCTCTCAGTCTGAGTGAGCTGGATACTCAATCTGCTGTGTCCAGACATGATGTTTCAAAACCCTGCCATGTCTTTTTCTGACCGTACAGCAGATATGGCAAACTACCCAGAAGGAGTGAACAGGTGCAGACACGGTCAGTATACCCTTCTCAAATGTGTATACTGTATATTTTGTGTATTCCATGCACAATATGTACTGTATGTCCTAAATGTACATTGCATTTTCATGTGAGCCGTATGAGGCAGTAAGTACAGTGTATTTGTTCTCATACTGAACATTCTAGAGCGTGATACGTTGTCTGCAGTAGTAATGTGCGTGTGTCAGATTGGTGCTGGCAACATGGTGAGGTGAGAAGGGTAAGACCCGAGTGCATGGCCTGGTTTTCCTGGCACAGAGATGAGTCATGACAGCTGCAGGACTGTCTGCTGCTCCTCGTCTGCTGGACTGCACCGGGTCAGGAACAAACTCCACGTTACAGTCATGGTAATAAGCAGCAAGTCTTATTGTTGATATGTACAGACGCAGAGCTCCAGATAAAAACTACGTAAAACTGCAAGGAATGTTTTGACCTGATGTTCCTGAACTAGATTCATATAAACATATAAACGTTTTAATGGCACACTAAACTCATGAACCAAGGCAGTTTATGTGCTGTATTAGAGCCTCCCTTATGGAAGAAAAGGAGAACTACAGTCCATAATGTCTTTTTACAAAATGTATCCAAAATGCCTGAATTCCCGGCTTTCACACACACACACACATTTCATATACGCTCAAACATATACACCTATCTGTCTGCAACAATTGTGCTACACAATAAAATGTTCATTTGACAGAAATACACAAAAACACATTACGTAGAAGCAATGGAGCACACATAACAAATTGGGGCACTCATTCATGAAGGACAGGACTGGGATTGACGTAAATAACTAACAGGAGGCATTAGCACATTTTTGTGCCAAAGAGGAAAAAAGCCCCACATAGATTTCATGTATATTATTATCTTCTGCAGTAATCACAAGTGAAAGTTACTTGGTCAGTGACAGAGGCTTAGCTTCATCAGAGCATCGTGACAGATGGAAGTGAGCAGCTTGTGGGAACGTGAAGCCCTTTCAGCTGAACTCCTGCTGTGATGTGTTTGTGAGGAGCAGGTACGGCTCCATTTTAATCTGTGTGAATGGGGCAGTTTTGTTTGAGATTTATAGACGTGAACACATTAGCAGAAAAGCACAGACAGACTCGAACTAGGGGACAGTCTTTAAAACACGAAAAGACTGTTGTTAATGTAGACAAAAGTTGACATAGAAACCCAATGAGAAAAAAGAAATTTTACTTTTCAATCGGAAAATAAAAACACACAGGCTCCACGTCCGTGTGCTTTTCTAGAATTTTCTCTCTTTGTGTTTTGTTTAAAAATTAGAGGCAGCACAGTACCTCTGAGACAAGTGATTCTTTTTGTCTCGTTTTTACTGTCATTTTATGCCAGACCAATATGCTGAGGTGGAGAGAGGAGGGTTAGCTAAGCAACATGTGATGGACTAGGTTAGTACCTGCCAGAGAAGGGGAGTGGACCTTGGCACAGGGGAGCAGGGGAAGGGCAGAAGCCTCTGTGGAGGGCCTGGGGCACCTTGCTGTCCCCAGGTTTGTGGATGACACTGTAAATAGGTTCAGCCCTGCTGTGGGATTACAGGAATCACAGTGAACGAGGACAAGTGCAGGACACAAAAGAAAGCGCACATACCAACAAAGAGGCCACAAATGAACATAACACAACAAAACGTGAAGACAGCTTGGACAGAGACGATGCAGGGCCACAGAACTAACACTCATTCAGTAACACATTCACTCCACATTCACAAAGACATGTGTAAGCGCCTCAGGGTAGAATCCAGCCCTCGCTTCAGAGCTGAGAGTTAACAACACCCAAGGCCTCATGGGTTATTTCAATCAAGCTCCTGTGAATGCTGCTACTTGAATCAGGGGTCAAAGGTTAAACCACAGTTATAACATGTACTAAAAGTGACATGAGGCCTCTCTCAGCACACAGCCACCACACACTGTCCAGCTTGTTGTTGTTTGCACCACAACACCTCTGATGAGATGAAATGAGAGTGAACTTCATCGGCTTTATATAATACTAATGTGCAAATAAAAAGTTTGTAACATGTGTGTGTTCATATGCAAAACCAAAAAGAACGACAAACCTAAAAGAAAAACCGATGCCATTCAAAAGAACATATCAAGCCTCAAGAACTAACACTATACTAGTAAAAAAAAAGCTGACTTTAGTTAAAAAAAATTGTATGTTTTTGATGTGTGAGCAGAAAACCATGATACAGCAGCTGCTAAATAACCTACCTTGTGAAGTCTTCTTCTCCGAGCATGTGGCGTGGAACCGGCGAGTACCTGGACGGGGTAACCTGGGGTGGAGGGTAAACGGGCTTAGGCTCCATTGGCCCCATGTAGTTATGGCAGACGTGGTTATCTACCGAGGTGGGGAAGGCTGGAGGGAGGGCCAGACCAGTAGGGGGAAAGAAAGAATGATTACAACACAAACACATGAGCGAACTCTTCACCATGCTACTACATAATAATTTTTAAGACCAACTGGGAGTCAGGATGGGGTTTTTAACAAGGTTTTTTGACTAAGTTGAGGGGTGTGGCGATGTTGCAGAGGAGCTGTGATTTATTTAAATATCTCAATGTTAGAAGTACAGTGTTATAAATAGTAATTTGGGCTAAGTGACTCTCATTTTTTAAAAGTCGTAATCCTTATAATATAATGATCAAAAATTTAAATCTTCTCAGAGAAAGAAATTCACCCATGCAGCAAGTGAGAAGTTTTCATTTGGCTTTCTTTGTCATCTTTACATTCAAATACCTAAACTGAGATGCTACCATTTAGAGAGAGCTTTAACATGTTACTTTAATATGAGGTGACTGTTTTGTGTAAATATGAGATGCTGCAGCTCAGGATCGTGGGCTCTCATGAGCAGGTGGGATGTGAGAAACCTTCCACACTCAGTAGGAGGCAGAGAACTGTGCTTCGTGTTGCTGTGAGAAGCTTTTCTGTTTGTGTGTGTGTTAGTGTGTGTAGTCACTGCATTTACTGCGTGGGTGTCTTTGCATGGCTGTTTGGGGGAGAGATACAAAGATCCAACACAGATCCAACACAAAGGAATCAAAGATGCCAGCTGAATTTTGTCTGCTAAACATTAAGATTCTTGAATTAAAAAAAATGCACCTTTTACTTAAAGTACAACAGTTTACATAAGAAAACCTGTCTAAGCTTTGGTCTTTGCCTAACAAAAGGGGTTCTTTAAGACAGGAAGTGTCAACAGGAAGAGGGAGCTATAGATACGTACTGCTGGAATAGTCTGGAGGCGCGTACATGTCGTTGAGATGCACAGGGCCTGGCTTGGCCACCTTGAGGTAAACCATATCAGAAGTGTTCTTCAGGGCAGCCACCGCCTCCTCGTGACGCACATCCTGCAGAACAATGTTGTTCACCTGACGAAGACAGAGAGGAGGCAAAAAGTCAGCGCAGCATCACCTGATTACCTCGTGTCTCTGAAGCACTGTGACAACATCATGCATCGCACCAGCCAACACAGTAATGAATCACAGCTCCGAGGTATAAGAGGAATGTTTTGGCACTTGTATAGCAGAGAGAAAGGTCGGTGTTTGTGTGCGCTCGGCAGCGTTAACGAGGATCAATAGCAGTAGGTAGAAGTGTTAAATATAATCTGAATTATTTTTGCTCGTCTTCACTGCCTGTTCCCCTGGAATTATGCTGTCAGTCAAAAGTTTTCGAACACCCCATATTTTGGCAGTTTTGGCTGCGCTGAGGCAATAGGACCACTGCACCTTCACAGTAAGAAGAAAGTAACAGGTACAACATGTTACATTCCAACAAATATTGTCAGGAGAATTAATAAATTGCACTGATGTACTTACAGTAGGAAATTGGTAAAAATACTGTAAAGCAGTTTAAAAGCCCCCCACTGTCATACAGAGGTGATGGGCCGTATTTGATTGGCCCACACCATGGGACACTAAATTATTGATCAATGCTTAAATATTAACATGCACTTCAAAGTTTCGCTTAGCTTCAAGAGGTAGAGTTGCCGAGAAAATAATGCAGTCACTGAACATGTCTAATAAATCTACATGTTGTGTACATCCAGCTCTACTTGGCAACAGTTGTAAGAAATCAGCCCTAACAACTTTTGTAAAGTTGCCAGATGATGAAATTAATTTTGATGTGAATCCCTAACATGCAACGTAGAATTCGGTTCAGGTTCATACAGCGAGCAGTCTGTCTCCGGTCTGCAGCCGTCCGTCTTTCTGTGCAGCTCCTCCTTCTATGATCTTGGTGATATAAATGCTGTTGTCTCCTGGGATGTGTTGGTTTCCAATTCCTCCAGCGATGCTGAATCCTAGCCCTGTTTGAGTAAAAACAGAGTCAGATGTGACAGTGGAGTTGTGTTTTAGGCCTAGCTCTTTGTAACTCACACCTTCAACATTTAAGGTCATTTAGCAATTTGATGGTATTAATTGATTTTTTTCCAACAGGGGAGTTAAACTTGGCATAACTTGAATATACATCATGCAGTCTCCCAAACAATTCTGACAGCAATCTCTGCTATGATGAATTAGGAGTTGCCTCCCTGACCTTTGGGACCTTTAAGCAGGTTGACTTCCAGGATTGTCTCAGGTGGGGCTTGTCTTCGTCGAACCAGCAGCCGCACCACTGGCCCCGCCTCCTTCAGGGCCTCCACCGCCCGGCTGTGAACCACCTCGGACACGTCCACATCATTCACACGCAGCACACAGTCATTAACGCTGCGAAGATAAAGGAAGATTTGAAACTTTTTTAATTTATATACAGAATGTATCGCCCCACAAGGCAGGATGACAACAAAAGGACAAAAACAAAACACTGAAAAAAACAGGAAGAAACCTGAGCAGGGCCACCGTTTCCAAAAGCGCCACAAAGCACATAAAAAAAGTACACTTTAAAATAATTTTTGCATGTTTGAGGCTTTGTTTTGTTCCCACTGAATCATAACTTAGAGGAAGCACACAGAGCCAGGGGGCAAGGCTACAGAAACTCTACCACCCACACAGTGGTGCCTGATGGGACACAGTGGTAAAAAGCTTTTGAGAAGAGAGAAGATGTAAGAGGAACAAACACAGCACAGATGAAATGAAAGGGCTTGAAAAAAGATAGCTAGAAAAGGCTGAGGTGTGTTAGTGGATGAAGGTAACATTGGAAAGGAACCTACCCCAGCCTTCCATCCATAGCAGCTGCTCCACCAGGGATAATCTTGGTGATGAATATTCCTGGATCATCAGGAATGTGGGGATTGTCTATTCCTCCTGCGATGCTGAAGCCTAGGCCAGAGTTTCCCTGTAGACCAGACATGATCAGCATTTCCAGTGGAGAAACAAACAACACAAACATAAGGAACATGAGATCAACACAGAAAGTACCAGTGGTTTTATCCAGCAATGTTATGAACAACTGTGACGCACGTGTTATTGCACTCTACAAGAACGATTCCTGCTATTCTTTTAATCTCTCACTTCATGTTTTATCACCCAGTGTTTGAGTCTTGTATGACCAGAAAAGTGCATTTATGGCCTGAGCTACTGAGGCCTCTCACTCTCATCTTGTTGTCTCTGCTTCAAGGAAGATGTTCGCGATGTTCCATTTAGATCCAGTGGCTGTGCACACTGCTGCATGTGACAGCCATGGCCGTAGAGACAGACATCCAACAAGACAGCTCCAAAAAGACCGCACTTTATTATTGTCTATAATTAATGAGTAACAGCCACACCGACGGAGGAAGGAGAGAGATGACGCTGTGCCTCAGCGCCAAATGTTAAACACCCACAGACATTTTAAAGTGTGACTCTGTAACAGTTTATTTGAGCCCTTTGCATGCAGCGCTGTCACTTCAAAGTGTTAGGGGCAGAAAGATGCTGTGCATTTATCATGTGTCTGCAGGTGCTTATACATGTATATGTGTAGGTGCAATAATGAGAGCAGATGCGGTATAGCTCTGCCACTACAAGCTGAAACACAGCTGACAAGTGTTTGCGCTGCCTATTCAACAATTGAGCAGGAGAGCCCTTTAACATCAGCGGCGTCTGCTGATGACATGTGAATTAGGATTATGTAAAACAAAACCTCACTGGTTTCAACACTGCAAAAGGTTGATTAAAATTGGACATTATTTAACAAGCAGAAGATTAAACACTAACTTTCAGCATTTGCAGAGATAAACATTAAGCCTAATTGTTTAACATAAACAATTTTTAACTAAAAATACCACATTACTTAAACATTTGTGCAAAATTTGAATGATACCTAAAAATATTCATTGTGATTTATTTTAAGTAGGTTAATTTTTTTAAAAAAGTATAAAAAACAGCTATCAATGCTAATTTAAAAAAAAAAGTATAAAAAACAGCTATCAATGCATAAGAAGATGCATTGAAAAGAATAAAAGATATTCAAATCCAATTTCATATTGTTTATCTTGAGGGACCACCATGGATCTGACCAGCATCTCTCTAATACAGCAGAAATGGAACACAAACTTTGTATTTACCATTCCACAAGGAATTGAATGCAAGTTAAGCATTAGTTAAAATAAAATTAGTTAAGCTAAAAAATGTGCACAAAAAGGAAGTGTCCTTGTTAGACTATATTGTATACATTTTAAGTTCCTTATCTGTGTAGAATTTACTGCCACCTAGTGGTAACAGCTCAATTGATGACACACTAAAGCAAAGCAGCATTTGATATTTTGAAGCTCACCCTCTCCAAAATGATCTCTTCATATTTGTACATCCCATCACTTCCATTTACCTGTCAGAACAGAGGAAAAACGATAGTTTAACAGCAGCTTGTATTGATGTGTTCCTGCTCAATTCAATACACCATAATCAGGACTGCAGCATTTAAAGACTGGATTAAAAAATATCCAGTTAAACCCAAGCATTAATGAATTAAAACTGACATTTTCTTTGTTGAAATGAATGTGAATTGTGACAGAGAACAAGAGCAGTGTCTTACATAAGGTCCTGCATCCAGTGAGTCTGCGTTGACGATGATGGGGGGAGGGTTGGCCTGTGAATATGAAGAGATACACATTATGTTAGTGTGTGTGTGTGAGGCTGCCAGCACACAGACGTAACTCTGTACACACACCATCACTCGGAGCAGAGTGAACACATGCCAGTGGGAGCAGTGAGTGAGTGAGTGATTCTCCTTGTTGTTTAAGGCAGTGGGGATATAGGGGAGTGGGGGAGAGACTGATGGGCTCCGGACGTTAGATAGGTGTGAGGACTGCGAATGAGGACTGAGGCTCAGAGACCGCCGCTTATTAACCGCCTCTGGCAGACGTCCGCAGTATCCTCATAAAACCAACCAGAGCCTGCTGCAGCTGAACAATACGCTAATCCCACATCAGCTCCTGCTAACACGTCCACCTCACACAGATGTAACACCATGTGGTGTATCCACTCAATCAGCAGGGTATACTACTGCATGACCCGTCAGCCGACATAAGAATATTTCCCCACAAACTCTAATATCATAAATTACTGAGGTCATTGTTTCTAAAACTGTTCGAATGGCACCATGGTCTGACGATGAAAACCAACCTGGACCAAGTACGCAAGTTTGTAAAACATCCTAACTGCTTCAAATAAAATATATTAAAGAGGCAACCAACCAGTGGGTAGCTCTCTTTATTACAATTAACATTTAATATAAGTGAATGATCAGCGTTGCTGTGCTATGACATTGAAAATCTACAACCCTCAGTTATTCGGAGCACTAGCTGCCCTTTTCTGTTATCTGCATGTGGACTTGCAGATGTGAACATCTGAGCTTTTTTTCTTCACTGCTCCATCTTTGATCCCAACTCCTACAAATGCCCTATAACCACGGAACAAAACAAAACAAGGAGAGAGTTTAATCGTGAAAGAATCATCTATAGCCCGGAGTCTACTGCAGCTGTATAAGTGACAGTCGATCCTGAGAGCAAAGCTTATGCAGGAAGAAATGTTGAAAACACAGCCTGAGGGAAACACAAGGGAATACATCAGCTAGTATCGGCCTTTGGTGACAGACTGAGCTACTGAAATCCAATACTGAGAACATGTGTAACAAAACACACCTGGTAAAATATAAGGTCATACGTGTAATATCACAGTGCCACAATACTGCCCAGTGATATCAGTGAACGCGTGCATGTGCAGATTGAACAGAGTGAAGCCAGCAGGACTATTATCCTGTTTTCACACTGATGCCTAATCTCTTTATCTGATTCTCACTTTGCTTCCAAACGAAAAGGAATATTAGACACTCATCTGAGTGTGTGTAATCTCTACACGAGTTTGTTTAAGCTAGCGATTTATCCAGTTCACTTGGACTAGATGGGATTATCGCTTCGTCCTTGGTGCTGTTTATTTTATTATTCCTGCTAATCTGCTGCACAGAAAAGGGCAAATGATTGAAGACGATAAGATCTGACCACTGCTAAACTTTCATGACACATAGTGAAGGCAGTGCCTGTCTGTGTTTTAATGGGCCCACAGAGGACGAGCAGGGGACAGTCACTTAGACTTATAGTGTCTGGATTTTCCTGCCATGGGAGGATCAATGTCACGCTGCGCAGTGAAGACAAAAGCAGTGGCTTATAGATTGATGTCAGTCAAGGAGAGGACGGGGAAGTCTGTCTGTGAGTCGCAGCAGGTGAATGTGGGTCAGACAACTTTATGTAATTCAATATGTGATGCGAGGAAAAAAAAGTGCAGATGTCGTCCTGAGCTAGGTCTGGAGAGAGAGATTTCAACAGCAAAACAAAACCTAGACGTGGTTTTAACACTGCATACTGTCCTCTGAAAGCCTGTCCTGTCTTACCAGTACTCAGTAATTAAAACTGCAAGCCTTTGTTTTACACAATGTCATAACAATGGATTTGATTCTGAATTAGCCCACAATTGGACTGCAGAGTTGGAAAATAAATAAGTATTTTACAAGAGCGATGATACATTTTAGAATTAGAAATTGCTGTGAAGCTGGTGTGTGTGTGTGTGTGTGTGTGTAATGGAATATGTGGCGTATAAATTGACCTTTCAGCTCAATGGGTGAGTTTTTTATTGGTGTGGTCACACTTTATGGATGGTATTTACATCTGTTTAAACACCAATTATTGTACATGCCAGAAGTTGACATTCTAAGCACTGGACACAGTAAACCTGACTGATATTCAATCGACTTAAAAATCAGGAAATTTAAGAAAAATCTGCAAAAAATCAAAAATCATACCAAAAAATGTTTACATGTGCAATGTTCATTCATTCTCTGAACTCAAAGCTGCCTCAGGGTGAATGTGGGATGCTGTACACTCTTGACAGCTGCCAGTGCATGAACTTCCTGCTGTACACATGCTAATATCACTCGTTCCTGTTGCCCAAGTGCAAGGTTTTCTCAAGATGTAACAATAACACACTAAAGTAAGCAGACCACGCCCCCTTGTGGGGCAGTGAGGAAATATATGGCCAGTAGGGACCCACAGACAGGATGGTCACAACGCCCTGTGATTCCACTCTTATATGACAATATAAGCAAATTACAAATATTAATATCTTTGAATTTATTTGTTAATTTAGTTGAATCCATTTTTGAGCCACCAAAATATTGGCTACCCTTAAGAAACAAGAGTTCAGGAAGTATTACATGCCAAATATGCCAAATATGGCAGAACAAAAACAGACCCATTAACAGACCCTTTATTCACAGTAACCTGGTTCACAGACCTCTGTTGTTCTTACTTCTTCTCACCTGCAATGCAGACTGCAGGAGCACAGAAGCTTTGGACCAAATGGAGGCAAGTCATTGTAGTGGAAAGCACTAAGCTCCTGGACAAACAATGACATGAGCCCAGACGGCTTTCTCAGTGTGAGATCATTACAGTCCACGCTGACCCCCAGGAGTGATGAAACTCACCAGCTACAGTCCTCTCTTTCTCTCACTCCCTCATCTTATTCACCCATCTGTTCATACTAGTTTTTATTCATCAGTCTGCCACCGTGCTCCTCTGTCTTTTGAGACCGTGGGTCTGTCTCTTGTCTGTCGGCATCACAGCAGACGTGTCTCATGTCTCTCTGGCGTTACACCACACAGACCTCCAGGACAGTAATGCAACAGAGACTCCCACTGAACCCTGCCAAGCGCACGGCACAGGCTCCATCCCAAACTGTTAAATAATCTATGTGTTCCCATGGCAACCGTTGCTCGCAGGGTATTGGTCGGCTGTCCTGTTTAGCCACCGCCCCCTGCTTCACCTCTTTGAGCACTCACTGCAGCTAACACGGCTTTGTGCCTGCACACGCTCTGGGCTGGATGTGGCTGACTGCCTTCTGTGTCTACTTATCACACAGACACAGACACACATGCTCGGACACATGAAGAAACACTGCTTTCAGGAGGAACTGTTTCTGTACGCTGGAAATGAAATGAGGCTCCTTCTCTCTATAATTGAAGTAAATGGCTGCCTTAATAGTTTTGGGTGTCAATTACTACGTCCACAGTCTTTAACAGAACATAAGGCCAGTTTTTGTAAATCGCAACCATTTGAGGAAAAACAAACTGCAAAACACAAAAAGGTTCGAATGTTTGGGTTACATTTCCCTGGCGTTATATGTGTATAACTGATCACTGACAAATAAACCCTTGAATCTTTGAGTTAAATTCAGAGGCAAAAACGTTGCTTCTTTTTGCATATGTTGGTGAGTGCATCTGTCTACAAGACAAGGGAAATAAAGAAAGAAAGTTAAGCCCGAAATTCTATTTTTATTTAGTCAAATTTTAAGAGAACCTCTAGCTGACAGGTAGAGAAGGATGTGAGAATATCACTCTGTTTAGCAAACATTCCCATATCACTTACTCCTCTGTCTAGGTTTGACAATTCTTTCTCCGGTGCTGAAACGTGACATCCATCCTCGGTCACATGATGCACCCAGTTTAAATGTGCAACTAATGCTGCAGCAAGCTCTGCTGGCAGCAAAGCCAGTGTGATTGGTAGAAAAGAGAACAAGACGTCCTGATGTTGTCTACAAATGTAACTTGATTTCATTTTCTGATGCCTTTGGCCATGCTGCATATATGTTCTCCTGCAGAATGCTGGATGAGAGACGCAGTCAGCGGTGCTGCTGTGATCCTCTGGCTCTCATTGGCCTCTGGTATGGGCCACGCTGCAGTCCAATCAATATCTACTCAATTACCATGCACCCAACATCTTATTCAAGCTGTGGCCCATGTGCTGGAAGGGAGAGGGAAGAGGAGAGGCAAGGTGAGGGAAGAAGTGACAGATGTAGCCACAGAGGATGAGCACATGACAACGACCAATCATATTCTACACCGCAGACACCATACAAACTCAGTGTTGTATTCCTTGTCTGGGACAAAAGTAGACTAACAAGACAAACAAAGAAAAATCTCACAGCACCAAAGGGCAACCACTCCTTCTGTCTTGCAACGACAGCAGCAGAATCCAGGAACTCACGTCAATGAGCCAGCCACGAGGACATTAATTAAGTTCCACCATAAAACCTCCTCGTTAAAGCTTAAAGTTTTTTGATTTGATGGTCATGATTGAGCCCTGTGACCATGCTGCCCTCACCTTCAGCAAACCCTACAAGCACACACCACAGACCAGGCCATAATTAATAGCTCGTCACAGCTGTCATCACTGCAGCCTGCTCGTCTTTATGTAATGTTACTACAGCAGGCTAAGGCTTACCTCTGTGTCATGCTGAGCACCTCCAAATGAGAGCAGGCTATTTTGACCTTCACAAATATAGAGAGGGAAAAAATGTGAGTAACAATATTGAAAGAGTAAAGGCCTCTGGCGTGTCTGGTACGAGTGATCAGGTATGTCTTTGATGTAGGAAAGAGCCCATTTTCACAAGTTATTATGATGATATTATGATAAATGACTGTAACAGGCAGCAGTACACTGAGTCTAATCCAATTATTAGTGTTTGTTTACATGCATACATGAGTTTGGTGTGATGTTCAATAGACTATGTATTGGAGTATATCCAAAATAATTACATCAAGGACATCTGTAGCTTTTTTTCCCGATGTATAGATCATGACATGGACAATGTGTGGAGTTTTTTGTCTGATTTCCGGATGTGTGTTATTGACTTCAGCCAACAGTCAGCCCAGTGCACTGGGCTCAGAGCCAGTTGAATAAACTCCAAAACAAAACTTTAAATCAATTTCAACAAACATTGATGTCAGTAAATTTACACTACTTTTGCAAACCTGAAAAAAACTGTTGAGGATCATTGTCACAAGGAGTATTAAAGTAAAAGTGTAAGAAAAGTGTAAAAAACGTTTTGTAGAATTTGATAATATTTTACAAATCTCAAAAAAAGTCATTTAAAAAAATTATAATAATAAATATAGTTCGTATTAATAAGCCTAACACTCTATAATCATGATAAATTGCCAATACGTACACCAGAATATGGTTAATATTAAACCAGCTAAAATCTTTAGCAAAACCAAATACAACATAGACAAAGAGCCAATAAACAGGCTAGAAATAAATAAATAAAATAAACAGGTGAAAAGAATTAAACATCTAATACTACGCTTAGCAGTGGTTAGTGTTGTAGTTGGCCCTTGGGCCAGACATGCCTGATCTGAGATACAATCAGACGAGTAACCCTGACCTTATGGTCAGAGTTAGTCACCATGATGACAAACAAAGGTGTTAATCAAAAGAGATCACTGGTTTAATGATCAACACCTACGGTGACAGTCATACAGCAGGTGACTACACCAAGGCTCCATCCTGAAGGAAGCGTGTGGAGCGTGCGTGTCATCAGTATGCTTCACATAATCCCACACCCACTTCCTCAACATCAGAGGTCACTGCAGCATGTTACCTCACAGCTCTTCACTAGTTGCTACCCCTTGTTGCTAAGCTGAGAGAGCACTGCCAAGCTTGTTCCTCTCTGGTGTTTTGGGTTCTACACTCAGTAACGGCAACTCCACACAAACAGAGTGCTGCCATCTTGATGCTTTTGCTGCTGTCACACCGCCGTGTCAGTCAACAGGGCTGTGTTATTCAGCTGCTGTGGTGTCGTTACTGAGGAGGTGATCCTGCAGAATTACCAATGTGACTTCATCTGCTTTCTAGCTCTGTGTCCTCCCTGTGACGCTGTGGAGATGCTGATGGTGTTGCTGAGGTAACAGCCTTAGTCTGACACTATAGGTTGAGAAACTACACTGCAACACCATTAACAACAAACTACAGTCGCCCTAGTGAACATTGACCTACAGGTCAAAATTCCTGTCTGAATGCTCGAGCTTTTGTTTTTCACACTTCATAATTCAGATTATTAAAAGTTCAAATAAAGCAGAAATAATGCAGTAAAAATAATAATAACAGTCTCAACAGTGAAAACTCTTCACACACCCTCCTGTCATGGTGGTGGTTTCCTGCTGTTTGAAAAAATTCCACTGTGGAACACTACACGTACACCTCCATTCAGTAGTACTGGCTGCATTTTGGCCTCACAACGTGTGGGGAGGTGTTAAAAGTGACAAAGAATTACACTAAGTGCAATAAGTAGAACAAAGAAAATGAAATCCCCTCTGATCATCTTAAATACATGCACATTTATCCATACGCTGAGTTATTAGATGCCAAACGGAACCAAAAACAGGCCTTTGTTTTAAGTATTGGTTCAACACTGGTGGTTGCCAAGTTAATCAGCCTTCTGTCCAGTGTCCAGATCTGAGCTCCTCCTTCTCCTCTACACAGGCACACAGTCTCCTGCACAACGTTTCTCAGCTCAGATTAAATTGGACAATAAATCTGACTGACACAATGACACAAAAAGCCCAGTCTCAACTCAGATTTCACCATTTACTGTAGTCCAAGACACTCAGCTGGGTACATATTTACCAATATGAAGTGGGAAAGCACTTTGAGAATTTGTGAGATCATCAGATGTCACAGACTGACAGAGTAGAAGATAAAAGTCAGTTTCCAGCTCATTGTTGTGTTTGTTCATTATACAGTAATAATGGACCTGCACCTGTCTGGGGCAGACAGACACCTCCTTTAACACCTCAGTTATACTATTAATTAATTGAAATAAATATATTGATAGTAAAAAAATTATAATAAAGAAAACATTTTATATTATTGTTATAGAAATGGGTAAAAAAAACAACAGTGAGCGAGACAACACAACATTGAAAACACGAGTGCTGAGTACTGTTAGCTTTTTAAAAGCTAAACTAGCTAAATGTTATTCTTAGAAATAGTTTAGCTATATTTTAAATAGTAACCCTGGATAACTCTTCATCTGTTTAAATAACTAAATGTACGTAAGCTGAAATCATTCATTCTGCACATATCTTCAGTCAAATTTTATACATTTAGTTTTTGTAAAAATAAAAATACTGTATACAGCAAACTCACTGTTTCACAAAAAAGAATCCATGAATAGATGTAATTATTGATTCATTAAATGCTAATTTCAACCCATATTTACAGCATTTTGCCAAACAGCAGTCAACAGTCTATTTTCTTATTCTTTGTCCATTTTCCTCTAACTGGGAACAGCATTTCAACATTTTTTAAGACACAAGTTAGCTTCATTTTTTCAATTGCATATCTCTAGCACTGAGTTTAACAAATACTTTAATATTTTAATTTTGCAGCAGCAGCAGCAGCATCTTCTGGATTAGCTCCTTTTCTTTCTCATTTTGCTTTGGCAGGTTAAGAATCCCGATTTAGCTTGTGTTCTAGTTCTGTTTTAACGTTCTTTATTTATGTTTCCATGTACAAGATTTCCTTGAGTTGCACTTTTTTCAGTGGTACACGTTACTGCATGTGTGCAGAAGTCATTGTAGCAATAAGAAAAGGTTTGGGCCGTCTGCGTATCAACATTTCAGTCTGAGGGTTATTAACTATAGCTGAGCAGTGAGCTACTGTGCAGATCTGACTGAACCTGCACCATGGCAACACACAGGGCTGTGTCTAAGCACAGAATCCTCATTGCTTCCTTCTCTTCCCTCCTCGCCTATTCTGTTCTACCCTCGTCTTTCTTTTCATTTACTCTCCTCTTGTCTTCCGCCTTCTTCTTTCTCTAAGCCAAACCTATAATTTTGCTCATGTCATTCTTCTCACATCCCTGTTTCCAGCCCTGTCCATCTCCCTTCTACATCTCTTCTCTCTGAACCTCCTCCTTGCATCATCACAGCCTAATCTGACACAACAGAAAAGACTCTCGTTGGTTCATGTTGGGGGGAGGGGCTCATTGGGGCTGCCTCCGTTTACATTCTGAACACAAGCCTGACATATTCATGTTGATACAAAATGCATCGGAGGTTAAGCAAAAACGAGGCAGGAAAACAACACAAACAACTACAAATGACTAAATCAGCAAATTTGTGTTAATGCATTTTCAATCAATCTGCTTTACTGAAGGTAGTGTAGATAGATAGATAGACAGACAGACAGACAGATAGACAGACAGACAGACAGACAGACAGATACAGTAGATGGATGGATGAATGGATGAATGGCTGGCATCTGCTGGTAGCCTTTAGGCAGCACACTGAATCCAAATATATTTTTTGGCCTCCAGAAACATCACCAGTGAAGATAAAAAGGCAACAAAACATCCTTTTATTCCTCGTTCATCTCTGTTTTTCATCTCTGTGTAACTGTTTCTCAGAACTGATGTTACAAACATGGATTCAATTGTTTGGCACAAGTGAGTAAAGTTATAAGAAATTATTTAACAAAATACAAATGACCTGCCATGAACACTGCCATGAGACGTTCTTAAGTCTTTTTTCCCAAAGTGAAAAAATGGTTCATAGATTGACACTATGATAAAAGACAATGTGAACGGAGACTGAGCTTAGCTAAGTGTATTTCTAGGTGATGATGTGTAATTCACATATGGTTTCCACGGTAACCCATCTTCCCTCATGCTTTATTGGAATTGTTTTTTCTTCAAATAGGATCAAACTCCAAACCAACATTGTGATCCAGTGAGGAAGACCTCAAACTAAGGACTGAGGCAGTAAAGAGCAGTCACCTCATTAACTACAGACAGTCAGTACATATCATAATCAGAGATTAAGTCAATATCAATGTGTAGAAGATTAAATACTTAATATGTTTGTCTAATCAATAATGTAGAACTAGTAGTAGTAACTAAAAGGTCTTAACAATCCCTGTGAAAAAAGCATTATAAATTCATAGATTAGAACATAAACAGAACCAGCCACGAATGAAGTTACTGCTGTGATCCAGACCACTGTTAAGAGGCACAGCTGTACTGGAGCCTTACACACACACACACACACACACAAACAGTATGTTGTATAGTTTATCCTACATACAAATATGTAATATAATTGTGTAATAATGTCAAGACAAAAGCCACTCCGCAGCAGGGCTGTACTATCAACTGGGCAATAACCAGTGTGATATTAAGATGGTATTGTTTATATCCTCGACAAGGTGAGAACATGTTCCAAGTCGCTTTCTTTCACACACAATAAAGACAGGGTCATCTGCTGCTCTGTGTGTAGACAACTAATAACAATACAGGGGCATGGTATAAAAAAAGCAATGTAATATACAAAATATAAACAGCATCAATACATCTAAATGTAACTCAATTTGTAAAATAAATACATGTATGATTGATAATGCAATAAATCTAACTAATGGGTTGGATAAAGAACCAGGGAGGAGAGTGAAAATAGAAAACAGTGAAAATCTGTGTGCAGAAAATGAGAGAGAAGACCAAATGGCTGAAGGGGCTGCTTGGATAATGCATTAGACTGAGATGGCACTCAGAGCCACTACACATGGTAAGAAAATGCACTGAAACACCAAATGGTCTACACACACACACACACACCATTTGATGAATATCCTACAAAAACGTGAACACCAGATACTGCTCTGATAATCTCCTATAATGAATAAAATAAAATGTTCCAAAATTCTATCTATAAACAAAATCAAAGAATGGATGAATGAAAGATTGGACAAATATCATGATGTGTAATTTCTATTTACAGCAAATGTAAAGTACATTATTTTAAATCTTCTTAAACAGATTTGAAGTTTTTCTACTCGTTGTGTTAAGCATGAGAATATGTCACATCTTCATCTATATTACAGGTCTTTGCCTGCATGTTGGCCCCGTGGATCAGTGACATGATTAAAGACTCTCCCGTTCCACAGACACTAATCTACTTCTCTGATCACTTCTGCTGCTGCCGTCAATAACACTATCATACCACAGTCCTCTGTGCTGAGATTCATATTCCTACTGTTTTCCATGCTGACAAAAATCCAGTATGGAATCCGAGTGTCCCACCAGGTCATGCCGTGTGACAGACAGTGAGTCAGCACCAGCTAATACAGTTACACAGCCCTGATGTTACAGCAAGTCATCTCACATGAATCATTTTCACCTGAGCTTACCATCTTCCATCATGTGAGAAAATATTCCATAAATTCCTATTCTGGCTTGTAAACAGCAAGTTTAACTGTCTTGACTAAAGTACAGTGTGTTCCAATATTGAAATTAAGCAAAGAGGTTTGTTTTGGCAAATCCTGTTGATACTACCTATAAAACAGCTTTTAGTCTAACGGTCTAACGGTTGTGTACAAGTATGTGTTGTAACAGGCACAACCTACCTCCTCTCAACCTACACCTGTGATGGTGTAGGTTTAATAAACAAGCAAAAATGTTTATTAGTCTTAATTATCCTTTTAATACGTACAATCAATGTAGTTAACAAAGTTCTATTATTTTGAGATTTTAACAGATTTTTTTCTGTGGTACTGACTATGTGAGATCTTTACTGTCAAATGTTACTAAAAAAGCTGATGTGACGACTGAGTAAAAAGCACAGGCGCTGTTGTAAGCACCTACACTCCTCCACAAAAATGAAGAGGCGTCAGAGAAGACCTACAGACCAACTCTACACTGATATTGATTGGACACATGCATATTCCATGGTAACGTGGGAGATGGAGCTGGTGGAATTTGCTGTGCATGTCAGCACATTCCTGATAAAGAAAACGAGTCTGACACACAAAGGAAAAGAGCTCTCACTTGGGTACGCACCAACCATCACACAATTACTTCAGATTCTTTTAATTAATGCAACCAGGCTAAACGAGTCCATCAAAGGCTGAGCGTCTCTCTGTCTCGTTTTGTCTATTTTACTCCCATTGTGCGACAAAATCTGATTTTTCCATCGCTGAATCAGGAGTCCACTCTGCCCTACACACTACAGACACTTTTCTAGGCCACTCACTATTGTGATCAGCAAAAACCAGGCGTAAAACAAAAGGAGCCAACAAATAAGCAAACAGCATTTTCCTCTCCATTCTCCTGTCTTCTTTTTTTCATCTACCCTGTCCTGGCTGGCAGCCCAACAGTGAGTGGAGCAGATGAGCTGATATGTGTCTGAGCTCTGACAGGGTCTCTGACAGTGGCCATATGGACCACAGGGGTATGACATGGCAGTCTTAGCCTCCAGGAGGATGCACAGCTATGCACACAGGATGTGTCGACTACTGCAACTATAACAAGCATTTAACAACTAAGAGTGGCAGCCAAACAGCAGCATTCTGCAGTTGCTTCAAGTTAAACCAGCGCCACCAAGCTGTTTAAGCTGAAGGCATGTAGGTCAAGGAAATGTTGATCAAGCATCTCTTCCTCTGTGATCAACCTCTGACTTCTGTCAGGAAACTCTGTCCCTTGCTCCACTGAAATTGCATAAGGGAAACTTGTCCAAGTTCATATGAATATTACAGAGCACCTTGTCTCCTGTGTTTTATCGTGCGTTACCTATAATATATCCACTGCTTTTGTTTTACTACCAAATTCCCAAGGGTAAAGAACACTTAGTGACTGTGCAGTGGCCTGTGTAAAGCATGGGTGTGTGCCTATACTGTAAAAGACAAAGGGGGACTGACAGGCAAAGTGGGGATGGAGGAGGATTGGCAGAAGAAAAAAATAATAAAAATTTAAATGACAACGTGTGCTCTGAATTTGTATAAAATCTGAAAAATCTCTGGCTTTTTAAAGAGCCCCCTTCTGTTACTAGAAAACTGGCAGCAATTTTCAATTTAGTGCTAACATGGAAATGCTCACTGACAACCATTATTTTAAAATTCATTCATTTCAGTTCATTTGGTTAGAAATTGCTGCCACCTCAATACAGAGGTTTATATATATGTAAATGAACTACAAACCTGTAACCTTTTACCTGCAGTGGAAATCAAACTTTTTGTCCACCAGTGACAGTTTGTGATTAGGAGGTAGGTAAACAGTTCTTCCTGACCAAACAAAAACAACACAAATTACAGCTTGTGGTGTATGGACTTCTTGCACTTACACAGTGTTCAGTTAATTCCTTAACCAAAAAGAATATTCTTTGTTTCC
>NC_024321.1:7808184-7812850 GCF_000523025.1 Cynoglossus semilaevis
GCTACCAAGGCATCTAAAAAAAACCCAACCAAACAAACATTGCCAGTATTCCAAAACAACCATGCAATGAATCCACCACAGGCACATTTCAATTAAATATTCAGCTATGTAAAAAAGGCGTGACTTAAGTCCAGTAATGTAAACACAATGTTGTCCAGCTACACTATGTTTAATATTCCCATACAGTATACTAAGACTTGTACATTGGTTGAACAGCTGCAGTACACATGCAAGCAGTTTATCACCATCATGTCATGTGGTTTCAGAAATACGATTCCTTTAGGCGTTAACACCTCTGAGGTAGTTACAGAAGACATCCTGTAAATCTGCTGCTCACACACACACGATCGCGGCATCACAATCAGGACTCTCTGCTCGTCTGTGGCAGGTTTCTAAGTTGAATGTTTTAAAATTGACTACAGTTCGTAGACAAGTAGAAGTAATTATGCTGATTCAGACTATTTTGCCACCTACGGCAACTTAAAAATACTTGTTTGGGTACGAGAGAGAGAGAGAGAAGAAGAAGAAACAAAATCATGGTGGAGCAGCTGCTTCACACAAAATCTAACTCAACACTGACACTAAAGAGTGAACTCAGATATACTTGGACATCAGACATGTGCTCAGATGACAAGTGGTGACTGACCACACAGTAGGTTGTAACCATTCTGAATGACTTCAGAGTAAGGACAGGACAGTGTCCCTGCAGATGGACACACCACCGTACTCTTCCAGTAACCAATTATAATAATTGCTTTTAAATGGTTCTATGTTTTGGATTCTTGAAGAGAACCTCTTTATATCCTATTGGTCAGAAAGTCACCTTGTTCTTATTTCTTTTTAATTTAGTAAATGTAGAGCTGCTTCTGTAAGAGAGCAAAAGCTTCACCTAAATAATAAAACATGAAACATTATACTAATAAATATGAGAGCGCAACAAGACAAACGAAGAACAGTCACCTTACTGTGTGGCTTCTTAAGTAAAAGTCATAAATTTGAGAACAAAAATATTTTGTTGTTATATTATGTTTACATGTTAATTTAACTAACACGGAGTACGAAGAAAAGGTGAATGTATTTTTTCAGGAAATTCAAAACAGGGATGAACCAATCTTTTCTTTTATTTGCTCATCCTGAAGCTTCTTAAAACAACAACCTTTTAGGCATTGATGTGATGGCCAGAAAGGTTTAAAACAGGGGTCTTAAATGCCTAGCACCCTACAAGCCCATCAGATTTTGATCAAAAGTACTTGTCAATTAGATGTCAAAAATATATGTCTTTTTCTTTTACTTGACAGCAAACACTGATGCTGCCTCCAATCAAACAACAGCGACAACAGGGGTCCTCAGCTCATTTAAGATTGTTTAAATTATTTAAGGTAGTAATAATTGTAATTTATTTACACAGACATATTCCCACCAAATCATCCTTAAGACAAATCCAATCAAATGGACCAAGAAGCACATACCTCACACATGACACTTAAAACAGCCCTGCAGTAATTATGTGTCAGAAGAGATGGAATGCACTGACATGAACGGCACCTGCAGGTGTAACAAAAATGTCAGCAGACTTTGTGTTATCATTTTCATTTCTTTAAAGAAAATATATACATTTCCTCTTTCAAAGATAGAATGTCACCCCTCCTCTATCCAAGATCCTGTGATATATCTGTTGTGACCTAACAACGCATTTTCAGGTTTCAGATCACCTAGAAGGCGGGAGTGGGAGAGAGAGAGGGGGTTTAGATGGAAAGACATTTGAATCCTATCCAATGGGACTCTCTGGGTTGTTGTTGCAGAAGTACAGTAGCAAACCAAATTTGACCCAGTGATCTAATATGAAATATTGGTCGGCAGATGATTTTTGGAGCAAATATCGATGCTAATAAATAAAGTAAATTCCAATCAATAATGGAAGCTAATGATGGCAGCAGAGCTGTATAGAACGCACAACAGACAGATTGGAACCCGGGGGGGAGAGAGGAAGCTTTCTGATTGCAGCTCCCCGTGGACTGAGGTCTCTACTTTTCTCAGATTTGAATTCAAACACTCTTGTTATAAAGAATGTTCTCATGATCCCAAATGGAATCATCCATAATTAACCGAGCAAGCTTTTGATAAAGCTGCACAATCATTAAACAAATAGACAACAGAGGGAGGGGGAGTTGAAAAAAAAACCCATCATTCATTATCATTATTTCCTGGATTGTCAGATAATTTTCTCACACACACATGGAGGTCGTGGCTACAGGAAGCATTTAAAAAAGTCAATAATGAATCTTCAGAAAGACAGACACATCCAGCTCAGAACATTCCGAATGACTGAAAAAGACTACACTGCCTTCCATCCTGCTACCATCTAAAAACAGGAGTTTATATTTTCCAAACGGCTTTATGGTAACAGACCTGTATGTTTGGGCGTGTGTGATTACTGCTCTCCGTCTGCGTATATGTAGCGGGGGGAGGGGTAGCATTCACATTTCCCACCCGGGGATGAGCAACGGTGGCTGAGGAAGGAGCTCAGAGGGTGGGGGTGGTGGTGGGTGTGCTTCTCCATCTCCATCTCATGCTGCATATAGTGGTCATTCATATACTAGTTGTAAGCTAGGAGTAGAAATGCTTATCCATGGTGTCGGGGTCTTTTGATGCTTCTTCTCTAAGAGCAGCAGCAGCAGCAGCAGCAGCAGCAGCAGCAGCAGCAGCATCAGCAGCATCACTACCATCAACTGCTGCCTCTTCCAAACCCCCTTCCACTCTATATGCCCTCTGCCTGCATGCCCTTTTTATTGGCTTATTTCTTCCTTTTTTGCTGCCTTGTCGTTCTCACCACACAAAATGCTGCCTCATCATCAATCATCTTTTTTTTTTTAACATAATTTACTAAATGCAAACCAGGACAGAGGTTTAAAGGCAGAGAAGTAGGAATCATTTGAAAAGATGGGACCAGATATTACTTTAGAGTGCTTTACCTATCATTGGATGCCGGTTCACTAACATTACATTCACAATACGATGCAATCAGTCAATATTTAGTTAAACACTTGCTCATTTGCTCGAGTACAAGCTAAATGATGAATGACGATGATGAATAAAACGTCATAAAAAGATTTTCTGCTGAACACTCACCTGATTTCAACTAAGCTTGTTTATGTGAATTATATTTACAGCTTATAACATACAGTAGAGTGGTCAGGATAAGGCTGCATCGGAAATGGTTTACAACAGGTATAAAGATAAACAATGTAACAACAAGGTGTCTAGTATTTTTTTGCCTCTAGAAAAAAGCGATTGCTTCATTGCTGTGGCAATCTGCTAATGCCAGCTACGATGCAACTCATATGTGAGCTCAGCTCATGGGGATGTCTTCCTCACTGCCACAGAAATCTTAGCCTCCATTTTCCTCCTGTGCCTTCTCTTGCCTCCCTTCTTCTTCTGATAGACCCTTGATTCCTCCGAAAAATGTGCCCAGACATAATGAAGGGGAGGCACAAGCAATGCAGTGGCTTCACTTGCTGCGAAAATATCATACGCTAACACACATACTTATGCAGAGCAAGAACCATTCCTTGAATCTCAGAGTCGCTGAGCCGTCCCTTCCCCCACCCAAGCTCATTCTCCTGCCTTCATATGTGCACCCTCCTTAATTAAAGCCTTTGCTTCGAGTTTCTGACCTCATATCAACTGTAATTTGAAAATAAATGTAAATAAAATGAGACATTCTGGGCCATAGGGAGAACATGTGAGGAGACGGTTATATTTAGTCTGTACTGCATGTATGACAGGGAGTGTTTTACTGCTGAATCTCTATTTTTCTCACCACACATTCTGTTAACAGAGAATTTCATGCTGAACGAGGTCATTACAAACGGAAACACTGGGATTTCATTTAATCAACTCAGAGGTTTTCAGATCCAAAACTACAACCAGGTTATATCAGAATTACTGGGAAATGGTATCTTTTGCCAGCTGGCTCCACAATGTTGACATTTATGGTTAAGGAGATAACTTAACAATGACTGAATGTTACTTCAGCAGAGGAAAATGCTGCATTTTGGCCTGTGGTCGCTGCATGAGAATAAGTCTCTGATGACACACACTAGGTGTGTTCAATTTATAGCATTAGTCATCTGCATCAAATTAAAACATGATCATTTCCTCTGTTCATGTACATGTGCTTGAATCTGGTTCTGTCCTGTTTTGTTACTTTTGCTCTGCCTGCAACAAATGAACCACAGTCAAGGAATGGAAAAGGAGGGTTAGCAGTGAATACTAAACCTATACTTTCCAGACAAATTCAGCTGATGTACTAAGATTGACTCTGCTTTAAGACAACATACAACCAAGTCTCCCCCTGCTGGCCCCACAGGTCCTGAACTGTGTAACAAGAGTGAGGGAGGGAAGTTACCTGGTCGTACCACTCCCGGTTGGTACAGGTGCACTCAGGCCACCATCCTCCTTGTCCACTCGAGTTGTTGCCATTTACTTTGGGTCCACCCTTGGACTGGCCCTTTGGGTTGGGGCCTCCGGGGCCTCCACTTGACATAATCTTGCCCTTACTTCTCCCCAAAGTGCCTCCTCCACCTCCGCCGCCGCCTCCTCCTCCTCCTCCACCCCACGTCTCTGCTCACCGCGCCCCCCCCCTCGCCTCTCCTCGCCTCAGCCC
>NC_024321.1:7813303-7822653 GCF_000523025.1 Cynoglossus semilaevis
CGCCGCCGCCGCCTCCTCCTCCCCCTCCTCCGCCACCTCCTCCTCCTCCTCCCCCTCCCATGCTTCCACCTCCTCCTGATGCTGGAGGCGGTAAGGTCTGGCCTCCCCCATACCCTGGCGGGTATCCATAGGGCTCGGCCTGCCAGTCTCCTCCATACGTCGGGGCGTCCATTCTACGCAATGCAGCCATACGGGTCACCTCATAACATTCTGGGCACTTGCAGCAGTGGTGATGTTTGTGCATGCTGGCTAGGGCTGAATTAGAGCCGAGCGGCGTGGCACTCTCTGTGTCTGCTGCTGCGTCCTCAGATCTTGCACGGCGCTCGCTGTGATCAGCTCACACAGCGATAATGGCAGCAGAAATAACGCCAATCACAGGAATTTCTGCAGGTCTTCCCTTTTTGAATCCTGTCACTCCTCTCTTAATCCCTCTGTGTTGGCAGTAAAAAAAAATAATGTAGAGGGCTGGAAGGCAGCAACAGGAAAAGAAATATGAAAATGAGCACGTAGTCTTTGTCCTCTTGACGTAGAAGATCAAAGGAAATGTGGAAAATATTGTATACGAGCAAACAATCAGAGACCAGCCCCAAAGATAGAAATTCCTCCTGCTTCTTGCGGTTCACAGTGATAAGAATAGAAATTCATGTATAATTGTATACACATGTATATATATGTATATATATAGATAGATATATATATACACACACCAAAATGTATATACTTTTCTTTATATATTATATATATATTTACACACACAAATACATATATAAAAATATTGATATAAACAGACAAGCACAAATAACAGATATGTACAGGGTTAAATGTATATATATATATAAATATCTATATGTGTGTGTACAAATATATATATAGATATATAAACAATATATATATGTGTAAATAAATGATATCCTCAGATGAAAATCTTCTTCTCTTGATTCTCAGTATCTTCCCGGACAAAAGATCAAGGCTTTTCCTCCTGCGTTGACAAATCGCTGTCTTTCTCTCTCTGGCTCTTTTTCTTGGCTAGCAGAGAGGAGCTGAGCAGTGGATCGTCCCTCAGCCAGTGTGCCCTAGATGTGGATTATTCAGAGGGATGCGAACGAGCAAGAGGGAGGTGAAGAGAGAGAGAGAAAGGAAGAGAGAGAGAGGGAGAGAGAGGGGGGAGAGCGAGCGAGAGAAAGACAGAGAGACAGAGACAGAGAGAGAGAGAGAGAGAGAAATGCAGGGAGGGAGGGAGGATGAAGGGATCTTTAGCAGCATCCCTCCAGCACCTCAGCCCTGACAGCCACAGCCAATCAACTGGCAGCACTGCCATCAGCAGCAGCAGCAGCAGCAGCAGCAGCAGCAGCATCGACAGGACTGAGCGCTTCACTGGCTCTTCTTAAAGGGGCTGCTGCAGCTCAGTCTTACTCATTGCTGCTTGTTGAGTGAGTGACACATTTCAAATCGAAGCTACATCCACAAAGCAAAATGTTCAAAACACTGCATTTTCCTATTTATTTTAAAAAGGCAACATGAGTAATTATCACACATTAGAACCCAAATCTCCCAAAAATGGTGGAGTCAAATCCATGTTTTCCATCAAACCACTGCAGCCAAGGACCTACAGTGATCATACGTGTGTCTGGTCATTGGTCACATCCCTGGTCATCTCTAGTTCAGTTATTCACCTAACAGACTTCCTTGTGCTTCTACAGGCGGATAACCCCAAGCTACGTTTTACAGCACCCACGTGACAGTGACTAACAATTCGAGCTGTTAAAAATACCTTTTTTCCAAAGTGTCACACCTGCCTGCCAACAGATGGACCCTTGTTCTAACACTTTGTTCATGGTCAGAACAGGGGGAAAAAAAGTCCTCTTTAACAATCATGGGGAAAGAATATTGTATGTTTAACAGTGATGACACAAACACGTGTACAAAACCAACAAGATTACACGCTTGGGCTTTTTTGAGTGGGTGGAGGAAGAAATTGAGAGTGAGAATGTGTAAGAAGGAAGAAGACGCTAGAAGGTTTTCATGGATGAGTGTGTACGCAGTTATATTCTTAGTAATGCAACCGGACCAAACAGTATGCATCCATATGAATCAATATATTATCGAAAGCAGGAAATAAAACACTGGGACACCGAGGGTGAAGGTTCATTTCAGAAAAGGACTGTTATGGTGTCACTAATAAGAACCTGCCTATATGCATTATTTATGAAGTGTAGTGGAGGAACGGACAGGGTTGTATCTGCTGTGTGGATGCCCTCGTGTTTCAATAGTCATACATGGAATGCTGCACATTTTTTTGATTTCCACAGGAAACGCCAAAACCTGTCCAGAACAATTTGTAACTGAGCTCTTTTCTGGACAAACCACAGAGTACAACACTAGGGCACACTGGTGTGTGCTGCAGGTCCACCAGGAGGCACACACAGCAGGCTCAGCCACACTTAATTACATGCAACAGTAACTCACTTCATTATAATGATATTCTATCACTGTAACCTACAGAGAAGTGCTGAGAAAAGAACAAAAGGAAGAAATCTTTAAGGCTTTATTCAAACTGAAACCAAGGACTACCAACACGTGCATTGTAGTATTCAGGCATAAAGTCAAATCTAGCCAATCAGAGCGAGGAGGCGGGGCATTTCAGACCATTGCTTGGAAGAACAATACAAGTATATTGATCAAAGTGGCAACCATTCTTCTCCAGCTTTTCTCTGTCTCTCTTTTAACTGTCGTCACTGTATCTAATGTTCAGTGTGATCAGACAAATAAGTTCTAGAGAACAACGACAGTTTGAGAGTGAGAGGAATGCATCTAAAAAAGATTAGATAAAAAATATTCATACACTACAGGTACTGTTTATAAAACAATACTGAAGTAATAGTCCTAAAAATGAGGACCGACATTTACACTTTCTTACAGCCACCCATATTTGTCACAAGTTTTTGCAGGACGGCAGGACGGCTTGAAAAAGAACGTTTACAACTGTTTTTCTATCAGGGAAGTTGATGGGTTTTATTCGTTCTAATTTGTCCTTGGACATTTTCGTAAATCACTGTCCATGAGTGAATGGGAGAACAGTTGTCAAGTCTAGAAGGGTATTCAACTATAATGCAGCAAAATCTGGATTTGAACCAGATATATTGTTTAACCACTGTTTATTAGCCACAGGCTAATAAACAGTCGCGTAAGAACAACTGGTTTGCGTGATGATTGTTAATTTCTTATTTAAATTGCGTAGTTACCGTTATTCCGTTGAGTGAGATGTCCTCGTATTGGATTATGCAATATTGACGATTTAATCTGCAATTTATAAGGCAATTAAAGTGTCACATGTAGGATTATTTTACGGTTGGTGGTGCAGCACCAAGCAGAGGAGACACAATATTCTGTTACTGGCCCTGGATCAGTGGCCTCACAGCAATGAGAGCTATTGGCTGACATAGTACAGAACACAAAAACTATGCTGTAAAACATAGTCATGTCTAGAATAATAAAATGATTGGAAGATGCAAAAAAAGACCTTTGAGAAAAGCAGAAACACTTTAAAAAACATGACAGAAACCTATAGACAGTATCTATACCACAGACGTATGTTGAAATGCACACACGTATGAATGAGCCAGAGCTGTTTGTGTGTAGAAGCCTTGAGAAATACTGCGCCCAATTAAAGAGCTTGAACTGGAAAGCAGTGGATTAACAGCATACGGTGATTTATCTTGTGAAATGAAAGCAGTGACCTCTGACTTTCTGTTGACAAATGAAAAAAAGAAGGACCGGTGATTTATGGCATAAACAGGGGAATTATCTTGTGCTTTTGAACAGAGATGCGCCCCTGTTTCCTATATTGCTGTTTGTACAGCCTCTCCCTCCTCAACATTATCAGCTCTGCAACAGCCAACACAGCCCTTATTACATAAACCCACCTGGCCAACGAGCGCAGACAACGTATTGAGCTTTTCAGTAATTTTCTAGGCATTTCTCCGAGATGCTACAGTACATGACTACTCCTCTGTCACCTGACCGGATGTATCACCATAAAAGGGCAGTCGGCAGTGAGGCATTATTAAAGAGGCAACGCACACTGTGCCGCTTTGCTGTAGCATCTGTGAGAGGGGGGTGAAGGCATCATTACATCATAGCTGCTTCTTTCACAAATATTTAACAAATGGAAGATGTTCTTTGCTGAATACCCAACAATCGGATCCTTGTAAGAATATGTGGTTAAGAAGTAGAAGATAAGAAGTAAAATGAAGGTGGAAAAAGAAAGACTGAAAGCCAGTCTGTGCCTCAGTGTTGCTCTGAAAGACACAGCAACCTGCTGAAGAGCAACATCAAAGCTCTCACAGAGACGCAAAGAACACAGAAAGACGACACGACTAAAACTCTGTATTGAGCAGCCTCATGACACCGCTGCGTTCTGGAATAAAGAGAGATGGGAGAACATGTAGTAGAAAAGAATAGGAGGCACTGGAAAAGATGGCCCCACAGCTGCTGAAGAAGAAGATCAGTAGCTGAGAGAACAGCTACAGGAGAGTGATTCAATGTTTGGCCAAAATATGGTGGCTGGAAGGGATCAACTGAAGCACAGTACTGAGCATGACAGGGGAATAATAGAAAAATAGAAAGTAAATGTGCTTTTTCCGTTGTTTTTTTAAGTGTTTACATGTCCATGAATGTGTGTAATTATCATCATTCACCTTTCAATGCCACAGAGAGGGATGCATTTAAAATGGATGTGCTTGCTAAGTGTGCTTCATCAGTGATGTGTTTAGAACCTGTGTGTGTGTGTGCGCGTGTGTAAAGCTGAGCTAAAAGAGAGACAAGAAAAAAAGAAAGATGTGAATTACAAGAGGGAAGAAACAGACAAGATAAAAAACAGAAAAAGTGAGATGGGGGAGAAGCAGAGAGAGATAGTGATAGAGAGAAAGGAGAGAGAGAGGGAGGAAGAGAGAGAGAGAGAGAGTCAGATCAGTCTCTAGGGATGCAGGCGGGGGAGGAATGTGGTTTCCATGGCAACCGGAGGAAGGCTGAGCTCTGGGTGTCCGTTCCAGCTCTGCACTGCACCGGCCCTCGCCTCTCAGCCGCCTCGCTCTGTGTCCCTCTCTCTTACGCACACATGCCAGCCCAACCACTTTATCTTTCCCCCATTTCTTCCTCCCTTTATCCTGATCTTTGCAACTCCTCAACTACTTCACCTCCCCTTTTCATGCAACACGGAAGCTTGCCTCTGTTGTCCTTTTTTCTTTCTCGCCCTCTCTCTCTCTTTCACACATGCACGCTTAGAGAAAAGTGCACGAAGACCCATGCTGTCACCATATTCTCATCACATAAGCACACTGACTCTGTAAGCCTACAGCCTTTATCTCTCTCTCCCTCCTTTTCCTAAGACCCCCACCCCACATCCTCCTCCACCCACTGCACTAGTTCTGGGCTCAGCTGAGAAGCTGACGCCTGCGGCCACTCTGCTGCCATGTGCCACTGGCCGTGCTGTAATGGGGAAGCCATGTGAACACCAGGACCTTCAGCAATAAGAAGGGGCGGCAAACACACTGACATGTCTCTGTCATGTGTATACTGTATGAACACAAATCTCGCTGCTCTTAAAGGCAGAAGGCTGACCACAATGAGAATATTGCTTGACATTTTGGGAAATGTAGCCTTTTTTGCCAATAGTCTGATCAATAATGGTGAGCTAAGTAAATGGCCAGAAACACAGAGGCAGTCCACTTAGCACTGCAAAAAGACTAGGATCAGGGGAATGCAGTTCGCCAGCACCTGTAAATCTCACTTATTATCACATCAAAGCTGTTTTGTTAAATCAACACAAAAGAAAGTGTGAGTGTGAATATCTGCCTCACAAATGTCACTGTGCTGCTATCAACTAATCAAGTTACAGGATATTGTAAAAGTCTGTTATTGTCTTTTCAAGTGATGGTGCTTACTGCTTAGTTATATGAAAGCTCACCCATCAAAAATGTAATTCAACCTTTAGACATTTCAGAAAATTGTTTCATAATGACATTTTTGACACTATTTTTTGTGAAGTGACATCCAAGTTACCTTCAAGGGTTTTTGGTGTTAAGCTAAGCTAATCAACTGTGTTTTAGAGCTACAATCTGGGAAAGTGACAATGGCAGCCAAAACGTTGTCTGAGAATTTTGATTTAATGGCATAGTGAAAAAAGCTTAGTGAAAACACACACACACACACACACAAATGATTGAATCTTGATCTTTTTTTTTTTTTAGCATCAACCGGCTTTTATGAGACTAGCGTACAGTACCTTAGCCCTACAGTGTGAACCCATGTTATCAGGTCTCCCCTAATGACTCATCTTGACTCACCTTTGGCACACTGACATGTGAGACAGTCACTACACCAGAAACGCGCTCCACTTTGTGAGGGCTCCTCCTGCTGGTTACTCGCACCAGAGACACTCCTTCTTCCTCCTCATCCTCCTGATGACAAAGGGATGCATTTATAAATAAGTCAAAAATATTTTTTAATAAAATAGGGAAACAAGTTGCATTAACTTACAAGTTGCCATATAAAAACAGTACAGTAAAAAAATTAGATAGCTGGAGAAAAACACTGTTGTTTTTTAAAACAATAGCTATAAGGCAAAAGAAATGCTAAAAAAGAACAATTAAAAATTATTTTGTTAAAATATTGGCAAATTTGATGAAATTATCCACGAACTGGACCTAAAAGGCCAACTGTTGGCAGAAACAAAAAGAGATTTCCTGTGTTTTCTTTTCAGTAGAGCAGTAGGCCACATCAAACCTCAACATATTCAGTAGAATTCAACATTATGTAATACATTTAAAAACACAATGATACAGTTTTAACCTGATCTGACAGCAGAGGGCAGCCTTCGTGGCTGGCCACCAACCAGTCAGTGTTTATCACTTACACATGTTATCTTAAGTGCAAAGCAGGGTCATGGAATTTCCAAAGACGGAAGACTTCTTTTAGCTCCACTTGAAGATAGAACTCACTGCCGTCACAGACATACACACCACTCTTTTGTTGCTGTACATTAATCTGATTATTACCACACGATAAACTCAAGCCTGATAATTTTGACCTAAAAACAAATAACCTACTACTACAACATCTTGTCTGCTTTTACTCCTTTTCCAGAGGAGCTGTTCTTCTGCACTCTCACCTGCTACTCTGCACCAAATATGGGAATTTGCAGACTCATTTAGTTTCTCTCTTCTCCTCCACTCAGGTGACAGCATGGCTAGAATACTGATGAGCGCCACTCTGGGTGTCCATTAAGCTGCTCGCTCTCGCTCTTTCACAAACTTGCCCACTCTGACTGCCTACATCCCTCCATCAGCCTCTTCTCGGTTTCGAGGACTGTTTCTGTCTGAACAGCTGGGATCCACAGATGAGGAGATGATGGAGGAGGATCAGGAGCCACGCTGCACTGAATTAGACGCAAGACAGGGTGGATCACAGAAGACGCTGAGACCAGTTAAGGGTGGCAGAGTCAAAAATCAAGTTTGTGGTTTAGTGTCCCAGCTCTGGGACAGACAGCAGGATTAAATGTTGTTGATGTAGTTTTAGTTTCTCTATTTTCTCCTTTTATTGTATTTTTTTAAATGTTTTTTCTTATTCAGCTTTTTAGTAAACTGGTTAATGTATTTTTTGACTGATTATGTGTTGTATTATAATATACTTTATATATTAAAATAATATTTTTAAAAAGAACAAAATGACTAAAGAAGTTCTCTTCTTCATGATGCACCATCATGTTATATTTGACAGGAAACAAACAGAACCTTAAAATCCAACCTTCTTATTGTTTACCAATAAGAAGGTTGGATATCTAATGTTGTCAACACCTATATTCCAACACTAATATTTACAGTTACAGTAATTTGTGCACTATAGCATCTGCAATACAGTCTGTGAAGGACAAGTCCAGTGCAATTCCCCTGTGCAGCTGTCTGGCCATAATCCAATTTAGGCTTTGTACTCACATTTAAAAACAACACATATTGCCATAGAAGGATCGGTTGTAGGGAGGTGTTAGGTATTAAAGAAAAATGTTGGATGGATGGGATAAATTATTATCTCTTCAAGGATCGGACTACACAATTTCATCAGCACTGTTGTGTTACGCAGCTAACCACAGGACATACACACACCCTAAGAATACATAACACATGAGAAGATCATGACATTTAAACATTTAAACTGTTCCCTCAGACACAGTCACGTGTTTAACAATCCTCTTACTACATTCAGGCTCCAGCAGCCATTTACAACTTTTTTTGTAAATGGCTTTTTTCACTATTTTCACTAACTGAAAGAAATTTAAAATACTTTGAGAAAAGACCTAGAAACCCTTTTTCCAGCTTCACTTTACGACTATAGTTTTCAATTTCTCATACATACATACATAGTCTAAGGCAGTCTACAAAACAAAACTACGGCTCCTGAGCCACAGAGGTCCATGCCTAACATATCCAATCAGCCCTTATATTTAGCAGATAGTGGAGCGCTGCAGTGTTTGCAGTCAATATTTTATCGGTGACTGTCAGAAATGGCTTTAACATACACTTTTTAATCAATTTTACACTCTTGCACTATGTGTAGAAGTGCTACTCTTGAGTCATTTTATTTAGCGATAAAATGATAGATCTTTTGGGGTTGAAGGTTGCAGAACCCCATCAAAGTTTTTTACCACAGTCCCTGGACTTGAGGACATTCAACCTGCTTCAGTTTCCATCAGTTACTGTAACAACCACTGTTTCTGTTCTGTTTCTAAGCTAAAAATATTCCACACAACCATGTGAGTGCAAACATGTAGCTTCATGAGAGCAGCCTGCTGATGAGCAAATGGTAATCAGTGCTCTTTAGACTCTGTCTAATTTCCTCTTTACCTTCTACCCATGTGCCCCTCTCCTTTCCTGTTTTCAAACTTTCTCTCTTCCTCACACTCACTTGCTTGGTTGAAGTCAGAGCCTCAGTGACTCATGACGACCATGATACTAATGCATGTCGGAGTGCACACAGGCAGTGAAACCATGTGTTGGTTTCTATGCCCTTTTTCTCAGCTGGGAAGCGAAGCCACAGAATGAAACACCAGCTAATTGTAAACAGTTTTGCCATCATTTTCATTATGAAGAAGGAATATTACCTTCCAGCCGTTGTGCCTTCTGTCCTCATTCTCAACAGCTTCTCCTGAGCCGTGCTGCAAGGTCACCTCGTAACACTCTTGAATGTCTGTGAAAACAAACAATAATGAGCGTGGGTCTTCATTTTTTGCTCATTATCTTCTCAGCTGTAAACCACATACTGTATCAATTATGGGCTCACAAGGAAACATCCATTTC
>NC_024321.1:7822693-7833761 GCF_000523025.1 Cynoglossus semilaevis
CTGTTCAAATCCCAGTTATGTCTGTACATTTCTTATCGTGGTGCTGACTACAGAGTATGACTCAGGCGGTGACTGAGTAAATCAGAGGCCCACACTTCAGTATCTCATGCAGTCAGAGCGACACATTCCCTCCTTTTTGATTCCTTTACTTCAACATGTTTGTTTGTCAGTTAAACCACAGGTCATTCTACATCTATTTACATTGAGCCTCCATTTTAGGGTGAGGGGACTTGATGTAAAATACAAGCAAAACACTGCCCCCCATAGTTTTAACTAAGAAAGAAATTTAACTGTACTGTAACTTCTGATCTGAGTGCTGAAGAACTGATATTTAATCAACAAAAAAATTCACATTAAAGGATGATATTCAGTGATTGATTCAGTCACACACCTCACTGTTTAATACCATTAAGAAAAATGGTATAGCAAAAAAAATAAAGCAATGTATAAGTGGCTTTGAAAATAGTATTTATTGTCAGTGTTCGTTTTATTTATCCAGTCTGTGATGTGCTCTATGAAATATATAATATAATTAGATAAGCTATTTAGCTAAACTCAAGCTGGGTTTACTTATACAAGTCCTTTACCTCTAGATGTGGCTAAATCCTACACGTAATACCACAATTTTACTTCTGGCATGTCAGCTTGTTTCTTCTGTCAAACACCTTTGTTTTAATCTTCCCCCCATTCCAACATAACACCTCTGCTGGCATTAGTTCTGGTCTCCACTTATTAAGTCTTGGCTCGTTACACACTGACGTCACGTGGTCACATATTCAGTGGCAGCAGTTTGATGAGAACTCACCAGGACACTTCACCTAATATCAAACAAAGACCTGGTTTGGTTGTTGTCAGAAAACACGGTGCTGGAGAGTTAATCAACACCTGACAGGATTGTATGACAAGACTCATCTAGAAAAACAATTTGTACTAGATGTAAAAGAGAAGTATTCCTTTTGTGTGTGTGTAATAAAAGAAGGACAAAGACTCAGACACAGAAAGAAACAAAGACAGGTATGCATCAATATGTCCCAGCAAGGAGAACAAATGTGTAAGAATGGAGAATGTGACTCATGGCTGTGTCTGAATATGGAGGAGTGAAGCCATGTGTGGGCTGAGGAGTTTGTTGTCCAGCTCAGCAACCTAACCACACACATAACACCGGCCTACCTGCATGAAAGCATTGACCGGAGAGACACAGACACACAGTAAACAAGTGCCTACATCCCCAGCAGGCTTCCATAAAACTCTGTGTCACATTTTTCTTCTGCGTCACATTTTTGAAACCACTCAGAAATGCACTTCCGGGCACAGTGCTGACCAGCAGGGGCAGGCCTAAAAGATATTATATATATATATATATATATATATATATACTGACTGTTGAAGTTCTTATCAGATCAGATTTAAATAAATACTGTTGATTGAAAAACCTCACAACTGTAGACTGATGCAGAATACACTTGGACACCTGGTCTGCATCCAGATGTCCGATACCTTCAATTATATCCTTCATCTATTCCTGGCACAAGTAACAGGAAAGAAAACGCTGCTCATTCAGATTTTGGAGAGGGTTTTATTTAGCTCATGATCTGGATTCACAGTCTCATAAAGTACAGACGGCTATTTTCCTCACGTCCTTAACTTTCCAAAAAAAAAAACAAACAAAAAAAACCTCTAAACTGCTCCAACCCTCACAGACCACATGCATTCCTGGCCATGGATCAAAATACACAATCAAAGCCAAAATTCCTACTCGGGTTGGAAGCCTTTGTCACAACCAGAAGGGGATTCCCGTACCTTCTCCCTCTCTGACAAAGAGACTACATGTAGGACTTGTTTGTTTATGGGTGGTGTAGGCCTCATGGTTTTGTTGTGCACCTTTTATTTAAATGGACTGAGGTCATCTCTGTATTACCAGCCTGGATGAATCATGAAGTAACAAAACAAATGTGCTCTTTACGAGGTGATGAGCAATCTGCAGCTCACTTGAACATCACAGTAACAAAGAGCAGAATCTCAAGTCAGGCCAAACTATTCATCCTGTCACTGCCGCAACAGAAATATTCCACTGGAATTTAGGGTCCCCTGTAATTAAACATTTGTCTGTCTGTTTGCATGTCTCTGCTCCCCACGAGCAGCCCCTCCTACGCCTCCCACAGCATGTTTGTACGTTGGAACAAAAGGATGGACGCAGAGTTAAGGCGACCTTTGTTCGTGACCGTGCGACCATGTAGACATCCAATCAAGAGGCCAAGGCTGAAACTTCCCACACTGCATCAAACACCTCTATACCCCCTCCGGTGTGCTGAGGTTAGATCTGTTAAAAACAAATACTGCACCAGCAAAACGCTGGAAAAACATGTCAGTGTTTGAATCACACCAAATTCCTGGTTCCAAACTTTGTGAACTTTTCAACTGACCAAAAATTGGTCAGAATTGACTCACATGGCACTGAGCATTTAACGGAAACACAAGAATAAAAGACTGTTTACACTGCAATTAGTGCGATCAATCGGCTGCTTTTCTGTCTTTTGTGATGAGAACCACATGTTAAAAGTGAAAGGCGAGGAGTCTAGGGCTCTGAACTTGACAAGAAACAACCACAGGAGACTTCTTCTCATCATACGCTACACAGATGGTCCAGAAAGCCAGGAGAACTCAGAGATAGTGTTAGCACTGCAGCAAAGAACACTTTTAGCTAGTCCTGGCTGTACATTCTTGGTGTGGAATGGTTGGAATTCTTTTTGGGAGGGCTGATCTTCTCAGAGTCACCCTCAATTCAACATATCAAGGTATATATGATGCAGCAATGAACGAGCATCGATTTGGTTTTTGTTTGATAGATTGTCCTGGTGTGTTAAACCACTGACTCAGGTATGGTTGTCGTAAGGTGCACGGACTAATGTAAACTAAAAGGAATGTTTTATATTTGTGAAAAAAGTTATATTACAACCAGTGCAGGAAGAGTAAGCACTAGGTTTACAAACACTAATCCAAAATGTATGCGTGCTCAACCTTTAACGTAATGGTGCCACTACATGAATACTGGAGACCAGACAGTCTGTATTCAATTTCATGTGTAATTGCTGAAACGCCTGTTGAGACATTATACTAAAAATAAAACAGAGGGCTCACAAAGTGGAGAGTTGGGAGGTCACTTAAAGTCAATGTTATCTGTCCTCTGCCATGATAAATTATGTCTATTGGTCATGACATAGCTCCTTTAGTCTTAAATAAGAAAACTGACTTTTTTCAAGAAGCTGTTTTTGTCCCATTTGGGGAGCATCTCAAGCATTGACACTCGAATGGTGGACACAGGGCACAGGAACTCTGCCTACCAGACCTCCAAGTGTCCTCAAGTCTACTGGAGATGTTTGAATGTGAAAACCATGAGGCCGTTAGAACTGACGCAGCATTTGGAATCATTAGATTCTCTCAAAGATAAAGCTGTAGAGTACTTCAGAGGATGGCTTCAGTACTATACTGTTACACAATACTGTTACTTCTAAGATCCTGACAGGCATTTACTTTTGTAAACTGACATGTTACAAGTTATATTACCGAAACACATGCAGCGCAGTACCACCTGGACAGGGTGGCTTTGTAATTTGTGACACAATCACAGTCAGTTTCACATGATCACATAATACTGAGCTGCTCCATTCAATGTGCACGAAGAAGCAGAGCCAAGAAAAGTATGACCCAGGCCAAAAGAATACTCTGGTTACATGCTTTGATGATCAGCTGTTTCTTTTCTCCACATATGTTTTTTTTCAACTACTTACTTACTTCTCTTAATTTTTATATTAAAATATGGCCAAAATATGAAGCTGATCACAACACAACTTCTAATAAGATACAAACTCTTCTTGTAACACGTTTCTAGTAAAAATAAAAGCCGCTGTATTCCACTAACAGCTGCCTGAGCAGCTCATCCCCCAGATCCCCGACAGTGAAGCAGCAGTAGGTCAGCAGCAGCATCAGCAGACCCGAAGGCAAGCATCATTATAACATAGCTGTGGTGATTAGAAGGTCCACTCAACCATCAATAAGAGTGAAGTGTCTTTTATGCTATAAAAAGAAACTGAAAGGCACACTAGTCATATTTACATGGATAAATAAAAATATTCATGTTAACACATAGATCTGAAGATCTAGATTTGTTATGACAAAACTGTGGCTGCATGGTTCATGTCATTTGTTAATGTGATCAGTGTTTGTGACGACAGTGGTTAAATGTAGTCAGAATTGCCCTTCAATAGGGTAAGTGTGACCAGTTTGCAAACACTTTTAAGGTCGATTTCACTGTTTTTTGTTGTCAATTTTTCAAAATGTAACCCTAAACACTAAATTGTTTTAACAATTGGTATACACACACATACAAACATTTTATTTTCCTTTAAAAAAAGAAATTTTTTTTTTATTTTTTATTTGTATGTTTCCACAAACATCATAAAACTAATAATTGGTAATAAATGTACTTTTTGTCTAATATTTTATAAATTTACACATCGTATTACTTCTTTGTCCTAACATTACTTTATACTTAATACACATTTTGTGTTCTGTAAATCTTTTTTAAAAGTACAGCTTTTTAAAAACATACATTACACAAATGTACTAATTGGCACTCTTTGAAGCATGAACCTCATGGGTAAAACTGATGCATTTTTGTGTTTAAGAAATAAGAACTAACAAACAACTAGCACATTTGCAACGCATGTGAAAATGATTTATCTTGATTTAACACTTACACACGTAACCACACAGCTGCATAATCCGATCATTTCATTAACCATTCATGCTAAAATTGAATTGTAATTTCTAAGTGCATTGATCAATTTGGAGACATTTGACTGAGGTAAAAATACTCTACCCACTGACTTTACTGACATGTTTTGTCACGAAGGTGAAGAGAGCAGCCAACATCAACCACCCTTCACGTGAGTTGAATTTAAAGAACAAAAATTGTGCACATGTCAGGAGGATTACAAGTCACAGCAGTTTCATTAGACTGAGACAGATTCTGTGGTCAATCCACTGCTCCTTCTTATACGAACACAGATCTCTATCATGTTGACACCCAGCCATGGAGTATTAGGTAACAAGGAGGAATTGTATTTTCACAAGTCTGAGCTTATAAAAAACTCAATGTGTGCGCATGTGTGTGTGTGGATTTATTGGTATTTCATTACAATCTAAGTGCATTACAGAGGAGTATATACAGCAAACCTTTGTGAGGCCAACTGAAAGGCCTCTTTCATAAGACCTAATGAGGAAAGATTTAGACCAAGTTATCGTTTTTCAAAAATGTATAAAACCTCACCCTATCAGTCCCGTGCCTGACAACACACCAAATTCTTTGCAGAAAGTTTATCAAGACGATACCAATGTGTTTGCACCTGCAATGTTTTCTTACCAAGAAGAGCTTGGAACAGCTCACTTCCCAAAATGGACGACACTTTTGCCACGCTGGTTTTCAAGGCCTGCTCCTCTGGACTGGTCAGGCTGGCCTGGTATTTTGTGAGCAGCCCCACTGCCCGCTCTGTGTCTGCCATACAAAATAAAAAAAAACAAAACATCAGCAACCAATGAGAACTAGCTGAATTGTAGGGTCTTTAATTTACTCTAGGAACTACTTCAGTGCTTATTCGCACAATAGTTGCATTAATATTATTATCAATCAACAAATCCTGTGCCTTTTGACTTAAGATGTTGCTTCAAAACTAGATGGATGGTATGCTGAGTAGTGATAATACATATTGATTAGCTTTAGCATCATGATCACATGGCTAATGTAAGAACTTACTTTGTATTTTGTAGAAATACATCTCTTTATTAACGTTTCCATGGCTGTAATTAATCTTTTTGCGTAAACTTTTACTAAATAAAAGCCACAATGACTGATTTATTTTCAGTATTTCCCTGTTGCACTGTGGAAATATCTGTACTGTATCTCTTAACAATACTTCATCATCTAGTTTTGTGATGAAAACGTTTATTTTGTTCTTTGACAACACTGTACTATATGTCCTCATATGGATAGAGAGTATCAACAAATCTACTTCTCAAGCAAATAACTGGTGAATTATTTTAACTGCTTTAACCATGTGAAATTATTTGGTTTTTGTGCTAAGTTCCCAAACAAAGGTTGTACAATTGTACAATTAAATATCATCAAAATTAAAAAAATAAAATACATTCTGTCTTCCAAAAAAAATACAATAAAAGTTTGGCAGTGAAAAAAATCGTAACAAATCATTAAATACTGTAAAAAGAATTGAAAGAATTTACGTTAAAGTGACTGGGACAACAATACCAACATTTAAATGTAATACCTTGCTCTTGACGTTAAAAAAAAAAAGCCGTTTGACCGGAAGTCGCGCGAATTGCAGTCTAAATACTTTTTAATTAAATAAATAAATATATGTACTGTCCAGTAAAATGAGACTCGCTTAAACATTTCAAACGTTTAGTATTAATTCGTCATCGTAGTATGATGGAGTAATGAACGGTCAACAACTTTAAACACGGGTAGAGTTTAAATGACGTTTCAAAACGATGTGTGGGAGTCACGTTGTTGAAAGTTAACGGTTACTCACCATATCTATGAACCATGCTGTTTCCGACTCCGAAAGTCATGTAAAAGTAATTTTGAAGTAAAAATAAATAAAAATAATACTTGTAATTATAGTACGGACAGCTGTAATCCGGGAATAATCACATAAAATCACAAGTTGAAGCTCCTCCTTCACACAGACATGTAAAATGTTGAGTTTTAAAGTGCTGTCCGTGGACACTCCCAGTGGTTCTGCACTCAGCTGTGTGGTCCCCACCCTCACTCACAAACTGTCGCACACACGACACAAGAGGACACTGTTTACTTCTTGACCACTTTCCACTGAACTTTTGGGGGAAAACGGTCCTGGAGAGTAACACGTACTTCCTCCTCCGCTTTCACCTCACACTCACGCGCACTCTCGCCCTCTCTCTCTCTCTCACACACACACACACACATTCATGGTACACAAACGGACTCCCACTCTGTCACATCAGTAATAACACGTTCAACGTACAACCACACCTGTAAGTTATCGGTATGTTGACCTTTATTGAAGATTGGTTCCCAGATCCACAAATCGCTGTTAATAATTTCCCTTATGTTTTGCCACCATCTTGTGGTGTATTAAGATAGTGCAAGTACTATCTATCTATCTATCTATCTATCTATCTATCTATCTATCTATCTATCTATCTATCTATCTATAACATGGCCATGCTGGCTAATAAAAAAGAACTGCTAAATAAACGTCTTTATTAAAGTTGTGACACTTAAAATACAACATCACAACATCAACAAAAAAGTAAAAAAAAAACAAAAAAACACATCAGTGCAAACTATTCAAGCATACAGCAAAGAAAGGAAATTGCAAAAACAAAACACCCTGTTACTTATTCTTTTAGTAGAAAAAAGAAAGAAAAAGTTTTAATGCTTGAGCTTATCTTAAAATATATGTAACAATATATTTCTTCAGGTACATAAAAAAACTATTCACAGCTTACATGTACAAAAATTGGAGATTTGAATAAAGTCAACCATTTCACATCTCAAGTCACATCTTAAAATATAAGTAGATAAAAGATACATTTTAACGGCACCAGCAATGTCTTAGAGGTTTTTGTAAAAAATAGAAATTTTATTAACCTTGGTCACATCTTAGAAGTCACACATTGAAAAACAATTTCATAAAACCAGTTAATTCATTTCACATTCAACTTGATTTTCTTTCACAGAAAAAGAAGTAATGCATATAAATTGTACTTATCCGTCCTCCAGAATTGTAATTCAGACATTCCTGGAGTGAAAGTTCTCCTGGATTCAATCGCGGTCTACACGGTGGGTAAGAAGGGCATCAATTCGTTCCAGGCTGAAGTATTGTCTCCTCTCTTCTCTTTTTCTGGATTACCGTAAATGACAAACGTTTGTTAGCAGTCACAATCAGATACTTTATCAGTCAGTTTTATATGTTCAGGTTTAAATTATTGAAGAGATAAAAGACATGTCAGACTGTAACAGATTGTCTAGCTTCAACTTTTTTGTCTGTTGTGAAGAATGAAAGACTGATGCTGCTAAAAAAACACAAAATTTAATAATTTACTTAAAAAACTATGTTAGTTATGAATTAAAATATTTCTTTTTGTAAATTAAGCCCCAATTCGATATCATATCACCGTCTGCACCGCTGCACTCTTTGGCCACATCCTAATATCATCTTCATCATCATCATCACTACTGCTTAAGTAACACCATCTCTCTGTTCTCAGCTAGCAATCTACTAAACCTGTTTTATTTTCCTTCTCAATCTACAGCGAGACATTTTGTTGTTATCATGAGAGATTAAGAGTTGAATGTTAGTGTTGTAAATATGTTTCATTTGCATTAAAGCTAACCCTAATAATAAAGTGCGGGTGTTATGAAAAATGGACATTACACTTTAGTAATTATTAGTTTTAAAATAATTTTCGATAATTCATCCACTTTACCTCTGCTGTGACTGTGTGTCGTCCTGGCAGGAAAAGTGGAGTTAATAAGTCAAGATTTTACAAATACGCAAACACAATAAAGCAGAAGAGAGCTCGTAGTACCTCTGAACGATGAAGAGTGCAGTCATCAGCAGAAATGCTACAGCATCCACCACAGTCCATGCTATCCTATACTGTAGAGGAGACTGAAACAGACAAAGAAATGTCTGTAGGAATTCAAACGTTTTGTTGTTGCTGTGAGATAAACAGACAGGATGTGTCTGTGCTGCTCACCATGACCCAGCTGGGCCGCTCCATGTCTCTGAGGAGGTGACAGGAGTTGGTGGTGACGGAGCTGGCCCCTGCACACCACAGCAGAGAGAAGAGCCAGGGCTCATTAACCACCCACAGGTTGACTGTCTTGTTGTGGCTTCGCAGCTCTCTGCAGTGAACAGACACAGAAACAGAGAGATCAGAGTTCAGTGGAGAAAATCCACTTTTTAAAGATGAGATAAGCTGATTTCTAAACTGATTAGGGAAACAAGGAGTTATGAATTAATTAGTTTTGTCATTTAATTAATTATTTCCGTAACTTTTTTTATGTCTATAAAATTGCCGATGTATTAACCAGATAAAACAAAACAAAAAATGGAAACACAACACTGGAAATGTAGTTTACTGTTACATTTTCATAAACTGTTACATCAGCTTAATATTAAAAAAAGTTATTAGAAATAAAAACAGAAATGTTACAGTAAAATTCAACCAGTTTTTCATTTCTTTTTCTTTTATGTCATGCATGTTTGAGGCTGTACTCAGGATTTGGACATTACTTGAATCATATATCATATCCCTGAAGGATGATCCTGTGAGTTTTTCCGTTCAAAGATCAGTGACAGCACTTTGTCCCAGCATGCCTCAGATTCCCTTTTTACTGACGTAGTAAGCGTGCCTAACAAGCCTAACCCCTGCCAGTAGATAATTTGATAGTGTTTATTTTTAGGCTTGTGTTTTTACCTGATCTCCTCTGTACTCAGTTTGCTGTATTTCATATTCAGGTGGGTTCCACGTTTGTTCAGCATTTCTTTTAAGTTGTTATAAACCTGAATGAAACCTGGAGCAGCCAAGCTCACGGCGTCTCTTTCATCTGGTGGTAGCCAGAGGATCTGAAAAAGAAAATACCAACGTTTTAAGAAAACCATGTTTATTTTAAGAATTATCTTCGTCAGTTACCTGCAGGTGATGAACGTTAGACCTACCAGACTTGGGTCAATGCCTGAACTCAAGATGGTTCTAACGGTGTCATTAGTATCATTCTCTTGGTCGGGACTATAGAGGTCAAATATTACAGAGATGTTGTGTTCTTTGGCGAGGTTGAGCAGCTGAAGTAACGAAGGTATGGACTGATTCTGAGCAGCTTTCTTCTCATCTTCCGAAAGTTGCCTCACTGTATGAAAAGGATCTGTCTGGAACGTCAGAGAGAACCACCTTTTACTGCACCTCGCGCAACTCAAGTCAGTTTTTCTAATGAATTTATCAATATCAATGGAATCAATAAATCCCCATTTAATAAAGAGTCCTCACCTCCACAAACCATTCACCAGCATTTAAACTTTGCAACTCCTCCCATGTCAGGTTTGCACTGTGGCTGAAGTGGGTATCGGGAAACTTCTGCTTGACATTAGTCGTTCTCAACAAAAAGTCAGAGCCGTTGTCATGCATCAGGAAAGGAATTCTGTCTTTACTAGAATAAAGAAACAAATAACACATGGATTTTAGCAGGTAAAGCATCTAATGCATTTATATGTACAACTAGAAACATTTACAACTACCGTAGTACTACTTAAGACTCAGGTCTGCCACCACAGAAGAAACAATGCTAGCAGAAGCTAACCAACCTGTCACCTGTCACCAGAGCAGATCATTGATCTGGCCTTTAACTGAAGTAGCTAGCATAAGATTAGCTCAATGTGTATGTGTCATTCTAAAATATCTATTTATTTGTTGAATAAGAATAAGAATCCTTCATTGTCACTTAAATAGTGTCAGACAAACATTTCTCATGACATTAAGTTTAGCAGCGCCCTCTTTGGCAGTAAACGTTTTTCAGGTAAAATAATTACTGTAGCTTCAGAGGAGGTAAGGATAATGTAGACGATTACGCCCAGTTTTCTATTGTGGGAACTACTTTACAGTATGCAGATACTGCACAAGTTCTTGAACAATGTGAGGAATCGGAAGTACCCAGTACCCAGAGAGAACCCACGTAGTACACACAAAGAGGCCAAAATACAGACAGAGAAGGCATCAAATCCAGGATTTAGCCACTGTTATAATTGAACTCCACTGTACCTGAGCTGGACATCAGTCTCGAAGGCTGTGACACCACACTCAACACTCCTGTTGAAGGCCATGATGGTGTTCTCTGGAGCTTTCTGAGGAAACACAGGACAGACAGAAATCTATAATCGCAACAGCACCACCTACTGTTCTGGTGGGAATTCATTATTGCAACTTGAAGAAAACTATGAGAAACTCACCT
>NC_024321.1:7833782-7872590 GCF_000523025.1 Cynoglossus semilaevis
ATATGCAATATCTACTTCTGTTCCAATTTTCATCACAAAGGGTAAACTTGCAAACCTGTGTTGTGTTTGTACACATTTGCTGTAACTACGGTGACAGTGCACCTGTCGATCAACCACATAAGAACAGATTATATTTATCTACACGGTGTCAGAGCTCAAACATGATGCTCACCATTGGGGCACCTCTGTGGCCAATCAGCTTTGGTTTCTCAGGTAATTCACTCAGCAGACAAGGAGAATGGATAAGCAGCGGACACAGGAAGATGGCTGCTGAGATCACCACGAAGACGAGAGCAATGAGGACCTTACACCCTGCTGACAGCAGAATGACAAGGGAGTTGCAGTAAGTTGATGACAGATCTGACAGTTTGAACAGAGCGTAGGTAAAGTTCAGCAGTCTTTTAGTAAATGGTCAGTAGCCACTTCCAGGGACTGTTTTTTTTTAAATCCTATTTTCCTGCATCCACATGGGAAATGGCTTCAGGAAACTGGTCTTAGTTAAGAAAAAGAAGAGAATGTTTCTATTTCCCTTTTTTTATGGAAGGATTTTTAAGTTTTAAATCTTGCAGCAGTGATCTTCACTGTTAATAACACCAGGTTGTTCTCTGAAGAGCTCAAAGGTCAAGGGTCATTTAGCAATGCTTATATTTTCACTCACTGAGATTTAGTCATTTTCGTCTGGTTGCGACAATTTCCTAAACAACAAAACCATCTAAAACGTCAGAGTGACCATGTGTCTGTGCACTGCTGTTCTGTTGTTCTGTTCTCTTATGTTATCTAGTGCCTACCATTTTTGGACCTCAGGAAGCACCTGAAGACCAATGGACTGAGCAGAGTCAGAGCTACGACAGCACCAAACTGCAGGAAAGGACCGGTGGCCTGTGACAGAGAGGGACATGTGGTGTGTTGTGATGTTCAACATGATGAAAAACAATTACAACAAATCATTTATGCACATACCTTGTGTAATAATAATGATAAAATAAGAAGAAAACTTAAAACATAGCCTCTCAATTGCTCACATTTAAAATGAGTAAGCAATTTCAGATTAATACAGAGTTGATGCAATTCAATATGTGTTGCTGGCCATGATATCAAAACCTAACATGAATGTGTGCATTACGTGGGAACACACATGCAGGTTTTTAACAAGCCACAGACACCTTGTTGGCATCTGGACAGATCTGTACCTGCAGTGAAAGAGGAACTGTTGGCCACTCTTGTTTCCACTTGAGACTAATTCCTGTGAGCCCAGAAGCTATAAAAAGAACACCAAGAGACAGGAAGATCTGTGGAAAGAATTTTAGTGATTTTTTTTCATATTTCAACCAGCACCAGTGTAAGGAGTATGGAGTATATGTGTAAGAATGATTAAAAATGTACAATACCATGTGAAACCAGTGTAAATCCAGCTTCTCTCCTATGGCAACATGAAACAGTGCAATGAGCTGAAACGAGGAAAAAAACCTTTATATCCAATGATTTGTCCGAAGCTCCTGCTACGTGGTATGTGCATGATTCAATTTAAACATTGCAATATGTTTTGAATTAACGATGATGATACAATATGGTACAAAGTATTTACCAGGAGCAGGACGCAGTAGCTGGTCAACACTGCAGAAACGATGATTCCCAACATGAAGAAATTCACCCAACGTTTCAGCATTTTGAAACCCTCCCTAAAAAAAAACAATAGAAGTGAGCAGAATGGAGGTCACCCATAAGGAGAGAAAGGAAAGAATTCAGGGCTTTTGTTATTTAGATTCCAGGGCTGGTCATGTGACTGTTTGTGATGGTTTCTCACCAGTTAACATCCTCTTGGTCGTTGAACGTAACCAGACAAATGTACATCCAGCAAAGAGAAAGCAGGGACACCAAGAGGACGACTGAGAACCCGCAGCAGGCATGCTGCAATAACACAGATGGAAGGATGAAAATAAAAACAAAAAAGTACCTTATCTGTATCTGTCAATGTGTGTGTGCGTGTGTGAAATATGTCAAAGTGATAACAATTTGAACAATTTCAACATTTTTCACTGTTTGACCCATGTTCTACCCTGACAGTGAAACTTGAGGAGGAGCTTCCTGGTCTCACTGCTTTCCAACATTCTCTCCACCTTTTTATAATCCTGTTTCACATAAATCTGTGATAAGCCTGTTGGGACCTGTCTCTTTTTTTACTGGCACACAGGTTGATTTTGTGCAACTGAATCTCAATTTTTATTTTCAGTATTTCTTTAATGCTAAAATCAACAATATAAATATATAAATATAAATATTTGTGGGCTATTCCCTTTATTTCCTCATTCAGGTCAGATGAATGTTAATCCTTGCTGAAAGGGAATTATTAAGGTTTAGTGATGACGGGAAAGTGCAGCTCAACTGAGTGGTGAAATTGGTCATGTAACGCTCACAGCTCTTTCCCGCTGTAATTACGAAGCAAGTATTAGCATTACTGAACATAAAGTAAGTTGAGGATTTTTTGACATTACATAAATGAAAATGGATCAACTTTGAAAAAAAAAACAATTACTGTATTTACATCAATTTGTCACCTCTTTGAGTGTCTTCTGCCCCCTCTACTTATCATAATCAATTTAATACCTGCATCCTAAAGAAAAAAAAGAAAGAAATAGCCGTCTGCGGTGCTTACAAAGCTAACTTCTATTCTGTTTGGACTACTGGCATTTTGATCGTTTGTGTGTTTTTTTTTTGACTGAGCAAATGCCCCCTGGTGTTTTACTGCTAATTCCAATCAACTTCCTAGGTTTCACTTCAGGTGCTGAATAGCTTGATTATATTATTCAACATTAATGTTTTGTGAGTGTGAATCTTATTTTATTTCATTTTATTTTGTAAACTTTTTTGGGACTGAAATGGGACCAGAAATGCTTACTTTTCCTGGATGGTCTTCTCTCAGTTTCGTCTCCCAGTGGCAGCTGTACAGGCCTCTGCAGCAAACTCTGCCACAGCTTTTTCGAGGCATCACTTCAGCAGATCCTTTCCAATGCAGTGTGGCCACCTGATAGCTGCAGTGTGAAGAGGGACAGAGGGAGCCCAGATAACAACGCCACTGTTTGTACGGGCAGGCCTGATTTCAATCACCCCCCCGTGAACCTAAGGATTATAAACGTGAGAAGAAAAAAAAAGAATGAGGGATAGCAAAAGACAGAGATTGGTGAGTTTCTTTGGCTATCAAGGCAGAGAAAGGAGGCCCAATAGCCTTCTCAGTGGAAAACGGGGGCCTTATACCCACTGAAAGCCCTTACAATGGCCAACACCATTGGGTATTCAGAGTAATGCACACTTGGGCCTGGGAGTGAAGTCACACTGTTCAAGGCTTTGCAGCACAAACAGCCTCAGTGACAAGCACGTCCATGCACGGGGGAGAGAGTGGGGGCAGGATGGGGTGGGGTGAAGTAGGAACTAACAAGTAATCCAAGATAGCAAAGCAATTTTTTACAGGTAATTTCTTCAATTGCTTGAATCGGTTATTGACCATCAGTCATCGCCTGTGAATTCATGTTCCATTAAGATACTCATTTTCTTTAAGCTCAGTTTTGAAGTTGATTAACGCAATGGCACACTCTCTGTCTCTCTCTCTCTTTCTCTCTCGTCCCCAACAGTATGATGTGGACCTGCAGATCCACACCAGAACACCTTACAAACTGCCTACATGTGATCTGAGTGCAATATGCCCTGCTGTGGACTCACATGACTCAAGCAAAGACGTTGACATCCGGGTTGACAAACAATAAAGTTTGTGGTTATTTATTCTCCCATCTATGGCGGTCTTCAATCTGAGGTCATGTCAAGACACGGACTGGAGGTGTGACAGGTTTCAGTTGCCCTTAAAGAAACCGTACAGGAAACGCAGTGTGCACAACACAAAAACTCCCGATGAAGGTAATGATTCATGAATAACTGATTCCTGTCTAACTTGATTAATCTGGAGTACTGCCAGGGCTTTTCACAAGTGCAGTGTTTGTCTCCTTCAGTGAGCGTTGTGTTCAAACTCACTCTCCCTGGGTTATAACATCCCAGCAACAGATTTGGGGGTGGATGTCTAAATAGGAGCATGTTAAGACAGATAAACAGTTGTTGATATTGCACAGGCAGATGATAACACAGTGTCTGGAACTGCAGCAGAGTTCTTCCTGTTAAAAGTGAGCTTGTGTCACATTGTGTGACTTTTATCCTGCTTAACTTCTTCTACTACTACTTTACTACGTTATTTTAAGTTTGATTTCAATTCTTCTTTAAAACACAACACGTCACAGGCCACACCAGGAGCCCTATGTTGAGCAATCACCTGTCTCTCTTACACTGACAGATCATTGAAACACGTCCTTACACTCCAGAGTCTCTTATGAGTCTTTCAAACAGCTTGAGGATATCACCGTATATTTAATGATAATTCTGTGAAGTCAGACACCAGCACACTTCACACACCTGACATTGTATTAAATTGCACTCAGTGGGTAATTTTAGATGATCATGTGGCAAAAAGGTGGCTTTTTTTTAAAACCACATTTACAGTAAAGATACAAATGAGTTCAGTTTTCATTGTTAGATTGACAGGTTCAACAGTATCTTCTGTGCTAATTCTCTAATGATTAATCCTTAGGACTCACAGTCAGACTCAGAGATGGATGGTGAGAGATATATATTGTGTAAAGAAAAGTCGGCGTTTGCACATTTAATTTTTAAAACAAACCTACAAATTTCAATTTAGAACGATAAATGTTTCAGAAATCAAAATTGTAATGTACAAAAAGGACCGTGACGATTTGAAGCAGATAATAGGACTGTGGCAGATATTTTAAGGAACACGTTAATCAAACATAGATTATCTCGCAGCCCGAGAGGACAACACAGTAATATTGTTATTGCCCCGTCCTGCAACCCAACAAATCTGTCCTAGTGACCCAGTTTTGGATCCTACTATAACACAGCACTGCAGGAGCCCTGCTATTGGCATGAATCATGTCTTAAAAAAGATGAAAATGTATTTCTTGTATGGGTCAATTTAGGACATATATATTAGACCAAACAGGTGTCTGTTGTGGGAGCAGCAAATGGCACTTAACGTTTTTATATTGATTACAAAAAGGGAAAAAAACCATTTAGATGTTCTGACCTCATGAATTCAATCGTTATTTAGCGATAGCACAGAAATGTGGTAATATGTTCCCTCTAAACACATTTAAACCATTTTCACGCTGTCATTGTCGAAATGCGATAAAAATTTAAATACCAGCAGAAAAACGTGTATTAAATATTAAATATTTGATATTGTTTACTCAATTATTTCAGTTGTTCTCTTGTTGTAAATGTTAAATAAAAGCAACGCAAAAATATTTGATAATAAAATACAATTTCTCTTATTTTCAAAATGCACTGCCTCCACATTATTGCTTTTACTCAATTATTTCAGTTTTTCTGTTGTTGTAAATGTTAAATAAAAGCAACGGAACGGTTAATTAGTCATGAAGCGTAAACCTACGAACCAAAATAGAGTCAAACCCACGTGGCTTCACTCACACAAGACGTCAAATTAGAAATATGTATTGCCGAAAAGTGTTCTTTAAATATTGATGACATTTATCAACAAATTCCATCTCATATCTAGTTTAATATGGAGACAGAACAGCGAACTAAGTTTTTGTTTGGTTAATGTTCCTGAGTTTAAATGTTTAAATAATAAAACTTACTCTCTCTTAAATGTCTTCTTAATGACAAACGTCTTCACCACAGGAGGATTCCACGGGGAAATACGCGGTTTTGTTCTCTCTCTCTCCCTCTCTCTCCCTCTCTCTCTCTCTCTGCCTCCCTCTGTCTCTGCCTCCGTGGCTTGAATGTCAATGTTGTCGACTCTGCCTTTGACGTGATGGGAGCGGGGTTTGGTGTGGTGCAGTATTACACGAGTGGATGTAGTTAATAAATGATGAAGTTAATAAATAAAAAAATACTAAGAAGTAATATAAAGTAAACGTAAAGTAATATAAAGTAAACGGATGTCTAGTCATCTGTAAAAAAGATTGAAAGAACGAGTCAAATAAGTCAAAAGGAAATAGCAGAGTGAAAATACAAAATACTGAGAAATTACACAGAACACCAAGGAGATGAAAAGAAAGCAGTAAAGTACAGCCAGTGAAAGTATTGCACAGTTCCATGGAGCAAAAGCTAATAGTTTTCATATCACAAGTGATACATCAAGTAAATACAAAAAAGGTTAAACAAATAAAGTGGTAGGTTTGCTGTACACACTGTAGACCATATGTGTCAAACTCAAGGCCCGGGGCCAAATGTGGTCCGCCAAGCCATTTTGTGTGAGCTTAAAAAGCATTTAGTAAAGTCCATGCAAAAATGTTCCTTTACCTAAGAAAATTAAACATTTTTATAATCAATCAAATAATAATCAATTACAGAAACATGTATTAGTCTGTTACAGAGTAGTTACATCCATACCAGTGGTCCTCAACCTTTTTTGTTTTAATCTGTTACTACAGACCAATACCAAGGTTCTAAGCATTGAAGGATCATTACATTTTCAAAATAAAACATCTTTTAGACTTTATTCTGTTTGTATCAGAGTCTGAATGACCTATTATTTTAAAATATTGCCAGATTATCATTAAATAAAGAAAGTAAATGGATTTTTTTGTATGAAGTAAATTAGTAAAATTACGTACATTTCTTCAGTGCACCCCATTGCGGCTTGGCACCAAGTGATCTATGGACTGGTGACTTTCAACATGGTTGTTAAAGAAATAAGAAGCTACTCATTGCATCAGTTGCGGTTAAATTACCTGTTGCCAGTTGAAAGATAATCGTCCATGCAGTAATTATCCAATAGGAGGCTCACACTTATTTATCAACTTGTCTTTTGGCCAGGCAGCTCTCTTTCACTGCTGTGGTTTTCCAACAGGTTTAAGCTTGTGCTTTCAAAATAAACTCATGAAATGTAAAGGGTGGGAGAATACCTACAATGTGAAGTTTGAATGAGGTGAAGGAATTTAATCTGTTGAAACTATCAAGTGTATTGGGGCATACAGTGAAGAAAGAAAACCATTTGCGTTGATACTAGACTGACAGAACGTGTATGGACAGGACTGGATATCAACATAAACAAGTGTGATATTTCAGCCGCTTTATATAAAACAAAAATGATAAGAACAGGTTGTTGTAGCTATATATTGCAACATTTTAGTGAAAATCAACAGTACAATGCCATTAAATTTTCATTGAAATTTAAAATGACTAGCAAGACCTTCTAAACTGGGGGTCTTTAATCTTTTTGAAGGCCATGTAACTTACTGTTCAGGTTTTTTCTGTCAGATGAATTCACACATTTGACTGAGACTTCTAGCTAGGCCTTTACAAGCTAACTGTTTAGCATTTTCTTACTTCATACTAATTTTTGCAAATAATTGCTAATTCTACATCATTAAGTGTATATTGTATCATATAATTTCTGCTCTTTTTTGGCTAATTATTGTTATTTTGAGCTAACAATATTATTGTTTTCACTGACATCTTCAAGGATTTTCTTTTTGAGTGCAGGTGTCCTTTGTGGATCTAATTTTATCTCTATCGTTTTCTTGGTAAAATGTAAGCTTTTTACTGCACTTTAACCAATGACCATGTTGACTTTAGTGTGTTTAGTTTATCTCTCTGTCTATATACACAGGCGATGTGTTAGCTTACAATTTAGATGTGGTGGTGTTGTATAAACACAAACCACGGGAAAAGAACAGGAACACAAACAGGTTCTATTTGAATACGTCTTTGGATATGAGTATTACTATTGCAACATGATTAGGTTTCACTCAGCTCTCATTAGAACAAGAGATTACTATAAAATACTGGACAAGCAAGACAATGATTTTTTCATGGAACTGGATGAAAACACAGGTTCAGGCTTGAATAATTTTGGCAAGGTGATGTTTTTACAAGTAGAGGCAAATGAATTCCACAGTATTCAAGGAAATGCGTTTTAAACTACTGGATTAATGGAGTGCTGAGATCGGCATGTGACAAAAAACAAACAAACAAAATTCCCCTGCACAGATTTTGGAAATGGATAAGAAAAGCAGAGGGGACTTAATGAGGGATCAATTAGAAAATACATCAGATTGATAATGCTGGTTAACCACCAGGAGTCGATTACAACTGATCTCTACCTTTTCAGTTAATATTGATATGTGGACCATGGCAAAGTACTACTGAAGAAGTGGTACTTTCCTGTGGGAAAATGCCTCCACTTTGCAAAGTACCTTTGTCGCTACACTCCAGATTATTATCTGGATACACCACATGATGGTTGTTCTGTGTGTTATTAATAAAGCATTATTCCCCTAAAAAAAGAAAGAAATGACAATAAAAACCTACTTGAACTTGTATTGCGTTGAAGCGGAGCTAAAGCTGAATTTCCAACCCAAGACTGTAGGGGGCGATAATGGGATAATGGTTGAGGATGTGAAGATTTTGGTAAACAGAGGAAGTGGCTGTTGCTAACAGTTGCAGAAAACCTGTGGTAAAAATTGTTTGTTTCTTTATTATTATTATTATTATTATATTTTATCCAGGGGAGGGGCGGGGGGTTCCATAACATTTTACCGTGACTGTTCAATTTTTGGCAATAGAGCAAAATAGTGGGACGCGCGAATAGAGGAACTTTAGTCCGTTTTCAAGTTAGCTACCTAGCGTTAGCCTGCATTTTTGTTATGCTATCGGACCTTTTATTGGCAACTATTTAATGGTCCAATTTTGAATCAGTGTTTTAAAGTAACCTCAGCATTCGAGCGATGTACAGTAGGAACACGGTGTTCTCACGGACACCTCACTAGCTCTAAACCGTAGGCGCAACTAGTGCTGGGTTTGGTCTCTGCTCGTTGATCATTTTTCCTTTAATCCAACATTACATACTCTATAATACTACATTTAAACAGTAATGACCATAGAACCTTTGTATTTTGTTTTCAGTACTTTCAGTACTTAGATTGATGCTTATCGTAAATTGTCTGTGAAAATCCTATCACTTTTTATTAGCATTAAGCCCTGAAATGTCTATTTCTGGTGTCACAACGGCCTGGCGATCAAATGAAACGGCGCTACTGTTCAATGATTAGTTTTTTTAGATGTGCGATTAGTGCTTTTTTTAAAATTAAAAAATACGTTTCCCTTCTAACAACAAATTAAATGTGTTCTCCTTTCAGTAACTCGACCTAATTGGGATTTCTTTAATTTTTTATTCTTAATATTTTTTATTTATTTTTACTGACAGTGGTTCCCTTTTTTTCCAGAATAATGGATCAGAAAATTTCTTTTGATGATTACCAACTTCCAGTTGTTTTCCTGCCTTCATATGAAAACCCACCTGCTTGGATTCCACCACAGGATGTATGCAACTTTTATAATACCATATTTAGGTGCTGTTATCAGAACATGGCTGTGTAGTGCAGTGTTAATCTCTTCGAAATCTCAGTTACTGTCCCTTAATCAAACTAAAATACTTTTAAATATAATTTTCTGTTGGATGTTAATACAGTTTTATGTCAGTAAATAATTATTGGTCTCTACATCTGTAGCGTATTCATCATCCAGACTACAACAATGAGCTCACTCAGTTCCTGCCTCGCACTGTTGTGTTGAAGAAACCCCCGGGAGCACAGCTGGGTTTTAACATCCGCGGGGGCAAAGCATCACAGTTAGGAATTTTTATATCTAAGGTTAGTCGTCGCTTCAGGATTCCACAGACTTTGAAATCGTTTCTCTTTTAATTAATTTATTTTTATGTTTTGGTCTTGATGTTTTTCTATGTGATGGTGTGGCAGGTCGTCCCAGATTCAGATGCTCACAGAGCGGGACTACAAGAGGGAGACCAGGTTCTCTCTGTGAATGATGTTGATTTCCAAGATATAGAGCACACAAGGGTAAGTCTGAGTTATAATGAAAAAAAAAGTTAAGTTAGTTGTATTTAGCACATTTCCGCAACTGCACAATTAAGTAATGTGTTCTGTAAAAGACAGTAACCATTAAGTTACTTTTTGGCTTAAGTACTTTTTCTACATTTTAATTAATTCCTTTTCCACAGGCTGTAGAAATTCTGAAGACCGCACGAGAAATACTGATGAGGGTTCGCTTCTTTCCTTACAGTAAGTTTAGCTCAAATTATCCTCTTTTACATGAGAAAATGTCAGGTAATGGCCTTACCTGTTTCAAATACAAATTAACACTGAACAGTGGAAAAAAAAGGCAAGTTGTGGTCCCTCATTAGACCTAGGATACATTAATGTTAGTGTTGTCACTTTTATATATCTTTTTGACATTTGTCGGTATTAGTGATTCCAGCATTTGGATTAGTCACAAATAAAAACAAGTGTGAAACAACAAACTACATTCTGTTATAGCAGAATGATTGCAATTGTAATTAATTATACCTATATTGCTTTTCGAACATTTAGTATGTGGCAGCAGATATGAAACAGTTGTATTGCCCATTGTCTTAGTTTTTTAGTAGCAGTATCAGACAGAACAGTTAACACGTGGAAATACATGTAAAAGAAATAAAATAAATAAATCTTTTTGTGATGGAGCATGTGAAGACTTACAGTCTTGGCAGGTTCAGTAATAACAGACGCTGCACACAGCCATGGTTATTGTCTGACAGATCCCATTGTCACTGAAGTGTGTCGCAGTGGATTATGTTTATATTAGGACCGCACTTTTATTGTTCTCATGTTTTTGTGGCTGTTTTTCTTTTTTTTAATCAGACTACCAAAGGCAGAAGGAGAGGACTGTACACTAGGTGGCAGCAGAGCACCTACCATAAAATGTTTGGGGCAACAGCGTGAGTCTGCGTTGTGACTTAGCTTATGGACGAGTGATGCATGACTAACGTGAAGTCATCTACAGTTCTTCAGTGTGTGTCAACGTCATCAGCTCTGTTCAACGTCTTCAATCTCATCGTCACTGTGAAGAAGAGATGAAATGAATGTTTCAAGTATATGAAAACTGTATAGTGTCAACATTGCCTGTATTTACAGAAATGCTAATGAGATGTTTTGTTTAGAGAAGCACTTCTGTGCACATTGGCACTGATTACTCTGATAGATGTTTTCAGTATATTTTATTCAAATAACTTAATCAAAAAGATAGCAACCAAGTATGAATACACATTGCCAGGTGCACAACATGTAGATTTTTAAACTCTTAAGTTAATACACTAAACATTTGTTGAGTCAATCATGCTGAATGCACTCAAACCACCATCTTATACATCTAAAGGATCACTCCGATGGAAGTGTTCTGCATATTTTATTCAAACTCTGTAAATTAGCAATCCTGTACGAATTCATGTTGCCAGGTGCACAACATGTACTTTTTACCTCTGAGTTGATACATTGAACTCACTTCTATGACTTAATTTTCATATGAAATCATAAAGAAATACATTGAAGTTACTGCAGTTATGGATATAAATGGTATTAAATACTAATGGATCTTTTATTTGACAGATGTTTTATATTTTACCAGAAACGCATCAAGAAAAGTTGGGACTCAAAATCGACTGAGAACTAAATAAGTATTTTAGATGAAACACAAACAGCAATTTCTTTGGTCTTATGTTCAGTGGAGCAGAGGTCCAAGTGCATTAACACATTTTAATTTATCTTAATGCAATTTTATTTTTTAAAAGATACCAAATTTTGCTGATGTCTTTGTTTTCATATAATTCTCCTGAGCTGAATGGATTAAAAGATTAAACTAATAATCCTGTTCATCTTTCTATTATGCTCTATACTGCATTATAAAAAAGACTGTTTCTTTCCTGCTGCATCTGTCTGTGAGAAAGAGCCGAAAGACTTCCTATTTTTTTAAGAGGTTTTTTATCGTCACATCAGGGAAGTCAAGGCCATTCAAGTGCACAAAGTCAGCACATACAGTACTGCACCTGGAAAGCCTGAAACAGAGATGCAAACAGACTGGTTTGCTCAGATACGAGTTGTCAGACTTGTTCTAAGTTACAAGATGGTTTACCTTGAAACTGAGTGCTACCTTGACAGGAATGTGGTAAAACACAGTGACAACAAAAGCTTTGTAACTGAGGTTTACTTAAAAAAACCTTCTTAAGACAGTCAAGTCAGTATCATATGGTTCATACGAAAATGTTACAGTGGACAAAAGCCAACCATCTCAGCCTGCACGGCTTCATCCCAGCTTTGTTCCCTAAACATGCCTTCATCTGAGTTCTCAGAAACCCTGAGAATAAATTGCATGACCTGCTGTGTACATTTAACACCTCTATACAATTATAACCTACTGCATCAAGTAGATGAAGCAACCTGGCTGCAATGAGAAGACTCAGAAAAATCCTTCAAGTTGTTAGGATATTTCATGTCGTACAGTTATGCTTATATGAACCAATTTCTGTTGTGCTTTATTATCCATTTTCCACCAAATGGGATCATGCTCCACCAAACAGACATTGTATTCCCGAATTTAGCATTTGAAGCTACGTATAAATATTTTACATTTAATGAAAAGTATTCCTAACCTTCATAATTCCACATTTTCAGTTACTTCATCTTTTTAGATGCAGTCAATGATTTTTAAGACAATTCCATTCTCAGAGATCAACGTCTGATCTCATCCTTGAATGACCAGGTCTACAGTCTATAATTATATAAGAAAAACAGTGAAAACCTTTAAATCCCACAACAAGGCTTCATTCTGTCTGCCCAGATCACAACTGAAAGATGTAAAACTTACATTAAAAAAAGGGAAAATATGGATGTTATACTGTATTTTTTTTAAATTAGTAAAATAACAGAAACGAGAAAGCCAGTGTCTCAATAAAATAAAAACTACTGTTTTTATATTATTGATTAATTACTAATAAATAGCTACTGTAACAACTAAAACAACCGATTTTAGCCAGTAGTGGTGACAGTTTAGATTCTAATTCACTTCACTCTACTTTCAGCAATAGTACTGTATTTTCCTTCAGTCTCCATAAAGAAATAAAAACGGGGGAAAACAAAGGTAAACCTTGAGCTTAGCTCAGGATAAGTGATCAAATGGCATCTGGACCTGTTCTGATCTCCAGCTAAGACGACTGTAGACATGTCACCCACTGATTTTGGCACATAGTCAGAGGAGCCTGGTCCTAAATCAGAGCAGGAGGTCTCAAGTCCATCCTCCTCTCTCTCCTTCTGAAAACACTTTCTCCCTCCTGTGTGCACGTCGGCATGATTTACGAACTGTCCTCGCTGTCCTGAGGGTCCATCTTGGAACTCTCATCCACGTTTTCCAGAGAGTCTGCTCTCTGTATGGACAGCTCGGCCGGGTCCATCATGGGCAGTGTGTTCTGCTCCGGGTACAACCAGGGCTTCTGGTCAGGAGAGTTCTGCTGTTTCCACTCTGGGTAGTTCTGTCCTGCCCTGTGTACACACTTCAACACCTGGCAGGATTGGACAGAGACAGGGATTATCACCACACCTTCAATCTCAGTCAACAGAGCAGGAGATAAAGCTGCAGCAGTTACATAAGCTGCAGCGAATGTGGAAAAAACTATTTACAGCCCTGCAGTGACGCAGTATCATGACAAAGTCCAAGAAATACTACAATACCATACAGTGTCAGATCTGCAGCAGTCATAGTTTACGTCAATTCTGCCACATACAGTTAATTCCGTGCTAACGCTAATCTAGGAAAACAAGTAGATGACGATTGAGCTCATTTACCTACTAATCTAGTAGATGACGATTGAGCTCATTTACCTTCAAAGCCGAGCTGCAGTTTAATGAGAAGAGCAGCACTCACGGCTTTGACAAAAAAGCTCCTACTTTCTTTTACCAAGGTCAGTTGAGTTAATTCATGATTTTTTAACAATCTGACAAAGGACAGACAATGAAGAGGATGACTCATCAGCCATGAAAACATCCCATAATGACATGAAGTGTTTTTTGCAGGTCTTTTATGACCTCCTGTCAAAAAAGTAATGTCTCATTTTCCCCTGAATTCTACAATCTATACCAACCATAGACTGTACATATACATCACAACTTCCTCCAACACAGGCTTTAGTTAGGCTGGGATGTTGTGACCTATATATTCAGCAAGATATAACTAACTACTTTCTTTTTTTCTAGTTTTGGTCCATACCAAGGAGTTCAGCATTCTTCACAAGACCAGGATTCTTTGAACTAGAGTTAGGATTGTTGTGTGTCAAATGAATAAAGAAAAAAAGCCCATGTCCTTCAAGAGCAGTTAGAGGACCGGACTTATAATTAGAGAGTTGCTGGTTTAAATCCTGGCACATGCTGTGGTCTATTTGCCACCTCTCCTGTTTCAGGGGTGGGTTAAATACACAGGTGTTTGTATCTGTGCAATGACAAATGAAGCTACTTCTTGTTGGGTCCAAAATGGCCCAAAAGACATTCACACTTCACGAATTACAGGATATATCACAGAGCTGAACTCTGTGAACTCGTCTGAATTATATCAAGTACTTTTAAAATAATTAGTCAGAAAAAACAAGTGTTGACTAATTAAGTAGTTAATTAGACGTTAGTTCGTGGATTGGATGTTCCGGTCCTTGTTGTTGAACCACTGACAAGACAAATGCTTCTTTAATGGTGGACCATGACCAAAACTTGATTTGTGCCAATTATTGTTGTGTGCTGCAAAACTAGATAAAACCAGTTTGGTTTGGTTCTGCAGCAAGGCATTTTGTGCTTGAATGTCTTACAGTGGCATGATGGTAACAGCACTTACACAGTTTACAGAAATAAAGTGACTAATTTAACTCTTCATTCAAAATAACTTGTATGACAGAATGAAAAAGGCAGACATTGATGTTACCGATTTCAATTAAGCTCTGAACAGATGACAGAATGAAAAAGGCAGACATCGATGTTACCGATTTCAATTAAGCTCTGAAAAAAAAAATTCCATGAGAAAAATCTGATTTCTGACTAACTACACTAAAACAATTCATCAGGTAACACCTCAGTTCCACCTGTTTGTAAATCAAACAACACCTTGCTGATATAAATGTCAACTTCAGCTATAAGAGCAGGTGTACAACCTTAGTGACACACTTTTGTGTCGATCAGATGTGTGTTAAACCTGGGTAACAAGTTTGGTAAGAAGAGCTGGAGAGGGCAGGAGAGAGAGGGGGGGGGGTGAGAGAGCACAGCAGCTCAGATAATACTTTGTCAGCAACTGGACTCAGACTATGGTTACCTTTGTCTTTTTCAGATACATGAAACCCCCAAACACGAACACACAAACACACAAACACACCACCTTTGGTGTAAAGCTAACATACCTTAGGTGCGAGAACTTGCGAAGCTTTGTTCACCAACCACTTTGGAAGGTAACCTGTATTGGTAGAGAACACCCTTAAAGTCAATAGCATTTTAAACAAAGTTAACATGGTTAGCTTACTAAGGGTAATCCGGGCCCTACCTTTGGGGTCAGCCTGTGAAAGATACAAGAAAGTGCAGCTCTTTGGTCCGGTGGATTTGATGTAATAACCTGTGATGAGAGACACGGCTCTGACCAGGTCGTGACGCGGAGGGTATTTCTGTAACAACAACCAAAAAAACCCCCAAAAAAGATGAGAATAACAAGACTATGACACAATCATCATTATTCAACACAAAAGAAGATAATATCACTGTACACTCAACACTAGGACAACTTGTCTCCAAGTGTCACATGCTTGAGGCGTTTAAGCACAATGGTACAGTATGTGCCTGGAGGTGAGGAGGAGGAAGAGGAGGAGGTGCTGGTTATCGTACCGGGTGTTTGACCGAGAAATTGACGATGATGTACTCGTCATTCGTCACATGCCAGGAACGAAGAGTCACCACATCTCTGTTGGTTATTGTTTTGGGGCATTTCCCTTTGGAAAAGAAAAAAAAAAGAAAAAAGTCTGGTTAGATTGTGCTACAATATTATATATTCAAACTATGGCATTTTTAACCTACTACAGGGGGGAGAAATGTGGGAAAAAAAATACATATTTATATAATTATTTTATCATTTATTATTAAATTTGAAAAGAACCCCCCCCCCCCCCTTAAGCAACTTATCGCATTTGGTTTACTAAATTACTTTTTTGTAGGCTAACTTGTAGCTATTATGTATTGCTAACTTGTGGCAATGTTTTCCTCTGTTATTTTCATGTAGTTACTCTGTCTTACTTAGAAATCTCTGGCCACAATTTAGCTTTTTCTCTCTTTCGGCCATTTTATTTGACATTTATTTTAATAATTTGTCTTTTTTGTTAGCAGTGTGTTACATCTTGGTTTTCTTTTAGCTAGCTTAAGTTTCTGTGTTGGAGCGATAGCAGTTCTGCTAAAGTTGACTAAACTTGAGACTTTTTTCTTTAATTTAACACTGTGAAGCATGTTTTCAATGAGTTAAAACATAAATAAATACGTAGTTATACCCAGTACTCACTGCTTGTTCAGGGTAACACTAGCACCACCTAGATACTAAGCAGGGTACAGCTGTAGGGTTCAGGCTGCTGTAAACATTGGTTAAATGTTGTGAGGTCACTACTGTGGTCAGTGATGATACTAAGCAGGGTTGGTAATGCTCCATCAATCAACTACGGTAAAGCTTGACATTTATTCACTTTTTTAATTTTTAATGTGTGCACCTTTGCATCTTCTTTGTATTCAATTGTGTTGAACCATGGATTTGTGGTGAATATGCTAAAATAAAATCAAAGATTAAATATGTACACGGTTACAACGTGAAATTGTGTCATTTTAAGATGAATTGCCTCAAAAGTTCTTTGTTGTGGCAGGAAAAATGTGAGTGACAGACTCCGCGGAGACATAAACAGACAGGTATGTGATAACATCATAGAAAAAGCATTGGGTTCTCACAGGAGTAGTAGCCCACATCTGCGTTAGCAGAGAGACGGGCGATGTCGTAGCTCTCCACCATGGTCGGGTCCCATTTCCTACGGTAATGGCCGTCATGAAGGACATCATACATGGACGCGGCTGACACGTCTTTAATGGTCATTTTACACTGATAGACAAACACAGTGGCATCAGATAAGGTTTGCTAATAATAAAGTTTTAATTTAACACACACACACATTTGTGAAAGTATTAAACACGTCTTACCTTAATGGTGTGGATTTTAGGGGGAGAATTTCCTTTTTTTGCAGGCACGTGTTCAACCCACACTTGCATGTCATTTTTATCGTACTTTTTCAGCCAGTTGTCCGTTGATAGACACCTGTCCTTGAACTCAGCAAACACCTTCTCGTCCGGTAAAATGCTCGGAATAGACATCCTTAAATAAAAATGATTAAAAAGTCTAATTCTTCTTACGTGAAATAAATCTAGCTCAGATCAAGTCGTGTCGCTCTGAAGATTCTGCCGGGCCTGAGTGTGAGTCAGAGGAGTGAGGCTGAAACTTTAAGCGCTCTGTTCATGATGGCTGATCAGGTCGAGCGAGATTCTTTCCCTGGATTCTTTAGCTTCAAAACGCCTCTCTTCTGACGTCACAGTACTTCCGGAGAACAGGACAGGTGTGTGGAAAGGTGCGGGTGTGTTCGGTTCTCTCAGTAGCGCCTACTAGAGGATAGTTTTATAACAGATGGATGAACGGACGGACGGACGGATTGATTTAATCACGGCTTCTCTAACAATGATGGGCTGAACACTGCTTGGAGTGGGCAGGTGTGAATTACTCAGTGTTGACGATACCACAGTAACTGTAGGAGTGTAAATGTTCTGATAGTTGTCGAAGGATCCTGACTTTACACATGTAAATCACGTACAGGATTTCTTGAAGCTTAAGTTTATAAGAGGAAAGTTGAAAAAATATATGTCGTAGTATTATGAGAATAAGCCATTTCTTAGCCAGAAAAGATGAATTAAGCAAAAGTTTTACATTTTTTTTAAAGATTGAGCACACATAAACCAATCTGCGATATATTTTTTCCTTCTGTAGAAGCTTGAGAAAAATAGTCTTGGAGACGATGTCTTTGGGAATGACTACATTGAACTGAAACTCTACATAACACCGAAATGTACACATTAGTATAATGTGATGTACGTAGACTTTAAAAAGTACACGTTTTATAGCATTCTCCGATTACACCGATTGTGAATGAGAAAACCCAGATTCATAAGCAGCAGCCGAAGTGTGTTTATTTAACTCTAAACTAGGCTTCATACTTGGTCACACCTTTGGTGTGGTAAGACTGTGATGTAACATTGAATGAAGAGTTTGTTCTTTCAGGTGTGACACACACACACAGCAGGTATTTAGAAAGTACTGCTACTGTAGGTTTCTGACTATCAATTCTTGACACAGAGAATACAAGTGTTTATATCTCAGTGGAATTATCCACCATCACTAAATGGCACCTTTGACATAAAGGATAAAAAAAGTCACATGTAGATTTGAACATGTTGGTGAAATATTTTTTATTTTCTTCCACGTGATAGGCCTACACTTGTGTTTCATTAACTCTCCTTTTTATACATCAGATAGTAATAGTACATTATTCACACCAACATTGCTAAACACGAGTAGACAGCATATTTCAAATGGACAGACACTATTCAGAAAAGCACAAAGCTTGAGTATTTAGTCAGTGACAGTAGGAGAGCTGTTTATGTTAAAATGGTTTTGATGGAATTAAATATTTAAATCATTAAAATCTGCTCTAAAATGTACTTTTTTTTGTTGACACAAGCTACAGCAAATGACCAGTGTCTTTTGTTGTGCTATAGCTAGTTAGTTGGTGTTACACTGTGTGTGTGTGTGTGAAGATGGTAAAACCAAACTACTGACTAAACATGCTGCAAGAATATTTTTTTTTTACAGAGACAAAGAAAATGATCACTTTTCAGTGGGGTCCCAACAGACATATTTAAAAATAAACAAGAAATTATCATGCATGCCGGCATTTGTACTTTTGGTTAAGCCTACAATGTAATTTGTGTATCCAGGTTACAAAATAAATAAACACATAGAACCAACAGTCCTACACAGGCAACGGCAATACAGGGAAAAAACAAAACAAAAAAAACTGCAACTCACTTCTCGGCACATTTTTTACAGCGAGGGTGTTAGTAAGCGTTGGTCGTATCTGAGGGACAGACTCTTTTTGTCTACCAGCTCTACAAAAACAATGAGTGAAGCCACGAACCAGTCAGCAGGCTTCTAACATTTCTTTACAATAATGTGGCTTGGTTCAGTGCACGACGTCGGTGAACAAACAAGCAAGGCATCTGTGTCATTATCCATGGAAATCCTGCATGGTGAGCGAGCATGCTGCACAACACAAGTCATCAATGAGATGATTAGAAATGTAATGTTCAAAAGTCCCTTCAACACAGGGAAAAATTATGAACCTCGTTAGTTTTACAGCCTCTTGGCCACCTACTGACTAAAAATCGCCTCCTCCTCAAACAGGTTAGTATGTATGTAGCTAGATTAAGGTCAGAAAAGGTCAGTAACTATAGCTTTAAATACAGACATTTTGAAGTTAGTTACCATTCTCATTATCCTAGGATTTTTTTTCCCTTTTAAGTAAACAAGATATTTCGCTTAAACTTTGCAGCAACGTTTCAAATTATTCAAATATATTTGACTTACATGCTGTTTAATTACCACTTTACCAGTGCTAGACGTGGAGGATTTTTAAAAAGGGTGAATTTGAGCCTATGCTGCTATGCTGTTGGGCAATAACATTTACTTGACTGGTAGGATTTTGTGTCTTCATCAATAAAACAAGACAAAGTCCAAAAATAATCAATGTTCAAACAAAAAGCCTTTCCAAAACAATGAAAAACAAAGTTAAATAAATTACGCTGAAAACTCAACCTGGCAGAGTCATTTAAATATCCCCAAAAGGTTTTACCTTACAACAACGACCAGTAACGGCACTGAGATTCTGAGCTGTGCAAGAACTCATTAGCGTTTTAGCTATGTGGATTGATGATGCTAATATAATGCCATGCAACTGGATAGAAATCTCAACATATTATTTAACTTATTCCTTTATATTTTAAATGTTTACTTTATGGACCCATTTCCCCATATAATCTGCTTCGATACAGTAATGCACATCCATTTGGATACGGTGAAAAGTCACTGAGTTGAAAAGGGAAAAAAAAAGAAAAAGAAGAAGAAGAAGAAAAAAAAGAGGTCCTCCATCCCAATGGCAATGCACCACGGGTGGGGAGAGTGGCCACTGAGAGACAAGCTGTTGGTCAGGAGGAGGCAGGCGGAGTGACGGTGAGTGTGAGGTGTACTAGCAGGAGCAGCTGCTCTCGGTGACAGTCATCTCTGGCTGCTTCTCCAGTTTTATGTCGATCACTGAGAAACAAGGGTTAAGAAATGTCACAGTGGAATCTTCAGATCTCACTTCTGTATGTCCTGTATTTCCTGTATTTCCTGTAGCACCATCTGGCTGCAAAATCATCCCCCTTTTGGAGATATATATATATATATATATGCATTTGTTTTAAAAATAATTTCTCAAAATTCCTAAAATATAAATATGCTACTGTCTGCTTAACACAAACAGGTGTGCCTTGTCTGCTCTCATTGTCGCTGGAAAATCTAATACTGTAAAGACTTACTAATGCTAATCACATACAGTTCAAAACACTAAAATGTCAACCTACAAAAACTCAGTTGTTTACACTGCATTTGTATTTGTAAAAGAAAAACCAAGTTAAAGTGTCCTGTTAATCATCCAGTTGATCAAAATTATAAAAGAACCCAAAAGTCTTGACTCAGACAGCAATAATTAAGAATATCAGTAAAATCTTTAAAAAGGATACTGTCTTCTTTGCTCTTCTCTTGTGTGCTGTCCATCCCTGGCAATGCAGCTGCAACACGACGGAACAACTGCAGAACAAAACCAGAGGAAAATACACTCAGAATGGAACATAAAGGACAGTGTTGTCAGACAGAAGTGGGCGAGATGGAGTTAACACAAAATAAAAGAAAGTCTTTATGTTATTGGTTGATATAATTATGATGTGGTATAATGTGGATAGTCAATATAGTATATATATATAAAAAAACTCAACCCCTGAAAATTACATCACTTTAAATTATTTTGTGTGGCACTAAATATAATTAGGCATCCTGACAGCATATTGACTGTCTGTATCATGGTGGGGGTGGTGCTCTTTGAGTTCAGTGCTTCTCCCTCCTTTTTGTTAACATAACAAAAACAAATTTCAACAAATTTTACGCTTCTTAAATGTGTAATCTCTCTCCAGGGTTAGGGTTGTCCTGGTTGGGTTCAGTCAACAGGTCACTCCTTTATTTTAAGAAAGACAAAGTATTAATTTGACATGTGCTGCATGTGGAACGATAAGGCCCGACTGTTAATCGACAATTTCTACTTCTTCAATTCCATTAGCCCTGCCTACAGACACGAAGCTGTCAGTTTGTTTTACAGTCACGACAGGAGAAGCAGTTCAAAGCAGTGATGGCAGCAACAGGAAAGTGAAGGTTGCAGTTCATTTTCAGAAGCTCCTTCACTGAGCAAATCCAATCAAGTCACAGTTTTCTTGCAAAAAAAAAAAAAAAAGAAATTCTGTGCATAAAAAAAATCATCAACCAATTAAACTGTAGAGTCAAACAAAGGACACACTTGGAGAGAAAAGACCAGATGAGTCATGATGAGCCCAGAAAAAGAAAAGGACGCAGGAAGAGTTTACGCAAACACAAGAGCAGGATGAGTTCAACTGTCCTGACGGAGCAGAATCTCTACCTGTTTGACATTGTAGCCAGTCTTTGCGCTGGTTTCAATGAACATGACATTCAGTTCCTTAGCTCTCTGCTCGCCCCCCTCCGTGGTGATCTGTCTGCTCAGGCAAAAGCAGAAGGAGCGGAGATGGAACACAGGTAGAAAATAGGGAAAAAAAGGACCAAAAAGAGGAGAGATGGAGAAAGGGTGATAGAAAGAGAGAGAGCGAGAGAGAGCGGGAGAGAGAGAGAGAGAGAGATAGCGAGCTCAGCATGTTTGCCAGTTAAAAGTGTAACAGAGGTTAGTGGAGTTATAACACAGGCAGACCGAGAGGAAGAGGAAGAAGCTTCTGCTTCAAGTGAAGACGCTGCAGAATGAGACCAACACATTCAACCACCAGAGACACTTCAAAGTATTCAATGAAGACATGGTCACAGATACTTCCCACTGCCCTATGGGGGGATTTAACCTGCACTGAAAAAAAATAATCAGTAACACATCTGCTGATGCTGGACACCAACCTGTTTGACGTTATAACCAGCCTTGGCACTGGTCTCTATGTACATCACATTGAGTTCACGAGCTTTCCTCTCTGCCGCCTCAACAGAGACTTGCCTGCCATAGGCCCGGGAGGGGAGGGGGAGAGGGTGGTGTTTCAGTGTGGTGTAGAAGGAAACGCACATAAAAAAAATGAAATGAAGAAAATAGACCAGGAATGAAAACACAGCAAAGTAGAGGAATAAAGGGGATGGACACATTATCAAATCATAAAAAAAAGGTTTATGAATAAAAGTATAAATTAATAGCTAAAGGGCCAATGTATGCAAAAAACAACCAAAAATAGAAGGACGGAGGTAAAAATTATGGTAAATGAAATGCACTAAAAGGAGGAAAGGTGGAATTCCAGGCTTTGGCAGTGTTTACAATCTAAACTTGTTTTTTTGCAAAGTAATATAAACGCCTATGTCTTCATTCTGATATAAGGAGACTTTCTACCATATCATTGTTATTATTATAAAAACCTACAAAACATAGTTATAATAGTAGGCAAGTAGGGGCGCTTTTACACCACAGTAGCTCTGAAAACCCATCTGACTCTGGTCTGTCTAACCTGGGTCGGGTTCGGTCCTGGTGAATCCTGGCTAAACCTGGCAACACATGTAGTTTGGTCTGCTTTCAAAAGTGAAGTGAAGTTAACTAAACCAAATTCTTCTACCTTCCTGGGTGAGGTTAAATCTAAGAGAATCTTTATTAGCATGTTATGGTTTAGGCATTAATACTGGGTACAACAGAAGCATAACCAACAATCGATCTATGCAAACATGGACAGGTCTTGGTTTCCTTCTATGTCCTGAAATTTATTAAACAATTTTAAAACAATGTTTTTAGGGCAAGAGAACAAAACAAATCTGTGTTCTGTGACCTTTTCAAAATCAGCGGAATCTCAATGGGTAAAGGTCAGAGGGTGGACACTGACCATATAATTAATTGCATTTTAACAAAGTGTCCCAGCTTTGTCTATGTCTTCATTGTCAAATTTATTTATGCATACATCTCACACAACCATGTACCTTTTATCCGCCAAGTCTGTTTTGTTTCCAACAAGCATAATAATGACATCACTTCCTCGCTCTGTTCTGACATCATCGATCCACTTTGAGGTTTGCTGGAATGAATTTAGATCTGTGGAGAATAAAAGAAACTCATTAGTCTGCACTACCCGGCTCTGTTGTAACAACACATATGCTTTGTTAGCTGAGGTTACAGAGTGCGACAGCAGTAACAAAAAAACTGTTACTGACTTAATTAGTGAGGTCAAGCATATATTATTAGAAAAGCTCATTGCCATGTTGGTGAGAGAAAGTATTAAAAAGAAAAGCCTAAGACAGGAAAACAAGTGTTTACAGAGAGGTTTGAGTAAATTCATTCTAACTGCTAAAGACCCCCAACTAATAAAATACAGCCCTGACTCACTGGTGATGTCATAAACAACCACAGCAATGGTAGAGTCACGGATGTAGCTGGGAATTAGGCTACGAAAACGCTCCTGTCCAGCAGTGTCCCAGAGCTGGAGTCGGACCTGAGGATTTTAACGGTGAAAGAGAAAACACAAGACAAGAACGTGGCGATAAGATAGAGAGAGATGCACAACAAGAAATAAAGGATGTGCCAGCCATGCAGCAGATGATGATGAAGATGTGCTTGAATAGAGGAAGTCAGCAGGGTGAGACAGGACCAGTGTTATTTAAATAAAAGGAGACCATGCTGAATCACTGAGGTTTTTTATGCAGAGACGAGACAGGAAGATTATTATTATTATTGCTTGCAGCTTCAACTTTGACAGCATTTATGAAGCACAGACCTCCCCCTCTGGAAACATCACAATTTCTAATACTCACACAGTGGCAAATGTGTCATAATGATGATGTCCATTGGGGTTTGCCTGGCTAGTAAATGCTCAGTTATGCCCATGTTTGTATTAAGTGAAGGGCCACACAGTGAAACAAGGCTGCGATACCTACTGGCTATATCATAAACCACCACAGCAGCAGCTGAGTCGCGAATGTAACTGGGGATGAGGCTGCGGAAGCGTTCCTGTCCGGCTGTGTCCCAGAGTTGTAGCCGAATCTGTGGCCAGTGGCAAAATGAGTGTGGTAATTTAGGGATGAGCATGTAGGGAGGGGAGTTCATGACCCGGCCAAGGGATGGAGGGAAAACAAAAAAGGTTTGAATGAAAATGAAAGCAGCGGGAACTAAAAATAATATGAACACATGTCCGACAAAATTAATGAGAAAAATAAAAACATTATCTACAAATGATGGCAGGAAACTAAATGGTGGCTACTACATCAAAGCAAATACATGCTAAGAGAAATCATCGAAACTAGGATGTACAAAAATGAAAACAGCGACATTAGGAGTAAAAATAAAGTACTTACCGTGCGATCCTCTAGATACATGGTTTTTGACAAAAAGTCAATCCCAATTGTTGCCTGTAATAAAAGCATTCTAATGAGTGACTGTAACAAGCACAATGTTAAAATCATAGAAGTATATAGAGTTAAAACATTTAGATATATTTTATCAAACTATTTAGCTACCAAAGTTAGATGATCTACAATCATGTAAGATGATCCACTGACACAAAACTGACACTAATCAGCAAAAACTGGGTCATAAAACATAGCAGCTCCTGATGTTAATACTGTCGTACTAGCGTCATTCTGGGGTAACAAACCTTCACGAGGGCATCATTAATAACAAATTAATTTTTAAGACGATAATGATGTGTTAAATTACATCAGAGTATGCTCCAAACTAAAAAAACATTTTCATTTGTTGCTTATTTTTTTAAAGAATCTTGGGGAACTGAAGTTGGAATCCCAGCTGTTTTGTGCCTGGGCAAGTCTGGACAGGTGACCAGTCCATCAAAGGGCTACATAGAGACAAACATCTATGGACACTCACATTCAAACCTGTAGTTAATTAAGAGTGTGCAAATAATCTTAATATTTCATGTTTTGGACTGTGAGAGAAAACCAGAGTAGCTGGAGAAAACCTTTCCAACATGTCACGCAGAATCTGTATGTACATTGCAAATCAATTCACAGCCAAAAATCAGATTTCATTACCTGATAAGTGTTGTCAAAACTGTCATACATAAACCTGGTGATGAGCGAGGTCTTCCCAACTGTTCAAACACAACAACAGCAACTTAAATGCAGTTTTGATAGACAGACATGAAAATACAGTTTTTTTTAAAACTATTAAATGCATGCTTGTATCACTTTAACCTTCGTGTTAATGACAGAAAAAAAAATCATTATGACTCAGTGGCAATGACGTGGTGAGTCCACTGCTGTTTTCACTGTTGTAATGTGGACTGCTGGACCCACACGCTGAGCTGGCAGTATGGGTGGAGCCTCACAACTCGGATCATGAAAATGGCTTCATTTGACTAGTTAGTATCATGAATAAGAAAAACAACGCCTCGCTGCCGCAGCAGCAAATGTAATCTAAAATTAACCTACTTACAGAAGCAGTCTTTGCCAAGTTATGTAAAAGGGACATCTGTTTTACAGCATGACGACTGGTCTGAAGCCACGGGCCGACGTGGCTTTGCATGATGCTGCCATTAGGGGCTAACAGCTAATGATGGTACGCCGGCAAGGAGAATTGTTTCTGCTATGTACATGTTTAAACAACACAACCCCCCGAAATGGGTCTCCTTTAATAAACTTGGAAAATAAATATCAGTTTAATTGTCTCTAGTGCCTTCCACTAGTCTAACTACTGCTAACTGCTACCTAAAGATAGTTAGCCAGGCTTCGTGACAATCGAGAAATATAAAATTTGTACACCCAACTAAAAACCCATTGCTTTATATGACTATACCAACAAATCAAGGTGGAAATAAATGTTAAATGTCATTGTGTGTACCTTGAATTTTAATAAATATGGACGTATAAAACATGTAACGCCAGTTTTGGGGTTAAACGTTAGCTAGCAGTAGAATGACATCATCGTTAAAGAGACAAATGGAATGCCATTTGTATTTTACTTAATGTCTGTAATAAAACACACAATTTTAAAATAAAAAATATTGTTTCTTCGCTTTGCAATATCACAGACTGTCATGGTCTGGTAAATTCCTTAGTCCTGACAGCTAACATCTTGCTATTAGCTAACATTAGCCGCTAACTGTCCTACATCACACCCAAAACTGTAACATAAAATACTCATTGTCAATCTTACCACTTTGTTCACCCAGAAAGACGAGCTTAAACTTCCGTAGAGGGTTCCCGAACTCCCCACCGCCGGTCGTGGTTGACATTTTGTCCGGAAAATTAAGCGGCTACGTCGCTAACTTGTCTATAGATGCCAAGTGTCTGGACTTGAAGTGGAGAGAACAGCGTATTCTCCAACACAGGGCAGCGCTATTGTTTTCTTAACAGTCAACGAGTGAAACAGCACAACCAAGAGGCAGACTTTAGTACAAGCAAAAACGATGTAAAAAACAAAACGATGTTATTTTTGCATTTTAATATTATATTAAGACATGTTTACTATACTAAGTTAGTTATGTTATTAGTTATTAGTTATGATTTTATTTATAATAACATTAAGTGTTCATAGTATCACATACGTTTTGCTCTAATGTTCGATTATTTCCATGTCTATTGTATTAATTTAATTTAATAATTAACGGTTGAACCATTTTTTTTTATTATTTCTTTTACTATTTACGTGAATAGCTTTAGAGTAATCATATCGACCTAAATATACTGATAAAACATTTATGGTTGGGTTAGATGTTCACTCTGAATTATTATAGGTGTGAATGAGAGTATGAATACTGTACTTCATGATAATGAGAGAGGGAGAGAGAGAGAGGGTGACAAATAAAATATGACAAATCATAAAGTGGAGGGATGAGTCAGAAGGAAGAAAGCCGCTTTGAAGAGAATCGAGGTATATACAGTATAGGAGGCAGTGGACTTTATGACCAAGTTGTACACCTCGGTGACTATAAACACGTCTGATTAAAGAGAAGTACACTCGTGTGAGTTTTAGATACAAGATTATGTGCACTGCTACTAAAGTTGATCTAAAACAATGTGAATGTTGCGAAAAGAGCTTTTTCCAGCATAGGCTAGAGGTTATGGTCTCAAAGCAATTGTTTGATTTTATGCCAACAGAGTACCACAGATGTAATTTTGGCTTTGAGAGTGCTCATACAAAAATACAGAGAAGGTCAAAAAAAGCAGCATTGTGTGTTTGTGGTTTTTGACCAAGCATATGTTATAGGGTGCCAAGTTAGGATCTGTGACTCTGAAAGAGAACGGCAAGGGTGGTTGTAAGGTAGGTGAAAGTGCTGGACATGACCACGACCGTGCGTTCAGTCTCCCACCTCTGTCAGTATGTGGCATAGCCTATCATAGCATATAATTGTAATAATCAAAGACAAAGGTTTTACAGCCTTTAAATGCATATATTTTTTAACCACTCCTTCTACAGTTTGTGAGTAAACCATCCAATTGTTTACTTTGTTGATGTAATATCAGCTAAATTGCATGTCGTTTAAAGGTGCATCTTTAAATCAACGTTGACATGTGCAGTCAGAGTAACAGATGGGTTTAGAGAAGGGGTAGGGATACATCGAGGACCAGCTTTGAGCCCCATCATGTCTGCAATGATGAGGGACAAATTGTCAAAGGAGGTGGAGGAGGCGTGGCAACAGTCTATTGAGATCACAATGATCACTGATTGCATTGTACTCTGTGGTTAGAATAGGGAGAGTGAGAGAGAGTGGTTCATCAAAATACCTCTCTTTAGACTATAGCCTGCAGTCATCCTTGGCTGTCCTTGGCCTACATTTGTAACGATAAACTAATTTGTAATCCCACAACAACTTTGATTTTCACTGGCATATAATAGATAGTAGTAAATAATAAGATAATAGACAATCACTTAATTGTATGTTTTAATTAGAATTAAAATACCGGAGTTGTGAGTATGTGAGCTAAGGTTTCTCTAACACAGAGCAAAGTATATATGGTTTGTTTTTTTTGACAGATGCCCTGAGGCCCACGGACCCCCAGTCCCAGTTGAGACCTCTGTACTGTAACAGAATGGACAAATCAGAGACAATATAAGGAAACAGAGTGTTTATTTCCTTTCCCTGCCAATGGAGATTGACCTGGGTGAAGTATGTCTGGCAGGATGATTATCCCACATTTATTACCAATATTCATTGGCCATAATAACACATTAATAAGGACAAAACATGAAATAAAACTCTACTAATTAATAATTAATGATTACACATAAAAAGAAAATCATTTTATATTTATTTAGTGGGATAGCGTGTGACAACAATTCCCTATGTACTGTATATGTGTATATGTGCTGTCTTTCCTGCTATGACAACACTCCACTCACACTGAGAGATTTCACACTACCAGTGGCTGTGACTAGAACTTTGTATGTGCAAGTTTAATAAGAACAGTTAGTGTGAAGTTAGTGACACCTGGTGTTTCACTTCTTTGCTAATGAATTCCATTATGATTTGTCTGATCTTCTTCCACAGATCGTCTTATCCTTGATTGGGCTGTATGGTGATGACCGTCCTGCTGGTATGAAAAAAAAAAAAAAATTATTATACTTTTAGCAGCAGTTCAGGTTTTTATTAGTTATTGTTATCAATAACTTTAAAATCCCATTAATACAGACAGATACTACTGCATTTTTAAAGTTGTAAAGCTGCAAAGGACCTCACCTGATCTAAACAGGCCCTCAATCCAATTTTCTGTTATTTGTTTAATGGCAAAACACACAGAAAAACATGGGTCAGCAGTGTGACATAAACATGACAACCACAGGTTAAAGAGTGCTGCTAACAGCCAGTGATACTTACACTTCTGTTGGTTGGACAGTGGTGAAGTGCAAAGAAATGTGTAAAAAGACAACACAAGACAACAACGATTAAAAAAAATATATGTACAAATATAATTTACTGCATCATTACAGTGACATTTTTCATAATAAACAACAGCATTCACCTGCAGGTTTGGGGGACATCAGAGTCAAGGGGAGCTCCACAGTCACATCACTGAAAATTAAAACAAGTATAATCAGTAGATTCTGACTAAATTGGTATTTTGTATCTCTTTTTATATAAATATTAAATAATGAAATATTAAAAAAACAAAAATCTCACCTTGCTGTTAGGCCTCCCAGCAGGCTTCGGAGTTAAGAAAAAACCACAAGCAGTTAGTCTAATAAAGTGAATACCAGTGGATAGTGATCGAATGTTTTAACTTTAGACAACACATACCCTCCACCAGACACCATGAGATTGACCTTGACTTTATAGGAAATGATGATTCCCTGCATCTCCTTATCTCCTTGACTCCTGTGAAGTGACAGGAATAGTTTCCTTTAAAGAGCTTTGGGGTTTTGGTCTGAGACACGGTGAATGGATGACAAAGTGTTAAGTCTGTGCTGCTGCCAAACACCACTAGAGTAATTGGATGAACTTATCCCAGGCTGTTTCTAAGCCGTGTTGATAAAAGCGCCTTACAGGGTTGTGGAGGCCAGGTTGGTGTCCTCGTCTTTTAGCCGTCCGTCCACTGCTATACCGTGCTTGTCTTTGTTGCTGGAGAGCATGGGTTTTATTTTAAAGGACTTCTCAAATGTTGAATTGGCGTTTATTGTCTCCCTGTAGGAAATGTAGAGACATAAATGAACTTCAATCTATGTATGGTGCTCTGTCAGTTTATATCTGAGCTTTATATCCACATTATAATTAACACAGCTATTCTAATTCAAAGAAAGTCTTACGCAAACTCCTCGGTGCAGACTGCCTTGGTGTAAGTGTCAGATGAGTAGAGGATCACGTTTGTCAGCTGCTCAACTAAGACAAAACAACTGTGGTTTAGTAAAACGTAAAATTACAGAACAAACATAATGAATTACACATATTTTAATCAACATCGATTATTTTTAGACCTCAGTTTTTCTTACCTGTGATTTTGATTTTCTTCACCACCTTTGCGGTTTCATTGTTGATCTTTACGTTTACACTAATTGGATCTCCGTGGTAGTAAATCTAAAAATAGTAACATAGTCTTCCATTAGACACCCTAAAAGAAGTTATGTAGTATGATGATATACTGTGTTTTGCTGAAAATCACTTTTTTTTTTACCTCTTTTTCCAGAGAAGCCTCCAGGTGAACTGGTTTGTCCGTCATCATGAACTGTTTACTAATCTCAGCCTTCGCTCCAGGTTTGTTGTTAACAGGAGCAAACTGTATTTTACGAATCATCAGACGACAAGTGTCCCTAAGAACGGGGTTAGAAAAAAAACATGATTTGATTTTTGACATTTTTTGTTCTGTTGTTTTTTGTTCTTCTTCAGTACAATTGACAATTATGACACATGACTGACAGCACTGGGCTTTCACTTCGGCTTGACTGTACTGTTATGTAAGCAGAGTGGAACAGTGAGAATTATTGTTCCGTTTAACACTGTTACTGTTCTGTTTTCAGTTGCAAAAATGATGCGTTATTGGAACAAAGCTGTCTCTGTGTATAATGTCATATGTTTTGCATTTAAAAAACCAAAAATAATTCAAAAACAATCTCCCCACTCCCCACTTTGTTGTTCTGTATGTTGAATTATTTCTACATACTTCTTTTCAATGACTTCATTTGCGTTGTCAGCTGCGTTGGCCAGGTACGCTTTAACCTCAAAGTCCACACCACAGGCCTGCAGACAGAACAAAACATAATAAATAATCAGTTGAAACCGGTGACATTTTCTATGTGAGGACAAAAAATAAAAGAAAGAACCCATAAACATGGAGCCTATTCCTACCTTGCCACTGTCGTTTGTCCCTGGCTGCAAGGCAACGGAGCAGGGAAGATTGGGTGGAATCTACCAAGAATCAGTGATGAATAACAAAACACAGGCACAGTTAATATTAGACTTAAAAAAATACATTTATGATCAGTAGACACGACCGTGAAATCACTTAAATGTTAGAAGTGATTTAATATTTTTGAATGCAGGATGGATTTGTGGATTCTCACCTGGAAGGAGAAGGGATGTCCTTGTTCTCCGACTTTCTTCATGAGTGATTCCTGCATTGGTGATGTGGTTGTGTTTCCACCTGTTGGTGGATACACCTGCACACGTTGTATCCAGATGTCTCTCCTGAAGGACAGGCCAATGACGTCCAGGTCCTCACTTCCATAACGGAAGGCACAAGCCAGGTAAACGAACACTACAACAGGAAGTGTTGCAGATGAGTTTGAATCAACTGAGAACAGATACAGGTCAGAAAGGCAGGTGAGAGAATTACCATTTCTGCCATTCAGGCCTGAAGGATCCACTTTAACCACACCATCTGTAAAGACCATCAGTGTTAGGATTCAAAGAGATGCTCATGGATGCATGTATAGATGCAAATCACACACACACAGAGCCACACACCAACGACTTCCACTGAATCCACATTGTCCACAAAGTCTCTCTTCCCCAAGTACAGTGCAATCTGGGAGAAAAGGAAAAAAAAAAACAGAATCGGTCACTGCTTTTTCTGAGGTTAAAAGAGTTTAAAAGCTATTTCTGGGAGCTGGAGGAGCCACATACAAAGTGTACTCCTCCCTGAAGCCCAGAGGGAGCCCTGTAATAACTACATTAGAAAGGCCACTCACATGTCCGTTGCCACTGGTTTTCTTGAATACCCTTAAAAAAGTGGAAGAAATGAAACTTCAGTGAATCTGTTGTCCACTTTAGGGGTGCCATACACACACAGAAACACACACAAAGGCATGGTAAAGCTAGTTATTTATACTTTATTTATTTACACTTTAGCTGATGGAATTTGTTTCTGTGGTTTAATAAAATAGCAGTTAAATCGTATTTAATTAAACATAATTTTATAGATGAATAACGATCAGCTGCTCCTGTTAAAATGGATGAGACATCACTGGACAAAAAAAAAAAAAACCAACTCAAGACAATATTACTGATAAGACTGTATATTTAACTATATATTTATTTAACATAAAATATAAGATTGTCAAGTTTATATATATATTTACAATTATGTTTACTCACTTTGACATGTTGGTGAAACCTTGGAAATAAATGAAAACAAAAAATTAGACGACCAATCAAAAAGGTTACACTCTATAATCAGTCTATGATCAGTGAAGACATTATTTTCCATATAAAATAACTACATTGTAAAATTTGAATCCTCCTTGTATTTAAAGGATGTTGTTTCTATTTTCCATCTATTACATACACTGATAAGATTTTTAAGCATGGTCTTTTAAAGTCCTAAATGACCCGCTGTAGGGGCCAAATATAAGGATACATTAACTTTAGGTAATGTGTCGCTGGTTAAAAAGCGGAGCAACTCACCTCCTGGACTCTGTTCTGACAATGAAGCTCCTTAGCTGCCTCCTACAGTCTAATCCGTGGCTGTTCACAGTGTGGCTGCGAATCACTGTCTCTCCTCTTAGTTTTTATGCTGCGACCCTTCCATCCCTGTCAAGTCCTTCAAATCAGATTAATATAAATAGCTGCTGTTTGAGCTCAGAGGATTATCGTAAAAATAATGTGTACTGTATGTAACCATGCAAACACACCATGGTATGATTACCGTAGAGGGTGAGACACGTTTAAAGTCAAATGTAAACAGGCTTAGACCTGAACGTTGTTCGCTCTGATCTGTAGGAGGACGGCAGTGAATAATTTAATGGGCGTTTGTCTGAGAATCAACAAGTAGCTGTCTGTAGCTGTCTGTAGCTGTCTGTATAGATATAGCAAAACCTTAAAGCAAGAACAATCTTCAAAAAACATCAAAAAAGGAAACATTTTCGATCTGATCTTTTTTTAAATTGGAAACTGATATGCACTGTTTGGATTCATTCCTTCCTGTTGCTTGGAGATGAGTCCAGTGGTATTAGCTGGATTTTGTTCATGAGCGACAGATGGCCTCTCCACCAGGCACAGACTGACTGCAGTGTTTTCATTGTTGGCTTTGTGATCAGTTCCAGGTTGTTTTCCACAGAGGTCTCGTTGATGCCAAATAGGAAAGAAAATCTCAAATATATATGTATATATACTGTATATTCTGTCAGGCATTACACCTATGAAAACTTTGTCTATACAAAAAATCTACAATCTACCTTTTGATTGCACCATTGAGAATTCTTTGAACTCTTTTTTATAAATGAGTCTTTTACTGTGGGTTGTTGTGGGTTGTGTGTCGTGTTGTAATCCATAGACAGTTCTGAAGACTGAAGAGGTCAATCCCTGTGGCGGTGGATCAGGAGGATTTCCACACCACTGAAATCAACTGTAATTGATTGATTAATGAGGGTGTGTGGATTGATGGATTCCCACGGATTCTAACACCTTGGCAGTCCAAGATAATTGACTGAAGGTTGCCTTCCTTTATCTGTCCGACCAGAGTCAAGACTGAGCTGTTTAAAGCTGCTCCGACTGATCGACTTCACTGGTCCGGATCATGAGTTGAGACAGAAATACAGAGTAACAAACCTTAACAGATTTAACAACCTTTACATTATCATCATTATTTAGGAACATGAACTTGAGAGATTAACTTTTAATAAAGTTTGTTTTGTAAAAGCTTTGGTACAGCACTGCTTGGAATAAAAAGTTCCCCAGAAGAGAAACGTTAAAATTTACATAAAATAAAAACAAAACCGATTGCTTCTGTTTTTCTGCATCCTGTCTTATGTGAAAAACACAGTCATTCTGATACAGAGCCTCTACGCTGCACTGAGCAGAAGAAGGAAGGAGTTTAAAGGTTAAAGTCAAGCCCACTGAAACCCACATTATCAGGAACCTATTTCATATAATATTTATTATTATTTAATATAAAGGAAAAGGTCATTCGCATGTATTGAAGTAAGAATGGGCTAAAACCTAAATAACACACACACCCAAGACACGCACACACACACAGACACACACATACACAATCTCCTTAGAGTTAATCTGGAGCCATTTTGAACAAAAACTATATATAGAAGGCTAACAGCGTGCTCTGTATAGAAACACCTGCGTGTCATAAGCACGGTTTAGCGATTTTGTAATCTGTTTGTTGCTCAACACGGCCAGTCATAGAACATAATGTAATAGAATAGATAAGAATAGTATGCAATAGAATAGCATTGAATAGAAGAGAAAAGAATAACCTTGTTTGCCGTTTGTGTTTAAAGTCAACAGTTCAATCACTGGGGATTTGTTTTTACAGCAGAGCAGGAAAGGGGAGAGTTTGTTAAACAGAATCAAATATACATTTTAAAAAGAGTGTAAAAATGGTGTACACAATAGTTCACAATACACACACAAGAAACTGCAATTGTAATGCAAGAAATGTAAACGCTGAGGTAGAAAAGTGAAAAAGAAAACATTAGGGTGAAATGTGAACAATAAAATAAAACCTAAACTTTAAACATTACACTGTCATGTGATGAGACGCTAATATGGCTGTCAACAAAACAAACAAACTTCATTTTTCTTCTGAAGGATGATGAAACAGTGGTGGTCATGACCCACCCCAAATTGGGGACATTTTATCATGATCCAGATATGGCATGGTATCAGAGTATTTTTCCTGTGTACTCCAGTTATGCGCCGGTCTAAGCTGCCAAGACATTGTTAAGAGTCAGCCAACATGACCCGGAGTCAAGTCAATAAGAGAACAGATAACATGTCCACCTCTCACATTCTTTTAAATGCTAAACATTGGAACATGAACAAACAGGAAGAGTACTGACAATGGAGATTTGTAGAAAACGAAAAAAGGAAATACGTCAAAGCTCCACTCCACAGGGAAGCCAGGCTGCTCAGCCAGGGGACATGGAGAGGTGGCCCCACCTGTGGCTCAACATGTGGGCCAGTGATGGACTGGAGAACAGTCCAGGTTGTACACAGTCCTTGTCTAATGACGTATCTTAGCTCACCATCCAATGAATGAATGGTAAATACTAAATGAGATATTTGAAGTTATTGCCAACCGTATGATAACGTTTTTCTGTCGGTTTTCTCCTTTTCAGTATCTCTTGCAGTTGCCTCAAATACCACCACACAGTCACAGAGGTATGCTGCTGCATTTTTTAAAAATCATGCAGAAAAAAGCACGAGGAAGTGATTAGGGAAACATGAAGAAGAATCACCCATTGGTCACGGCTGTATCTGTTTATTTTATGGGGTCTGCGTTTGGTGATCGGCACATTTTTGCGGTGTAGCGAGAGGCAGGGCAGCAAATTTGGGACCAAACAACTTCCCAGAGATGAACATGCTCCAACTAATGGAGGGGGCGGGAAGTGGGAGGGCTGAGTGATGGGCGATGGTTCTGAGGAGAGCAAAAATAAGAAAGTTAGGGATGATCATAACCATATGGAGACTGAGAGGGCTGAGTGAGCGAGAGAGGGTGGGAAGTTTAGGGAGTGTACACAGAGACATACAGCAGAGTGAGGCGGACTGGGGAGAGGAGTGTGTGTCGGCTCGGAACCGAGACATTGAATATCAAAATGACATAATAAAACTATAAGAAAACCAAGGGAGAAACTGAGGAATGGCATGGGGAGTTCTATTTTTAGGAGAAGGAGACTGGGCAGAGTCTGAGGAAGGAAGAAGAAAATAAAAGGGAGGGGAGACGGGGGGAGAGAAAGGAAACCATTGCTGTTTTACACACTGGTGGTGAAGTTGAGCCCTTCACAAGAATTCTCCTGGCTATGTCCGCCATCTGGAATGTCGAGTCACTTCCTCTGTCTGTGCTGCGCTCGTACGGGGTTGTCCTCTGCACCCACCCTCCCTCTGTGCTCTGACAGCGCTCTGAAGAAACGCTGGAGATCCCACAAGTGTGGACAGGACACTTCTGACAAGGAACAAACACCTGGGGAGGAAAACAAGATTCTCGGATTAACCCCGAGACCCACCAGGAACCGTCTGAATGGAATCTGGGCCTGGAAGAACCAAAGACAACTGCAGTCATCAGCTGAACTCCTCTCAGAGGGTGTTCCTTTTCCCTTATATGGCAACAGAGCTGAGAAATCATTTGAATTAGTCTGCTTTCTGTTGCATGCCTGTCTGGTTTTAGTGCTGACTGAGTTCCATCTCGTATGTTTCTGTCTGTGCCGTACGTGTGTGGGTGTCCTGTGTGTGTGCAGCTCCGTTTGTTTGTTTTGCCTTCTTGCTCTTTCTCTGCCTGTTGTCTGCATGTGGGGCTTTTGTTTTGGGACAAGAGGAGGGCTTGTGTTTGTGGTTGATCTAGATGCACCGTCACCGCCTCAGGCTTGGATACTTCATTCAAACTCCGCAGCTAGTGCTGGTTTCAAACCGCTGTGATGGTCTGTGTTTGTTGGAGAAACACAGCAACCAGGGCGCAGCAATTAGCAACCGAAAGCTGAGAAGAGTCTGTATGATCAGAAATCTAGACTGGAGCGGGGAGTTGTCACCGAGCACGCCATCACCTGGATGCTTTTTACTTCCTGTATGTCACAGGATGTGTGATCCTAAAGGAACTATGAGGACACATGGAACTGACCTGGGATTCTCTGTTCCTCTTTGAAGATGACGATGGGAAACATAAACACCTAAGTTACCGCTCAGCACTTTCTGTTGCTGACGACTTGACGGAGCATCTTCCTGCTTGAGACACAGTGTTATGTCAGGTTCATCGTCTGATGTGGACGACCTTTACCAACCCACCTCTGACCTTTGATTGTCATGGCTACGGCGGCATGGTATCATCGTGACATCAGCCGTGTGCACGCTGAGGACTTGCTGGCACGAGCAGGGAGGGATGGCAGCTACCTAGTGAGAGACAGTGAGTCTGTGCCAGGAGCCTACGCACTGTGCCTACTGTGAGTACACACAAAAACACACAACTTTTGATGAACTCTATTCTTAAGTGGAAAAGTGGAAAAGTTCGGCGCTCTAGATCCCCCATTTTAGTCTTTGGTTAATATTGTCTTTCACTCTTTCTGTTTTGTTATTTTTATTATTTTTTTTTGCCATATAGTGAATGCCTACTTTATAGTAGAAAGTCACTCAGCACAGGAAGAAAGTTGAGGTGATTATCCCTGTGGTAAAATATAGCACAGAGCGACCCACTGTTGTGTGGCGCTATAAAAAACCCTATTACAACATTTTGAACAAACCTTGAATACATACTGCTCATAAAAAACATTCTCACCTGAAATTATCCTCAGATTGAGTTAAGTGACAACAAGAAATGTTTATTTACTAACTCCAATTCAGTCAGCCTTGATGGAGGCTAAGCTAAGCTAATCTTATTAGCCCCTCTAACTCACTTCTTCTCTGGGTTTGAACAGCACGTCTACACCCTTTCACTAACACTATTGTCACAAATAGTTTTCACCAGTTAACATGTGATTGATATCTGTCTGTGTGAACACATCACTTTATTACTCATGACTTAAAGACTGATCACATGACTTAGGTGAATAATATGATCCTATGGAATTCTGTTTGTGAAATCAATGTGTAATCATGTGTAAATCCGAACTTTAAACGATCTCTACCATCGTCCACCAGTCTATTCATTCGTCCTGTCTGATGACTTCCTCCCCTTTGAAAACATGACACCCAAAATCATTGTAGAATAAGCAGACGCCGGCTCTATTTTTAAAAGAAAAGCCACGGTTAATTGTTTAATCTGGCGAAACTTTATATTTCTGGCAGCGAGGGTTGGAAACTCTTCATGAAGTCTACATTTCTGCAGAATGTCCCCATCTGTAGATTGATTCAGCAGCTTCACTCACCCTGTCATATCCATCACTTTCACCATCCTCTGCCAGCAGACAGCAAAAGAACAGCTATGGCTGTGCTGCACACACACTGGGCCAACCTCACACATACACTAACCCCAGACTAGTCAGACTGTCCCGTCTGAGCTGAACACACTCCATCTCAGGCAGTCAAACCCCTGGCTCAGGACGCCCTGTTTCCCCTTCTTACCCCACTTTCTTCCCCGGGGCCCCAGAAAGAGGGCGGGAGCTCTTGTGACCGCACAACGCTGACTGCTCATCAACCCCGGGCCAGATGCATTCCTGAAAGCTGAGACCGGCCACTCGCAGTGCACCCTCTTTTTCACTTCGTTCTTTTCTCAGTATCTCATTCTCTCTTCAGTCACATAAATATCTCCACACTTTTGATCTGCGTTCATTTCCTCTGATGTCATTGTCCTGCTTTTTTGTTCTTCTAATATAATAGCTGACTCATAAAAATTGAAAAGAAATTCCTCCGAAGTGACTGATGGAGAAGGGCCAAAAGTCTCCCACTTTGTATAAACTAAAACAAGCCACTGTCATGTGCGGGCATCGCAGGGAGCAGGCAGGACCCAAATGCAGTACTGGAGAGACTCTTTCTGGTGCAGGAAGTTTATTAACAAAGTCCAAATTAACAAAACACAAAGAACTAACAGGCATGGAATTCTCGAGGAACACGAGGAAAACACGGAAACACGGAA
>NC_024321.1:7874628-7922892 GCF_000523025.1 Cynoglossus semilaevis
CCCCTACCCCCCCTTTAAGGGACGGCTCCTGACGTCCCAACATAGGGGCTGGGAGGGTGGGAAAAACAGGTCCCACAGATGGAGAGGCTGCTGCAGTGAACGCTAAGCCGTGGTCAGGTTGCAGAGCGCTCAACTGTGCCTTCACACTCTCCCATTCTCGCTGCGTGGCACCGAAATCTGCCAGGAGAGCCTCCCAGTACGCTGGGTCCAGTCGGTGTTGGATCATTCTGTCAGGTACGAGCATCGCAGGGAGCAGGCAGGACCCAAATGCAGTACTGGAGAGACTCTTTCTGGTGAAGGAAGTTGATTAACAAAGTCCAAATTAACAAAACGCGAAGAACTAACAGGCATGGAACTCTCGAGGAACACGAGGAAACACAGAGTAGGAAACTCACCAACACGAAGATCCAACGCAGTCACAATGACCAACCACACACCACCACCACCACAATCACAATGATCCAACCCCGACAGTGAGGGAGAGGGGTATATATACACAGGGAACACCAGGTGACACAAGTGAAGCTAATTAACAACAGGTGAGTGTGATCCCATGATTACCCCACAAGAACACAGGAAAACACGGAACCAGACAGACATGACAGCCACAATGTCAATGAACTGTAAAACAACTGGCACCACTGTATGACAGTTACGGTGTTTTCACCACAGTCAGACATCGTTCATATAAATACAGTAGATTCATGTAGATTTAGTTTTTGGTATTAAATGATTTCCCCCCTTCCTCTCTCTCTCTCAAAGGTTCCAATGTCACGTTCACACCTATCGTATTCTTCCTGATGCCGACGGCCTCCTGGCAGTGCAGGTGAGTCAAGAGTGGGGAGTAAAGAGTAAAGACAAAAGTCTTGAACCAGAGAGAACCAGTTGTTCAGATAGGTTTCAGGATCAAACAATGGATTATTTTTGCTGGCGTAAAGGAGAACAGGAACATGTTTGTGTTTCCTGTCAGTACGGCCTCTGTTACAACTGCAAGTAGCCCTGTTTGTTTGAATGGCATCTCTGCCATGTGGCCGCATGTTTGCAGCATGAGCTCAGCAGCACAGAGGAGAAATTGTTTTTATATCTCAAAGATTCCTACTCAACCCACACACTAGGTCATTGAGCAACCGGTCTGCTTATTTGTTACGTTACATGTATGGGGGTGTTTGTATGAGCAACAAGACGTCCGTAGGATGTGGTGCGGTTAAAAAGGGGTGATGGTCTGTTTTTTCAAAAGTCAAGAAGGAGGTCATTTAGTCAGCAGATGACCTAATTATTAGACAGTAGAAACACGGGGAGTGGGTGAGAGAAAAGAAAATGGAAATAAACATACGGTCTCTTATTTCTAGCGTCTGTGTATTAAAGCCAGCGATGAGTTAAATAACCATTGTCTGGCAGTTGTTTTCAAACCTCCGACTTGGAAAAATCCTCAACTTTCAAATGAAAACCTTAAACTCTGTTGCTATTTCAGTTGTTTTTCCACTGCCATCAGTATAAACCTCCAGGACGTATTTTCCCTCCACTGGATTTGCTCCACTAACACACAAGTTGCACACTTACTTTCTTTCCTGCCAAGGACAGGAGTGAAGCTATTCCTGGGACCATTTTGTTGTTGTGTTTTGTTCCTTTTCATTTCCTTTTTACTGATCTTAAAAGACTACCCAGGCCTCCTGTACCGTGGTGTGAAACATCGTCCTTGATGTTGAAGTTTAGAGCTGACACTTTACCTGAGTCTTTTTCGTTTACAACATATTTTTTTACCCAGCATTCAGGTGTTGTTAAATGTCAAGAATGCTAAAATGGGCTTTTTAAAAACAATTTAGAAACAAAGATAATTTAGCTCCACTTCCTACCCAGCAGGGGGTGCTTTTAACGCCATTCCCTGGTCATGTCTAAACTGCTGGAATTTGTTTTCTTCATTTTTTTTTTTTACAAACAAAATGATCCATTCAATGCATCTTGATGTGAAGACTAGTGACTGTTAAATAAATATAACAAACGAACCTTTTCTCAGACATGTCATGGCTGATAGTTATTATTTCAATTATCAAGTGAATGAATAAATAGGTCATTGAAATAAAATAATATAGAATGTATGTATATGAGAGAGAGACCAGAGGAGAAGAGACACACAACTGTGGATGGGTCTGAATCTGAAATATATGACTCACATATTCTCAGGTGTTGTTATCTGCCCATAGGCTATAATGGAAACTACATGTCTTTACCTTTTACTCTCACTCTGCTGCGGTTTTATTAAAAAGAGGTCTTCAAATTGCAGTTAGGGCCATATGTTGACATGGTCAACCCTAATAGAGGGAGGACATCAGTGTCCTGCTGAGGGACTAAACAAAGTCAGTTTAACAGTGACATCCAATCCTGTAACACATATATCTACGCGCTACCGATCCAATATGTTTGGATGTAAGATTTGTGTACATGACAAGTACTGCGATGCATTAGCTTAGCGACACCATGTGCTCCTTTAACCTCAACAATCAGCTGTGTTTTTACAGCATTATGGTTGGCGTGTACGTTGTAATGTGCGACTGTTTGCATGTGAACACTGACACGTCGTCGCTAACTGGAGGGTTTTAGCTTCTGCCACATTGAACAATGACGGCCAACTGGTGTGTTCAGGAAGTGGCTGTCAGTGATGTCGCCTCTTCTGTCGTGTGCAGGCCACAGATTTAAATTCCTCCTGGGGCTTCTTTCTTATCAGAGCCAGGCATCTGTATGTAACTTTTTTTAGTCATGCAAATTAGCACTTCTTTATTCAAGCAGCAAATGGAAAGTTCTTCTTTTCATCTTTTTCTGTACTTTAGTTAAAAGTGTACTATATTAAGTACTTCTCTAGATGTAGCTTAGCAGAATTCATAAAAATTAATACTTGGTTTAAAAAAAAAAAAACCCAAAATGTTTAACAGTACCAGACCAAGTATGTCAGTACTGAGCTGGACGGTAGTTTCCAAAATGGGGGGTGCGTCCCCTTGGGGGAATTTTGACAATTGTCTTATTAACAAAAATGAGGCCCAGCCAAAAAGTTCAGCAACGATTGGACTGATCTTACTTTTTAAGAACATTTCTTTTCTTCTTTTTAATGTACTGTCCAGTTTTAGACACAACACCAGTCAATCTGTCCACACATATACTGTCTAACTTGTTTTTTTCTTACTTTTTACTTTACTTTTACACAGACAACACAGGGTGTGCAGGTGAACTGTTTCCGGACTCTGGATGACTTGGTGTTGGGGTACCAGGATCCACACAAAGGCCTGGTCACCCCTCTGCTCTACCCTGTTCCTCGAGATGTAGAGCCGGGAGATGAGAGCTCAGGTACGCCACCTGTCTGTGATCGCTGAAAATGTTCACCAAATATGTACATGTACTGAGGCTAGTGCCACGTATACATGCTCCTTGTACTTTGTTTAATTGGAAGATTTTTGTCATTTTTGATATAATAATTGTAGAAAACCTTCACTGATGCTGAATGTACGTTTTCATGTGTGCACAGATGATGAGAAGCCTCCTGTGGTCTCACCCTCTATCAACACAGCGCTTTCATCAGGACCAGCAGCTAAACCAGGAGCTCCTGCACCTCTGGTTGATAAATTACAGGAGTTCAGGTATGAATCTCCAGGAAGATAAAGCTTCAACAGTTGTTCTTTGTGAAGTCACCATTGATTCTGCATTTGCCCGACTCATATGCTGTAATCTGCTGGTTGACATCGTCTGATATTTCTGTTACTGTCTTCTCCAAATCTATATGTGATGAAAAAAAAAACTGCTGGTCTTGGTAGTGTCTGATTTTTAAGAAAGACTGTCTCCCATGTTGTGTCCTTCTCACAGTCATGGTGGTGACGTGATGAGTCTGCTCAATGACTACCTCTTCAATGAGCTGCCTCTGGACATTGAGAACGTACATAAAGGAGCCACAAATCTGTGCCACCTCAAGCGTACTTTGGGTACTGCATGCCAGGGTCTGAACAGGTAAACAGTCGTCTTCAAATGTTGTCTACTCCGCTGTAAATACTTGAATGCATTATTTTGATATTTTGATTTATGAATTGATTAGCTCTTGTATAGTAGTGGTTACAGAAATGCCTTCAGTATAGTGTTCTATCGTTCTCTAGTCACAAGGTGGTGCATGTAGAACCCAAACACAGCACTCAGAAACAGAACTGTAACTGGGCTGGGCAACTAAGAACAGAGAACACAGGGAACACACAGAACAGATGGCAGGCTGAGCAGAGAGTAGACACAGAACACTAGAACCAGACTCAGCCAAAGGAAATCACAGAGAGATCAGGCAGAAGTCAAGAAGCAGACATGGTCAGAGAGAGAACAAACAGAGACGCAGTTGGCAGAACTGAGGCTCCAGACAAAATGACAAAAAAACAACGAGCTGAGAAGGACAAAGTGAGGGAGGGAGGAGGCACAGGTGAGTGTGATGAACTGATTACACAGGGAGTGAGACAGAAGGACAGAGAGGCAGACAACCATGGAAGTGCTAGGTCATGTCTTTGCCAATGTATTTGTCTTTTGCAACGTGATTAAATAAATGTCCTGTGTTTGTCTGCTCTTCAGTGAGATCGACCTGACTCTGTCAAGCTTAGAAACCTTGGCCAAGGTCTTCGATCATCCGAGCTGCTCTTTAACACAGAACAAAGCACAGGTAAAGGAACAAGAACAGACAACATAGGGTTCTGACAACAGATGCTAACGGTGGAAACAGCTCAGTCTATATTAATATTCACTGGCAGCTAGTGGTCTGTGACACAGATAAAAACATTTGACCCTCAACTGTGCTCTTTATAAAAAAGAGAAGGATGTTAAAAAAAATATAACAATAAAATTCCATTTTATGTGCAATATTTATACAAATGCTAAGCTAACACGGTTTGTCTCACACTGTCACTTGCAAGCTGTGCATAAATCCTAGCTTTTGCTAAATGCTAAATACCCATAGACAACATCTCTCCAGTCCACGATTTGTTATATGCATAATTTTGTACATTTTGTGAGAAGATGCTAACTACAGAAGCTATCCTGCTACTGCTACATAGAAGTCAGTTGAAGATTAGCTTAAAGTTTAATACTGAAAACATAAGAACAAAATCACATCAGATGAGCTGCTGCGAATGAACTTAAGGAAGTTTTGTTAAAATATTATATGCTCAGAATTCTAATCAACATTTACTTTTCTTGAACAAGGGTCCAGATGTGGAGATGGACACTCTGTTGTGTAAGATTACAGCACTGGTCAGCCTTCTTTCATCCCTTGAGAAGAAGGTTTGGTTTTTTATTTATTTATTTATTTCAAATACAACACTCTGCTCTGCGTTAACATTTGTTTGACCGATAGTCGATGGAAAACTATCCTAACATTTATTGTTTTCTGTTTTTCTACAAAGGTGTTGAAAGCTCTACAGGATGCAGTGACCAATCACAACCTGGCAGCTCAGCCCAGTGCTGCAGCTCCACCTGAGCCAACAGTCACAAACAAACATGCTGTAAAGAGGACAGATGCCAGACAAGTACCAGTCCACACATTTCAGGTAGAACAGAAGAGAAAAATACTTCTAAAAATCTGCTCTTTTTGCTGTTACACTCCAATAATACAAGTGACTAATTCAACTGGAATTTAAAAAACAACAACCAGGTTTGACTCTATATGTCCCCAGGTGAAGATGGTGAGGTACGGCAGACAGAATGTTTCTGTAGATGTAAACACAGGGACGCTCATTTTTGACAAAAATACCGGTCCCTTTGGGAAGGAAAAGGTTTCACACGACAGAAGTAAGAACATGTTTCAACAGCAAGTAACATTTATTGTTCTGGAAATGCACCATGTAATCATCTTTCGCTGGGCGTGCGTGTATGTCCAGTCCTCCAGGTTGTCAAGTTTCAGAGCAGTCCGGCCAAGGTACGCATTGTGGTGGACAGTCACCACAACACCCCGCGGGAGATGACGTTTGAAAGCGCACGGGTAAATCAATACATAATATGTTTTAACGTCTGGCTGGCCTCGACAGCTTCCTCCTCCACGGTTCACTGACTCACAGTCCTTTCTTTCAGAAATGCGACTCTTTCTGCCAACTCCTCCTGATGATGAGAGGTCACCACTCTCAGCTGAGGGAACCCGACATGCTCTCCGTGTTTGTTGGCACCTGGAACATGGGTAACAGTGCACGTGGTGATGACAGTCCGTGTTATGCATGATTAGGTCGTGTGCTGCAGTAGAAACTGTGTTGTGTAAACAGGTGGCTCCCCTCCTCCACGCAGCCTGCAGACCTGGGTGACCTGCTGTGGGCTGGGAAACACCCCTGATGAGTCAGTCTCCCTCCTTCCACATGACATCTATGCCTTTGGGACTCAAGAAAACCCTCAGGGCGAGAAGGAGTGGACGGAAAATATCAGAGAAACCCTGCGCAGCTATACACACATAGACTTTAAACAAGTAACTCAGCTTTTCCATTTTTTTTTATGTTTCTTTCTTTGGAGAACCATTTTACAAGATTCTTTTATGCAGCTAACTGCACTATTTATAAAATTAAAACCCCCCATGTAAAAACTATTATAAATAAGTCTTGAGGACATATTTTTAAATTTTATTTTATTCTATAACAAATATTTTCTTATTATTTCCTCATTAAAAACATGGAATTAATTTACATCATTACAGACAGAGTTGAATTGTTTCACAATATACAAAAAACAATTATTGCAAAATTAAAAAAAACTTTCCTTCAGTGTAGTGGTTCAGCAAAAATTCAGTTTTTCCTGTTCTTGTGTAGAGCCAATAATTTTTTCTTCATATATATATATATATATATATATATATATATATATATATATATATATATATATATATATATATATATATATATAGCGCAAGACTAAGAAAGTCTACCTACTTATATTTAAAAGACGGGAATGCTTCTAAATTAGCCAAGCCCGTGTTTTTGGCATGTCCTGTAATGCAAGTAATTGTCCTGCAGGTGGCAGTGCAGTCCCTCTGGAACATGAGGCTGGCTGTGTTTGTGAGTTCAGAGCACGAGAGTCGCGTCAGTCATGTGAACACAGCCAGTGTGAAGACTGGCTTGGGAAACACGTTAGGTAGAGTGTACTTTAATTGGACTCGTAATTGTAATTATAATAATATAATTATAATCATAATTATAATGATTATTATTTCAGGGAACAAGGGCGCCATTGGCGTCTCCTTCCTCTTTAATGGAACGTCTTTTGGCTTCGTCAATTGTCACCTGACCTCTGGAAGTGAGAAAGTCCTGAGGTGCTTTAAATCCACAGTATTTACACTACACTGCATGTACTGCATATGTACACATACTATGTTATTTATTGGAATCCCTCATTTATACATATGTGTATCACCTTCTGTGTATGTGATGAGTAGGAGGAACCAGAACTTTGTGGACATCCTTCGACTGCTCTCTTTAGGCGACAAACATCTCGGTGCGTTTGACATCAGCCTGCGCTTCACACATCTGTTCTGGTGTGGAGACCTCAACTACAGACTGGACCTGGATGTACAGGTCAGTGGGCCCGAGTCCAGACCTATAAACCTAGAATTAAACCTGAATTCAAATCACTGATGTTCACTCATTTGTTTCTCTGATCTCAGGACATCCTAAAACATGTGTCCAAGAGGGAGTTTGATCAGCTCATGTGTGCAGATCAGCTGACCCGAGAGAGACACAAGAGGAAGACCTTCCTCAACTTTAGTAGGCTTTCATTTTCATATTTAAAAAAAAAAAACACACTTATGACTTATCAGCACAATCCATGTGACGTATTCTTTCCGTCCGTCATGTTGTAGAGGAGGAAAAGATCACCTTTCCACCCACGTATCGATACGAGCGTGGCTCCAGAGACTGTTATCTTTGGCAGAAGTACAAGACGTCAGGGGTGGGTTGAGTTTACAAAGAAAGAAGTCCCTGTAATAACTGCCAGAACACACCCTCCTGTGACGAACCAACTAAAATACAGGCCGAGCTCCTTCAATAGCCATCATTTCTATGGCATTTTTATACATTAGCACTTCTCCCCATGGTGCTGTCGTACTGCACTGAGCTACTCTACAAAGTCCTTCCATCAATTCAATTCTCCAGAAACATGAAACATGAAGAACAGGACTAATTTTTAAAAAAAAATCTATCTGGCTGTTTGAGTTGCCTGTTTGTAGGGACAGGTGACTTCGACAGCAGCTGTCACACGTACTATAAATACAATGCTAAGAATAATCCTAGTGCAAAGAAAAGGAATGCAAAGCTTCTCAGGAATGAATGTGTCTCCAGATTTACATTTGTCATGTTCAACTTTAGACTTAAAGATATTGTAAAAAAATAAAAATAAATAAATAGACATGTTGATTTACAGCTGAATCTCTTTGTTTAGGTGCGGGTCAACGTTCCCTCCTGGTGTGACAGGATCCTGTGGAAGTCCTATCCTGAAACGCACATGAGATGCACGTCATACGGTGAGACGTGGTTTACAGTGAGGCAGAAATCAAGTCAAACCTGGACAAATCATTTCAGAAAATGATTTAACACCTTTGCTTTTGTATGTTTCTCAAGCTGGTTTCAAATCTCAGAACCACTGATGAATCTTTGCTTCATGGTTTCTTTCCCCTGAGTTTCTTAAGGATTACATTTTAACATGACACTTTATTTAATGTCCTCTGTTTATCTTATAATTAAAAACTGTGAAGGTGAAGTGTGTTATATTATACTGGAACTATATGGAAAAGAAACCAGTATCTGAACTGCCAGGAAGAGCCCTGACTGATCATGGACTGGAGAACAGCTCTTAAAGTGTGACAGGATCTTTTGTGTCGTTAACGTGACTCAGGTCTAAAGCTGAACACAGCACAGTGTTGTTGTTGTTGTTGTTGTGGGTTAAAGTGATGCTTTCTGTCTGTTACCAGGATGCACTGATGACATCTTTACCAGTGATCACTCACCTGTTTTTGCCACCTTCCAAGTGGGAGTGACATCAACATCCTGCTTCAAACCAGGTGCTGACATCATCGAGGTCCACTGGACACAAACATGACTGAGAGGAGAGAACAGTATTATTACAATTTTTTTTTTTTCTCACAGATTCAAATCCAAGCAAAGAGAGGGCCTGGATTGAGCTGGAAGGCATCGAGGCCATTGTGAAAACGTCAAGTAAAGCAAAGTTCTTCATCGAGTTCTATTCAACCTGCCTTGAAGGTATGATTTTACATTCAAGACAATTAAAAATCATAAATAAAAGCAACCTTTGAGTCTCATCTTTCACTGCAGAGACACGACGATCAAGTGAGAATGACTCCCAGGGCTGCGACGTTCCTGGTTTTCTCAAACTGGGCTGGTCCTTCAAACAACTGCCTAAGGTTCACAGTCGGCTGGTCTATCATGGAAATGTATCTTTTTCATTCAAAGTAACTGTTGTGTCTTTACTCTGGACATTTGTGTCGTAGCTCCTTCCAGTCCAGTCTGACATGGAGTACCTGCAGGAACAATACCTGCTGCTGTCTGTCAAGTCATGTGATGGCTTTGAGTCATACGGTTGGTCCTTTAAATAGTCCTCTAATGAATGGTGACTTTGTTGATTTGACCTTAACCACAAAACAGACTAATAGAACAAAGGGCTTTAAACTAGAACGTTAGTATTCCCCAATCTTTTTTCCTAATGGAATTCTGGCTACTGAGAAAAAAGTAGTCATTGCCAGCCCTGTAACACAGTGACCTGTGTATTTAAAGGTAAAGTACATTATTTACATTCTTCTGGTGAAATGTAGAAAAAACACCAGAGGCTAAAATGCAGGCCTCGAAAATTACAGAACTTCCTTCATATTTTTCTGTACATTTTTTTGACTTAAAGTTCAGAAAAATAATTTAATAATTAAAAAAGCTTTTTTTTTCTGGACATGGTAAATTTATGTCAATAATGGTATTTTGTCCTACATTCAGAGTTCTACACACTTGTGCGGGTTGAGTTTTTAAACCAGAATTCAGTTTTTGTAGAAAAAAAAATTGATTTTCTGACATGTTTTTGTTACATAATGAGATAACTTTACACTACACTTTGTCTCTCACCGCCTGTTCTCTATTTGAATTAAATTCCCCTGACACTATCTGTCACCATTGAGTTCTTTGTTGATTGTGTTTCAAGGTGACGAGCCTTATAGATCCAATCAATAATGCTTTAAAAATCCTCTACAATAGGTGAATGCTGTGTAGCTCTCCGCTCACTCACTCGTGCACCAGAGCAGTTTGAGACATTTCTGAGTCACCGGGGTGAAGAAATGGGCTCCATAAGAGGAAGGGTCAGGGTCCACGTGCCCAAGGACAGGAGGGGAACGCGGGAGAAGGTTTATGGTGGGTCAACCGGAAGTGTCTGTTTTCATAATTGCTGCCTTGCTTGCACTTTCACTTCCCACTTAACTCTCTTCTCCGCCGACACTGCCTCCTCTGACTCTCCTGTGAGCCTCACATTGCTTCCTCTATTCGGTTCCTCAACCATCCCTGGTTTGGCTTTTCATTTGCTGGTTTCTTTCGACCGCTTCCTCTTTTTGGCTCCTGAATGACTGACCCTGACCAGATGCATCCTGAGACACTGAAACAACTCAGATGAGTATTATGTCACCAGGTCAGGGGCCACACATACACGTACCAAACACATTGATGTGTGACAGCAATCTGACACAGCCCTTGTTCAACAACAACAACAACAACAACAACAACACACAAGCTTGAAATATTGATTCCTATTTTAATGATTTGACTGTTTCAGAGCTGGTGTGTTTTGAGAAAGATGATAAACGCCCTGGGAGAGGGCAGATGTCTCCTGCGACTACACGGGCTCCAATAAATAGGTGAGGATTACTTCCTGTTTCACAGTGCCTTTTCATTTCACAAGAAATTTTAGGGTATAGAGGAATAAGGTAAGCTTACATACATATTTTTTTATTTCAACTGCATGATTATATACATGCTCCAGACAGGCTGAGTCAGCCATTTTTAATTTAATTTAATTCAGCTGATTTTTATTTTAAGTAGGTATTTTACATTACACTTTCTATTTTGATTTTATTTTAATTTAGCTTTAGCCAATCACATCTTCAACACTTTAGCATGCTGTGTTGTCACTTAAGTCAGGCTGTGTCAGGAACCTTATTTTAAATGACTTCCAATTAGGTCATACGGTGTCAGTTTTGTCTGTTAAAATTTACGACTTGTATATTCATCACAGATCCTCTCCACACCCACCAACTCTGACTCCGAGCAACTACACCAATCCCGCCTACTTCCTCTTTGAAGGCGTGTCAGTGCCACGCAGGGTGGAGGAGGCGCTCCAGCAGAGGGACCCTCAGGTCATCTGGTCTGGCAACGAGGCCTTGCAGCTCCCAAAAATCTCAGGACGTCAGGGCTTTGACAGGGGACCCTGTCGAAGATCAGACTTTACAGAGATTGAGATTCCCGCCGTCCCCCTTCAGTACAAACCCAAGAACGACCTGCAAACACCCCAAACCAACTCCTCCTATCAACTCTTTCCTGCCAAAGACCCGTCTCCAATATCTCCACCCACTAGTAAAGTCATCTCACAGTACCAGGAGCAGATTTCACAACCCAGAGACAATTACACCAGTAAAAATACTGTTCAGGACTCAGTGCTGCCTGAGAAGAACCTGAGGAATTTGTATATGAATCAGTCGTCAGTCATTCGAGAGAAAAACAGAAGAGATCAACATCAGCACGTCCCAGAGAGAACAAACAAAATTATCCCTGCGACCAAGGCTCCGTCTGTATTCCCATACACCCCCAAACACATACCACACATTCACACCTCTGTTCCCTGGGTGGTGGATCAGCGCCCCCCCGCACCTACAGGAGACAACTCTCTAACTGCTCTGCAAATCGCCAAATCCTTGAGCGAGGTTGACTTCTTCCCCTCAGAACACAGAGTACCAGCCATGATCAACCAGAGGACAGGTTATAGAAATGGCCCTTCACTGTACTCTGATCGAGGCTACAGCTGGGAGAAAAAGGTAAGACGCTGTTCTTTTTTCTTTTTTTTTAACAACAAATCCTCTGGTTTTCTGTAACTGTTTTGTCTGTTGAATCTTGAAGCAGGTGTCTGTCCTCCAGGGTGCACCAGAGACAGTACGGGAGCTTCTCACCACACTGGGTCTTCAGAAATACACTCTGGGACTCAGTCTCAACGGCTGGGATGATCTGGATTACTTCAGGTAAAAGGACTCTGAGTGCTGTAAGGTCGCACACTACTGCACTTTTACTGTACAAAAAGTTGTACACAACTACTCTTTACTTCATGGACTGAGATGTGCTAGGTCTGCACGTCTGTACTCATTTTGTGTGTAGTCTGATACATTTTTTGGAGAGCTTGTAAATGCGCAGTCCAACCAGTCGGAGCAGTACCTCTGGGAATCGTGGGGGTGCTGTTCACATGTGCATGAAAGGAACAGCAAGAAGAGCTGTATAAGATAAAAGATAGAGTGTGAATTCCATTTCATACAGGTTAGACAAAAGAAAGTGAAGAATGTTGAGTGGCAAAAGTTCAGAAAGTTCAGAAACCCTTTAGAGACAGAGCTGAAATCAGATGAAGTCAAGCGCAAAGACGTCGTTTTTTTTCTTAGGCTTCAAATGAAGCTTTCTGGAGAGTAAGGACTAGATTGACCTCCATTTAAGCAAAGTGTGTTGTCTCTTACAGACCAAGTGATTAGAATGAGGATACAAACCAATTCAGGGTACAAAGATGAACTATTTCAATAAGCAGTTTTAGTTTTTTCATTTTCTTTCTGTTGGTCTGCTCCACAGCGGCATCACAGAGGAGGATCTGCGGGCTGCAGGTGTGACGAACCCATCACACAGACGCAGGATCCTTGAGAATCTGCCCAGGAACTGGAACTGAAGCAAAGCACAAACTGTGTTAGTACTTTTCACTTTGGACTAGAAGAACAGACAAAACTGAGATGTTAAAAAGAAGACAGACGTCAATCGCAGCAGCTGGACATTTCCCACACCCGTCCTCTCCTCTGTCCATCTTTTCATTTACTCACCCATTCATGCTGTACTGAATGGATGAAGACTGTACTGTGTCTTTGATAAGGCAGACATTCCTTGTGTCTTTGTTTTGTTGGATATCTTACACTGAAAGTGAAAATCTGAAAATGAAAATTTAGAATCCAACATTGTTTTGACACTAAATCAGTGTCTCTGATGGTTTCTGACTTTGAGCGACTTTGTGGGCGAAGAAAAAAAAAAAAGAAGACAAACGAGTAAATGACTGCACCTGTTTTGGGACCACATTTTACTATAAGCACAGTAAAAGTCTTTCTCTGTGTCCCAGTGAAGGCCAGGGGAAAATGGCACATGAAAAAAATGAAACTTTCTGGACATTTTAGTTTTAAAACAAGAGCTGAAATATGAATTTATCTGATTAAATGTCTTGAAGAGAAACAGCACTTTGAACAGCTTAGCTACAGGATTACTATATATCCTGAAATGTAAAGGCCGTAACAAATAAAGTTTACCGCCCTAATCAATGCAAGTCTTTCAGAAAAGACCAACATTGAACTTAAAATACGTTTCAAAACAGTGGTGATAAACAGAAATTCTTCTGATTTTAATTTGTTGAAATAGCAAAGTGTCTGAACTCTGCACAGTCGGATTCTGATTCATTCTGCCGTCATTCTTCACTGATCCTCAGAGCTGTGCGATATGAAAGGAAAACCTTGTTGTCTTTTGTCCCTAACTGTTTGTTTTGGCAGCAAGGTCTCATTGATTTATGTTATAAATGATTTGTACATGTCTGTTAAAAAAAATATAATACTTCAGTTTACGGTGGTCACACATGTCTAGTGTTTACCTTTCACCTTCGTCCTCTCCCCTGTGTGCTTTCCTTTATTCAGCTACTATTGAGTGTGAGCTTGTAAAAAGCCCTCTGTCAAACTCAGCCAGCGTAAAATCCACAGCTGCTCTTATCGACTGGAGCAGTGTCTGAACACTTTCCTAGAAGGCCCCGCTGCATCGCGCTCCGTTTACCGTCTCCTTCCACTGTCCTACTATCATGTCACTTAATCTAAGTCCATGTCCGCGGTGCATGTTTGATCTGTCTACAGTCAAGTGCAAAAAGCAGCTCCTCTCTGTTGCTAAGTAAACACAAGCGATTTAAGAGAATTATTTATTGCAAATGCCTCATAAATACTTTACAATAGTTATTACAGATAAAAAATATCTCTGTCACAGGTCAATCATCATTTCTAAAACTTTAAAATGTAATCAGAGCCCTTTCTAGGCAGTATTATGGGTTGGCTCTCCCCCATCATTCACCACTGCACACACAACACCAATCAGGAATGGAACTGCTATATGACAGAATTGAACGTCTAACTATTGATCAAACACACTGAAAACAAACACATGGAAATAGCAATAAATAACAGGAAATAACATAAATGAAACCAGAGTTCCTGCTCAGGTTTTATAGAAATAGAATGTATAGATATGATGATGCATTTTAATGTAAAACATTGGCACCAACCCTGAGTATAGTTTGGTTGATACTCCTCTTTATGTGAAATGCAAAGTTTCATCAAAGGCTGTGGTCGGCCCAGGTCAGGGACCACAGATGAGTCAGGATCAACTTCTGTTTTGGGAACGAGACCCAGATTATTCCATCCTATCAGTTTGTGTGGTGGCCAACTCCAAACAACAAACTTCCTGCCCATATTTTCCTTTGCTTACACAGCACTGTTTCTGACCTTGACAGTATCTGCACTCTGGGAAGACTGTGTGATGCACTTATTTGCATTTGCAATTGTGTTCAAATCGTATTTGCAATCGCTGTAAAATGCAGCGATAAAGAGCAGTGACATTTATGTCCAACCAGGCACAACAATCAAATCCCTTTAAAACCCGTTTCAGGTGCAGAGACTTGAAACATAAAAAGAGCGTCCACAACAACAGTTCTGGAAATGGCCTTTGTATTTATGACATCTTTCACCTAAATTTGTCACAATACTAAGTGTTACCACCTGGAATTTGAAGGTTTGTTTGGGTTCGACACCATCAGGGACGTTGAGTTCGGGAAGTATAAACACCTCAGAGAGACAGTTTAGAGACACATGTTCATGTTAGCTGATGTGACTGCATATTCTTTAGTTTTCATTTATAAATAGACCTATAAAGTGTGACCAACCTGACAAATGCCAGCACTTAAGTCCATGGAGACTCATTCATCAGATCAACTAAATAACAGCTCACATCTGATGTGAACATGTTCCTGAAATAACTCAGATCTAACACTCACTGTGTATTTGAGTTGTAGTTCTCACTGCAGGCAGTTACTTATTAAGGCATGACCAAACACAGCAGGTATGTGTCACTGACCCCTGTGTGGAATGACTGCTGTGATGTCATCACCCACAGAATTGCTGGGAACTTTGGGAAAGTTTCAGTCAGAAGACTGGTGCTGTTGTCATGTCCACTAATGCAGAATGTGGAGTGTAGAAACCTCTGGCCAGGAATTGAACCGAGGCCTCTCGTGTGGTAGGCGAGAATGCTACCACTGAACCACCAATGCACAGATATGAAAACCACCTCCTGCCACCTTTAACAATTGAGTTAAAGTTCACTGAGGTTATATCTTTAATATGAACGACTCACTTCTTATGTTTCAGGTCTTCCTGGTGTGGAGTTTACAGCATGGTTTCTCCTTCTATTCCTGCAAAGGTTAAAGTACCTCCCTCTGCTGGCGTGCCTTTGGATCATGAAGCTGCGAGAATTTCATCTCATCAAGAAAGTGATTATGAACAGTTGCCAGAGTGTTAAACTTTTCTTTAAACATTTGTCAAATTACAAACCCCCCCTCCGCCCCCGCCCTCTATGCTGTAAATCCCTCCGCCCTCCGCTGCACTCTCTCCTCCTGATGGAGAACAGACTTTGTCGTTGGCCCACTCACATTCCAACATCTCACCACAGAAACTCACACAGTTCACAAACAGAGAGGCTCAGTGCCACCAGTCAGACCCCGACTCTGAATGAATCTCATGATGAGGACGGCGTTGGCTTCTCTCCCTCTCTGTTTTTTCTTTTTTACATCTGAATCACAACTTTAAACAATAATAATAATATATAATAATCCATACGTGAGAAAAACCTTTTGTTTGTGTTAGCTTTCAGTTGATAATTTCCAGCCTCTCATTAAACTGACATTAAAGGCACCTTCAGGAATGGGACGAATTGTTACCTTTTCTAAATTTCAGCTGAGACGCGTATGGGTCCATTATCAGACAAGAGAACTTAACTTTACGATAAAAGCTCTTTGCACCTAAACACATCTTAAGCCATTTGCGTAACTATTTGTAGAGTTGAAATCAGTTTATAGGGACTTTTTTTTGTTTTTGTTTTGTAGCAGTTGGTGTCGCAGAAAGACAAGACAAACAGTCGTCAATTCTGTCCCGGCAGCAGTGTGAAGATGTTGTGTTTTACGCCACCAAGGTGCAGCTGAGCAAATATAACATTTCATAAGATTTATTATGTTTACTTTTACTGACTTACAATAAGTGATGCTCTGACACACCTGTTGGAAGAAAGGAGATAAGGCTCTGCAGAGTGTAGCAAAATGTCAAGAGAATGTGACTGAAAATGAATGACAAGATGTTTCTGGAGGTCTCCACAGTACATTTTAGTTCAAGTGCATTGGTTGAAACTATGAATATTTTTATAGCGCCTTGTCTTGCAGCTGTTTGTGGCTTATCATATAGGAAGAGGAAAGCAGTGCCACAGGATGGAATTACTGCAGGAAACACAGCACAGCAGTTGGAAAATATACGCTGATGTTGAAGATTCAACAACACGTACAGCAGACGGACACGTGGTATTTTTAGAATGTAGGTTTTGGAGAGTGAGTGGAGTATATAAAATGTTTAAGAGGGGGTGTGGCTGTGTCTTTTTGGGAGGTGGTGGTGGGTGGGAGTCGCCTTAGAGGACTTTTTGGCTGTAAGTAGGTAGAGCGAATAACAACAACAAAATACTAACATTTACACAGCGATGTCATTGTCTAGCAACACAGGGTAATGTGCATCAAAGTTGTAAAACTGGTAAAACATAGAGCAGATTAATGTTGGGTCAACTGTCATTCATCTGATGAACAACAACTTTTTATTCCACTGATCCTTATTTTAAACATTGAAATTCCTACAAAAAAGGCAAATCACACTAAACAACATAAATTATTAAAAAAACCCCCGTCCCTCTAGGGAACGTTTACCTCACTTTGAGAACCACGGTATTGTATTGTATCGTATAAAGTTTGTATTGAAATTGACGTTACTTCCATGTTGCCATGTTACTCAGAACTCTTGCAAATTTCTGAGGAAAGTTTCCCAGTAGCTCTGCATCTGCTGTTTTTACAATCTCAGACAGATGTGTGTGTGTGTGTGTGTGTAACGTGTTGTGCGCCCACTTGTGACAGTTAATTACTCCAACATGACTTCCAACAAGAGAGGAAGAGAGTGGAGTGAGAGAGGAAAAGAGAGAGAGAGAGAGAGAGAGGGAGGGTTAGGGTTAGAGAGAGTCTAGAGGGGGAGTCAAAGAGAGGCAGCAGCAGAGACAGATCATCGACCGGCCTGGTCCCGGGTGAAAAGTGAAACCGATCGTCTCAGTCGGATGTCCTCTGTACATGGCTGTTGGTGAGTAGTAGTAGAGGTGGTGGTGTTTTCAACCTCCTGTTTGGGTGAGTGGGTGAGTGAGTACAGTGTGGACCATGGACACACACGTCAGTTTTTCAGTGGTTGAGCACGAGCAGATGTTGAAGGACTGACTGCACGTATGTGGTAAACTGTGAAAAAGTCCTCTACAAGCAGCGCTGTTGACAGACAACAGGTGCAAATAGGGGAGCATGTAATACATGAGTTCTTGTGCTTTTCTCCTCTTCGTCATAATGAGTGCTGGTTGTGGAATGTTATATAATTAATGATTTTTTTTAAAGCTATCCATAATTTACCAGTTTAGCTTCTTTTCGTTAATTGACTTGCATTGACATTCACTGATATTTGACATGTCTGGATAGAAAGTGCATCAAGTATTGTGTTTTATCAGAATAGAATATATAAATAAATAATTACCTTTTTACATTTTTTTTAGAAATTTGTTTAACTTAGGAAAAGTATGTAAAAAAGTTTTGTGTGTGTGAAACAATTCTGATGACAAAAACGTTTGAGTTTGAGTTTTAAGCTTTAAAGTTAAAAGACACCTTGTTTTTATTTAAGGAAAACCTCTTGCATATCAGTCCACACAGTAGAGGATCATAGTTGTCGACTCTGTCAAGTTCAACAGTTCCCTGTTTTGGCATTACTATTACTATTTCTTTTTCATTTTATTTCCATGTAGATTTGGACTTCAGGACTGTGAAGTCACACCATCATGGACGGAGTATTTCAAAGTCCTCACACACACAACCAGTCCAACATGTTCATCTCCGTCTTCAACTCCAGCTGTCGATTCGACGAGGAGTTTAAGTACATCCTGCTCCCCGTGTCTTACAGCCTGGTGTTTGTGGTCGGCTTTGTCCTCAACGCCACAGCTCTGTGGTTGTTCCTCAAAATGCGTCCGTGGAACACCAGCACGGTGTTCATGTTCCACCTGGCCCTGTCTGACTTCCTGTATGTCCTCTCCTTGCCCACACTTATCTATTACTATGCTAACCGCAGCCACTGGCCATTTGGAGTGGCTGCCTGCAAATTAGTGCGCTTCCTCTTCTACGCCAACCTGTACTGCAGCATTCTCTTCCTCACCTGCATCAGTGTGCACCGGTACTTGGGCATCTGCCACCCCATCAAGGCGCTGACTCTAGTGAAGTCCCGTCATGCCCACCTGGTGAGTGCCATGGTGTGGTGTGTGGTCACTATCTGCTTGGTGCCAAAACTTATTTTTGTCACCACCTCCAGGAGGGACAATGACACTCTGTGCCACGATACAACCAGCCAGGGGAACTTTGATGAATATGTGGACTACAGCTCTGTGCTCATGGTGCTCTTCTTTGGCATTCCCTTCATGGTCATAGTGGTGTGTTACTGTCTGATGGCGCGGACCCTGTGCCGGCCCACGCGTGGGTTATCTGCCGTGCAGCAGAACAGCGCCTCACGTCAGAAATCCATCAAACTCATCATTGTGGTGTTGGTGGTGTTCGCCGTGAGCTTCGTCCCCTTTCACGTCACAAGGACTCTTTACTACACCTCACGGGTGTTAAACCTCAACTGTAAATTTCTCAACATAGTCAACTTTACTTACAAGATCACCAGGCCTCTGGCCACCGTCAACAGCTGCATCGACCCGATTCTGTATTTCCTGGCCGGGGATCACTACCGCTCCAAAATGATGTCTGTGCTGGCAGGAAAAAGACAGATGACCAGCAGCCACACACCGGAGCAGCCACAGAGACAGCTGACCAGTAACGATGGCATCGCTCTAGTCTACTGTAACACTGCCCTTAAAGACAGGCCAGAGGTCAAGAGATAGTAGAAACTTGGTTGCAGAAATGTTTCTGTTTCAAACAAGGGGACATTTTGAAGCAACTGTTTGCAGTGTCTGCAGTGCCTTGTACTTACAGCTGGGCTTTTACTTCATGTTTTGTACAAAATAGTTTTTATTTCATTTCACAAATGTCAGTTTTGTCTGAGTGGAGTATATTTTAATCAAAGAAGCAGAATTGTAGGCAGCAATGACTGATTTCTTTTTTGGGCTTATATGATAATACTTAGCCTGGCATTTACTGTATGTGAAAGTACTTCAGAATATTTACCTAAATGGACTTGCCGGAATTTTTTTTGACATAATTTGAATCTGCCATTTCTCTTGTTTTGTTTTGTGTTGACTTTAATGTCCGTCAGGACTTAGACACTTTAAGGGATTTATTATCCTTCACCACAGAGGACAGCTACAAAAAAATATTTTTTACATTTTACAACACTAAGCTCAGTCTGTACCAAGCAGTATTTGTGCTGCTGTATTCTGGTACTTTATGTTGAAACTATAAATTAAAGGTATTTTATATTGTGTATTTATTTGCAGCAATGCTGCTTTCAACTGGTATTTTCTTTTGTTTTCATTTGCAAGTGGTCTGGATGTTGCGTTTAAAAAAAGGTTTGCATTAAAATATACCCCAGTACATTGACTTTATACAATTCTAGAGATTGGATCTCCTCTTTAACCTCACCTAAGTATGGACAGAGAGACTCATTGTTGTATGTCTCTTGTTTCAGAGAGTGGAAGACTAGTAATCCATTTTACTAATACACATTTTTTTATATATATAATTTTTTAGGTCAAAAATGTGTCATTACCTTGTCTGTCAAATTTTCAAAACTACATGAATTTTTGGTTCACTGGTTCATTTTTAAATTAAAAACAACATTGTATAAGTGTACTCAACTTGTGGACTGGGGTATTTTAACTGTGTCTAGCACCTCCCAGAGGCAATGGTAGGAGCTACATGCCCTGTGTTTACGAACTTAATTGTTCCATCACAAACAATTAAGCTGAAACGTTACAATAGCATTAAAGCACCTTTTATGGCATTGCAGCTTATTCTTAATATGAAATATAGTTCTAATTAAGCTGTAGATACATTCAGGAAGTTATGGTTTATATGTTTTAGGCATTCCTTCCTGTTTTATCAACAATACCCTCCTGTTACCCAGAAACCGTAATTAAACCCCCCCCAGCTGTTTGTGTCCTTCAACTTTTCCAGCTGCCTTTTGCTCAACTATGAAGAAAAGCAGGGTGAGGCAGACTGATCTGGAGAATACATCACTACACACCACCCACGCTTCATCAGACCGATAAGGGATTTTCTTTTTTCCCTTTTGAGTAGATACATGGAATGTAAAGACCTTCAACTCCACAGTAGTTTTGAAGAAGCTGAAGTGAAAGAGAGCGTGACTACGTGTTTACTTTTTCTAGACATCGTGAAATTTGCTCATGTAGCATGATCTGAATGTCCTGAAGTAAGGATACCTTTCAGAAGTGTAAATATTTAAAAGTAGAACTATTCAATTTGTTTGTTTAATATAATTAAATCTAAGAGAATGTACAAATGATTTAATAGAAAAAACTAAATACAAAATAAATACATTTACATCCTGGTTGGTATGGCAGCATTATTATTTTCAACTGTATAGAACATTCTTTTAGATGTTTATGCTAGTTTTCATCTGCATTAGAAGAGTAATCAATTTAACCATACTTACATGTGCAGAACCATGTCATTATCACCAATGTTTTTTTCTTTGTAATGAATACAAAGTAAATACAATACAATGTTTTGTCAAGACAAGGTCCTTGACCCACTTTAATTTAAAAGAGAAGATGGAGGCGGATGCTCTTGGCTTACCATTGGTGTAATAATTAAATAAATGTGGGTTGTAATACTGGAGGTAAGCATTAACATTAATATTTTGGGCAGTTTGAAAAAAAATGTATTTCAATATTTAAATAAACTATGACCTGTGCCAACACTGTGTCTTACCGCTGTTACAAAAACAACCAATGCTCTGATTAGGACACCATTTTCCGTTTAACTTTACAAAAGCTGATCAAAGAGAAATTATGTATTGTCAATATAATTAGTCTTACCTGGATGTGAAGAACCTTGAAGAACCCATCACACAGTGAGTAAGCTACCGTCAGTTGTGTTGCATTAAAAGCTCACTAGCGCCTCTCTGTGGTCTTTTTAAACACTGGCTGTTGAGGGCTCACTTAAACGACATTACAAAACGGGGCAGATGATTTCACTAATTACAAACACGTCGTTTTAAATGTTTAGTTTAAATACTCGTGTTGACAAAAGTGTGGCGCAATGTCCGAACGCAAACACAAGTCACATGGAAACTTCTCGAAGAACAGCACGTTACATTTGTGTGAAGGTACTTTTTAAATCATTAATGGCTTTTCATGGTACTTTGATAATGTTTGAGTACGGTTTTTACCACAACTAAATACATAGCCAAGCGTGCTAGCATTTAAACCCCCTTTCCCATATTAGTGTTTGAAACGTTTAGTTTATTTGAGTATTATACATATTTTAAAGCAAGTGCAGTCGTTAAAGGTGTCAGTGAGGTGTAGGTTCTTTATGTAAGTCATATTTTTATTTATTGAAATATTTGGTCAATGGAAAGTTGTCTACTCAGTGAATTAACAAGTTAATAACTATGTGTGGTGGCTGACTATTGTTAGCGTTTAGCCGTTTGGCTGAGTAATTCTGTCTTTGTTGTTTAAGTTTTTCTTTTTCCTTGTTTTACATAGGTTATTTTTGGTTTGTGCACAGATTCAAAATATGTTATGTTATGATTTAGCAATTGAATTTAGCTATACTATTTAACATTTTCCACAACTGTTTAGCAATTTATGGACTACACTGAGGGATACACAATTTAGAAGTTGTTAGAAATGGCAAATAATTGTTTATCTCAGAATATGGCTCTGTGAATCATACTGTTGCACTTTGCCCAAAGACCCCCAGCTTCTCCATGAGCCTGAAAATGCCAGGCTATATATATCACAACACAACAGATATTAATAATTAAAAAAAATAACAGAAGAATTTAACCAGGAAAAACAGCCACATTAGCCAAAAAACAGCAGTTACAGTCTTGTAAAACAACAACCTGTAACTGAAAAAGTGTAAACACTAATGGTCGTACTGTGCAATTTGTCTTGTATTGTTCAGAAGAAAGATGAAGATAGTATTGCATAAAAAATGTTGTTGTACTGTATATGGTACTATGGTACTAAGTTGTTGGTAATCCTGGCTTTAAAAATTCAATTTATCACTTAAGTGCCCAACAGTGTGAAAACGGCTAGGAAAAGAAACTTGAGTACTTTACTTTATATTGCTAATTTAATGTGGCTTCCATCCTTGATTTGTTGACCAGAGGTTTCTGCAGTAACATCTGCCCTGAAATAAGCAGATGTTGTCTCTTTTTACCAGCCAAGCTCACCGTACGGAAACTTCTATAGACCCTGCTGTATAATTTAATTAAAAATACTTTGACATGTTTACATGTTTACGAGGATCTGATAACATTAACACATCTGGGCATCAGAAGTTAAATGGAAGATTTACTGTTGGAAGTTTTTACCGTTTAAAAGTAGCATAGTTGCTGTTCTAGGGTTGGTCTGGGTATTTCAGAAACTGCTGATCTACTGGAATTTTACTCACGAGAGTTTACAGAGAGTGGCCCAAAAAGATAGAATGTTCACTGTGCAGCATATGCTCACTGGTCACTTTAAATATTATGTGTGACTAATAATGTGACATTTGCGGTGTCTTGCAGCTTTAGCTCAGCTGCTTTACCTATATTGCCTTTTCCTCTCCATTCTGGTGCTCACTTTAAACTTCATCAGCTCCCCTCTTACAACCTTCTGCAGGCCTGCATCCACCAAGCTGCTGTGATTGGCTGATTTAGGTTTGCATTAACACACTGTTGAAAATAGGCAATTTCCATGAATAAATTTGACAAATTTAGAAGCACATTAGAAAAAAAATGGCTTTTGACGCTCAGACAACCCTGTCTGATATTTTTATTCATAAAATGTTGAGTTTGAATTTGAATTGAATGTTGTGATTTTTTTTCATACACATCCCAAGATAAAGAGTTAATTGACGTAGCGACGGTTTTCAATAAAAAAAACTGTCGCAACATTGCAGTTTTCAGACATCCCTGTTTTCACTTGTTTGCTTTGTCATAGAGTTGTCCTTATGAAAGGAACGTCTGATTTAATGAAACCTAATTGTCCTATTAATTTAAGTATTGATCATATTATTTTCCAGGCATGTTAGCACAGCTGTGACACAATGAAGATAGACATACTCGCTGATTTTTGTATATTATGTGTTTGAAGAATTCTTTAATTAACATTATTATTTTGCTAGAAGATAAATTTGTACTAAATTATACTTTAAATGACAGCATTGTAAAAATATAATGTAATCAGGCAGTTTTTTAAAAGATTAAGTAGAATTAAAAAAATTTATTTGGTTCAATATTTATTATGTGTATGAGAGAATTTGTTTTATGGGTTTTTTTTAGTGTGTATGCTCAATGTGTCACTTTAATGACAACCCTTTTTGTTTAAAAAACAAACAAACACAGTATTTGCTTTAATTCTATTAAAAATAAGAGAAATGACACCTGGACGCTTTTCAAACATTGATATTGTCATAATTATTTCCTTAACTAAATGTCAGAAAATATGCCTTCAAACCAAAAAAAATATTTCCATGACACTAATCAAAAGCACTGATAAATAATTATCTTTGCAATACTGTGTGACGGCTGAGGGCATCAGCCAGTCAAAGCACAGTGTGATTTATAGATTTAACTAATTTTCACGTACTACATTTGAAAGCACAGTCATTTACACAAATTTTTAAAATAATAATGAAAAACACGTAAACAAAGATTCATTATATCGGCTTACCCCTGAAGTAGTTATCGAAAACAAAAAATGAAAATGCAGTTGGAATATGAAGAAAAAAATGTTTTTTAACAGATGTTTTTCCTCTCATGTCATAGAGGCTGATAAATATCAGGTTATAATGAATAATATTTAAATAATCTAAAACATATGCTTGAGAGGTGTTTTTCTTATTTGAGTGTTTTCTAGGAATAACATAAAATACTTCTGTTAAAGAAATAATTATGTATATATATATACATATATATTACTCCAAGCCACAAATTTCAGAAATATAATTTTGAAGCCCTCCACTGTCATAACCATTGCGCACATGTCAACTTCAGATGTAGATGTAAATACTGTATGTACTGTATGGACAGGAAATACACCTACGCCTCGGGCTGAAGTGACACATTTGTTGAGCCTTGAACATTTCTGTGTTTTTCTCTTGTTTAGAAAATTATAAGGCAGAGACGAAGGGATTTCAAGGACGCGCGGACTTGAATTTAATCGAAGAGGCTGAGAGTGGAGTGGAAGAGTGACACACAGAGGAGAGAAGTTCATTATTCTGCTGAAAAGGAAACCAATGGCTTTCACTGTCACCATGGCAACCGGCCTTTCTTTTGCCGTCAGACCAATGATAAGGTACTTCACAGCATTAAGCACAATTATTGCAAAGTAAAAGGGGAAATATTGCTTTCCAAATGCTAATAGATGTTAGATATTGATTGGCATGACGATTCATATAGAAGCGTGCTCCAAATGTTTCACTTGCCTGACTCTCTGCAACCTTTAATGAAATTTGATGGAGGTTATTCTTGATGGGTCTTTGTGGCACTGAACGCTTTGGCTGCACTTGCATCTTTACTTTAGCTAAAACAGCGCTGAGAAAAAAAAATCAATTTACTAGAAACAGCAGGAAGATGAAGACAGATTATGCAGTGGAACTCTGGTAATAACAGGAAATTATGAACAACAACCTAACTGTATCGGATTAAAATCACTCCAAAAAAGCCTTAAGGCTTCATTTGCCTTTTGAGAGAGAGAGAGACAGAGAGAGAGATTAGATTTAGTAGAAGTATGTTTTTATAGTTTGTAATTATGACCCCTGCAAATTTTAAATGTATTATTGTGGACAGATGTCAAGAAAAAATATGTAAACATATGAATCAAAATCCTCAAATCCTAGTTAGTGGATATAAGTCACTGTGCATAATTTTTCAAAATTTAAGTAAAAGCCATAGTGATACATCCAGAACATACAAAAAGTTGGGAATAAACTTTTACCCGAAACACCTAACGTTTCTTTAAAAGAAATGCGAAATACTAACTAATAGCCCAAATGATACTGATTAGACTCAACAGATAACAAAGAATAGCTTTAGTCAAAAAATAATTTGAAAATAATAACATTTTCCTAAACATAATAACATTTCAAAAAAGTAATCTCAGATCATGACTGCAGAATTTGCAGGCTACATAAGTTTGGCCTTGATGCCTCTTCATACACCCCTGCTCTATCTAGAAGAAAATGTAAATGTTGTTTTCTCAGCTTTGTTGTTGTAAAATACCTCATAACATAAATACTAGAGAAGCTCAGCTTCACATCATTAGCATGTCACTGTGTTCGCACTCCTACACAAAGGCAGGTCGGTCTTGGCAACAGCGAGGTCAGACCTAGGCACAAGTACGGGCCGTGGGGGGTGGATGGATGGTGGCGGCTGCTTCGTTTGTGAAAAAAATAGAATATTAGGTTGGTGGAAATCATGGGAGCTGATGTGTGTGTGAGGGTGGTGGGGGGCAAATTGTTTTAACCCCTATTACAGCAATTGCGTCGTGCTGCTCTTATCTGAGCTGCTGCAGCCACTCATTAATATTCCGTACATATGGCACTGCTTTCTGTATCATTGTCTGTTAATGTGAGGGATAATCGCTCATTCAATTATCAGGCAGTCAGCAAAAGACCAACTGTGCCTGCGCTGTTGCGGTTCACCCCGTGGCACAGCCCAAAACAGAGGTGTTTCAGCGTGGAGGTGAGAGCGATAGTGGGGATTACAACATATTAGCTACTTTAATAAGTCAGGCACGGTGAAATTATGTCAGGCAAATGTGAATCTTGTTAAAGAAAAAGGAAACATGCCTGAACCTTTTTGCAACAAAGCAAGGAAAGGGCAACATCTGAAAAAACCTTGGTGTTTGGCTAAGAAGTTTCTGCACGCTTCAGTGTCACGTCCATGAGTCATGTGACGGTTTTGAGAAAGTGTTAAATGCTTTTAAACGCAGAGGCTACTCCATTGTGGTGATGACCAGTGATCATGAAAGGCCATTGATGGCTGTGCGATGGACTCTGATGGATCTGTTGAATAAAGCTTGACCCTGACCACTGCAGGGCCAGAGATGTGTGAAGTGATCAAATGTAGAGCTGATCTGGCTTTTGTGGCCTCAGGAACCTGAACGTCTGCCTCCCTGCTGCTGAGGCCGTAGCCTGGATATGACAGGCTTTCGTGATAATAGTCTGACCTCTGGCTGTTTTGACCTGAGCAGACCTTGTGGAGTCAACACAAACTCTCACAGAAAGAGGGAGAGTTGGTTGTGAGGTTGTTCAGTTATCTGAAGTTTTTGTAGGAGGGGGAAATTGGAACTGCTGGAAGGACGGTTGCAAACAGGGTTGTTCTGAGGGAGTGTGAAAAAGATAGGAGGTGGAATGTTAACAAAATCTTATATGAAAAAGAAAAAAAAAATCAGTAGTTTGATAAATTTTCACATTTTGAATGAATTGGAGGCGGCTGTGGCTGTGGAGTGCCTTTGTTGGAGGTCCCATTTTCTCCAGGAGAGCAGCCGCGCTCACAGGGTCAGCGAAGTTACGAAAGTAATTAAAGCTGGGTGATTCAGTGCCTGCTGCAGAGAAAAGAAAGCAAGCTGTCATTCTGATTTAGAAAAAATAAATTACAATTTTAATAATGGGGGAGGATGGGGTGTGAGAATGTCTCCAGCCTTGGTGGTTTTGGAGGAGGGGGTTGCGGGGAGCAGCAATGGTGGTGGCGGCAGCGAGCTTGTTGGGTGGGAGGAGGGGGTCGAAGGGGTTGCTGCCTGCCTACTTATCAATAGTTGCAATTTTTTTTAAACCGCATCGGTAGTACATTGCGGGAGCACAAGTGTCCTTAAAAAAAGAAAACCCTGGAACATTAACATACTGATTTCATGCGCATGGCAAAGGGCCTGAGCCAATATCAGAGAGGACTCAGCAGTCCTATTGTCTGCTGGGACTCTGGTCCCCTCTGATATGAAAATTCAATTATTTTATAACTAGATCTGGCGCTTCGTTTTGACAGTCGACGGTAGCGCCCTGCCAGCTGCATCAGTGTGGGGGACCAGAGGCTCCTGATAGCGAGAGGGAGGCCTTTCAGACATTGACATGTTTTTGGGGGACAAGATTGCCTAAATGTGTTGCATTTAGGGACTGAAAGTTAATCTAATGCACCGCCATTATCTGCCTCAGGTAATTCCAATAGCATCCTCCATCGGTGTTTACGTGCATGCACGCACCAACATACTCGCACACCCATTCATTCTTCAGCACTTTGAATCTGATTCCCAGGCTTTTTGCATCCAAACAGGTAATGTATTTATTTATTTTCCCCCTGCTGCACATTCTCAGGGAGCTGGAAACTATGTGAAATAAAAGTTGTTTTCTCAGAGACATCAGCACTTTCTAAGTCCTAATTCTAATGGGTGGAAAAGTAGTCAATAAGACCTGGTTCTACTGGTGTCAATAATCTTCTAATCTTTAGGCAAAAAGCACACTTTTTTCAATGCAAATTCTTATATTTATGTTTTGCATTGTCACTGCCTGCAACACTGCACAAACTAATATAAATTCTATATTTGCATATGTTTAATTCAAAATACTTTCATTTTATACTAAACAGACGTCTAAAAACGTCCTGGCACACACTTACTGACTGTTTCCTGAGGTTATGAGACAAACCCTTTTCATTACCTTTCGTCTCTCATTGTGAGAGCATTCTGAGGGGGGCTCTACTAAGATTAGGGAACAGGAAGCAGCCCCCCTGGTATGGCCCACTCTAGTCAGACCCCACCGTGTTGTGCTTATTAACCCAGCCTGGGACAAGATGTACCTGCCTCCCCTCATTAGGCCTCAGTGGAGTGCGCGCTCAGACCACAGAAGAATAGAAAATTAATTAGTATTCTCTGTGGGGGGACTGCCATTAGCACTTAATTAGCAGTAAGAGTGCCATTCATTCAGGCAGCCACTATGACACACACTATAGGAACACAGCCTGTTACGTCTTTCTCCATGTGTGATGGTATAAAGCACTGTTGAAAGACCTTGCTGTTTGTGAACATGTGTTTAATACAGTGTTACAGTTATATCCTATATATGCACAAGTACAAATGGCAGTGTGCACAGGTCTGAAAGAACTCCGTCTGAAAAGTCTGCTACACTTAACACTTCTGCAGTTTCAGTGTTCAGGAACGGCTTAAAGCCTGATAAATGAGGTTCGTTGCAGATCATTGATTATTGTCATTATATTTTCTTAGATCTCTCAAACGCGTAAGACTTGTTATTTTGTTGCTAAAATCACATTCCTAGTTCATAGTAGTTTGCTGCAATAGTACAGACTTGGACAAGTTAGTCAAACGATAAGTCAGTTTGTCAAATGGTAAGAGCTTGTACATGCAACCAAAGTGTTTCCTAGAGGGATGCTAACTCTTCATAAAACATAAAAGTAAGATAAGGCCTTTTTTCCATTTTCACACATTGTACTGTGAAATTGGGTTAGTGCTTCTGTTTCAGATCGCAGCATTTGGCACTTGCATATGTACATACATGGATACACTTCTGCTGTTAGAAGGAAGTCAGCACACCTTTATTCTTTAATATTAACTCTATGTGCTGCCCTCTCACTGCTGTTGACCCTCGTTGGGGTGTTCTCATCTGCCTTCTCTGCTCTGCCTTGCAGTGCTAGTAAAGTGGGTGATTAGGGAATTGAGGTCAACTTTTTCCCCCATTGGTCTGAGAGAACTTGCTTTGAACTGCTGAGTAGGCATTCTTCCCTCCTTTCTCCGTGTTCTCTGCCTAGCACTGTCACAAGTGAGGAGGACAACGGAGGCTGTTAACCCTCCTCAGTCCACTCCCTGGCCTCACTGGTCTTCACTTTTCCGCTGCACTTACTTCTGCTCCTTCTACAGCAGCTGCTTTTGATGACTCAGACGGTCTGTGCAGGGGTACCTTTCATTTCCCCGAAATCTGAGAGGCGGAGAGATGTCATTTGCCAATTTGGTCTGAATGGGTTGGACAGGGGATTGAATGTCGTTTTCCCACCAGGCTACACCATCCAGACCAGCAGGGGAGGGAGGGGGACACAGGGAGCGGGGTGTAATGCTAGAGTAAAATTAGAACTTTGATGGCAGCTAATAGTGTGTGATGGGTGGCACTAACGTGGATTTTCAGTAAAGACGCCACAGGTTCCCCTCTCCTGTCTCTCTGCCTCCTTCTCTCCTCTGACACTCCTCTCAGATTATGCGAGTCCTGCCTTCTTTCTCACAGCTGTAATTTCTGCCTGATCAATGTAATTACACATCTCCAGCCCTAATCCTTCCTGTGTCAAAGGGCTGCTCATGTTTCCTCATACACAGAAATAATGTAGGTATATACACAGATCTGGGGCAAGTTACAACACTGCACGCTGCGAATAACCATGGACCCTCTATTATTCTTGTTCCAGGACTCTATATTTCCTTTGTACGATTAATCAGTTCACTCTAAGGATTATCTGGTGCTAAAATCAGCATCCCAAAAGACACATGATTTCTTTTCTTTCTTTTTTTTTTGTAGTTTGTACTAATTCACACAAAAATGGCACGCTTTCTGTGGTTTATTGTTTTGTTTGTTTTTCTAACTTAGAAACGTAATCTAAAAATCCAGAAAATCCAGTACACTTTCTAACATGTGATAAAGACTACAATATAAAATTAGGGAATGTACTTTTATTTGTCAGGTAAATTATTTTAGGGAGACACTCTTCAAAGTAGTTGGGGAAAAAAATCAAAGGTACCACTAGGTCAAATTTAGAGATTTATGAGTCACTTAGGTCTCTAGTTGTTGTAGTTTTGGAAATGATGATTTTACTTCTTGTAAAAAAGCTGTACAACCTTACTGGAAAAGGAAAAATGTACTTTTCTGATCTGCTATCTGCTATTTTGATGACTCGAGAATAATAAAATATGGCAGGAACCTCAGCTATTTCAAGAATGGGGCTTCAATGACTCCATAGAAATTATATTCAGTTCACTTCTTGTTAATGGAAAGACATTTAAGGAGGCCAACACTAACGACACCCGAAACATATAAATCACCTTTAATGTGCCCCTTTTCTGCATTTTAAAATGAGCACATGTTCTTATTACACAGGGATTTTTTAAATTCAGCACAACACTGTAATCTAAAGTGATTAAATGTCTTTTAAATCTACTGTAATCTACTGTGAGGAGTGAATCGGTTTGTATTGGTGTCCTGCTGCATGATAAGCCTCTCTCTGCCCTCAGGTAATGCAGCTGTTTCCTTAAAGGGTTTTTAAGTCTGCATTAATCACTCAGGCCCAGCAGCCCCAACACCACCCCCTCTACAACCCAACCTCGAGACACGAGGATGCTCGAAACACAACACTGGGATCCGCCTCAAGGCCAGCGTTGACTCGCACACGCATCCTCACCCACACACACACACACAGACACATTTTGATAGCTTCTGAGGTCAGAGCGGCACTGTGATGCTCTGACGTATGGAAGGTTAAAGGCTTCTTAAATATCCAGATCAATCTGCACGCCTGTCAGCTTGACAATGACGGAAACACAACACCATTAACAGTGTCAGGCGGTGTGATACTCGTCCCTGCAACATTAGAGAAATTGATGGCTCTCTGGAGGACATTCCTCTGGACGTGAGCCGAGCCACGGCTGAATGATAGACTTTATCCTTTTTGTTGCAGCAAAATATTTCACCATTACTCAGTTATTTCATGTAAGTTTTGACAGCCCTTTTAATCTGCTATTTTAACCAGTTTCTGTCTTGTTAAACTTGAATAACAGAAATATAATCTGTGTCTAAAAGGATCTGATTGCATTCATTTTTTTTGTCCTTGTTGTTCTTGGTAATGCATATACACTTGTCACCGTGCAGTTGGATTGTCCTCTTTCTGCTGCACAGAAAACCCTGTACTCGCTCTTTTTCTCGCCCGCAATAGTAGATGTTTTTGTTTTTTTGGAAGTCTTTCACACCAGCCCTCTGCGTTTCTAACAACACAACACAATGGTCCTCTCTGCTCTCACCCAGCCTGGAAAAACCTTTCAAATGGGAAGCTCCAGGTCAGTTTCCCTTGCCAAGTTTTGCAGCCTGCCATGTTGTCTATTCTGCTCAGCTATTTAAAAAATGTTGAATATCAACAATGGCTTTCACTGCTGCATTGTCAACTTTTGTATGAAGCAATCTTGGCTGAATGAGATGGGTCCCAGAGCAGGGAGAGCTCAGCTGCAGTGTGCACTACAACACCACACCACACCACACCAGTCACTGCCTCTAGTCTCTCACGCTTTATATGTCTGTGCTGCTGCTGCATTAGAGGAGCTCCTGCTCCAATGCTTTCCTGGAGTCTGAAGTGAAGCTCTGGGTTTTTTTGGATGTCACTGCTATCTTCCACTGCATGGTCCTCTTCTTGGGCCACGCTGACAGCCAGCTGTTCAAGGTGTGTCTAACAGAGAGGCATTGGGAAGCAGCAGCAGCAGAAGCACTGGAACCAGTCAGAGCTTGGTGAGTCTGCTCAATATTGTGGACAGAGTGGGAGGAGAGGAGAGGAGCGGATAGCAGAGGAGAGGAAAGGAGAGGAGAGGAGAAAAGAGGGGAGAGGGAGGAGGATTCTGGAGGGCGCTTCAGGGAGCTTTCTCAACTGTCTCTTCACATCTGTGGTCCACGTCAGTGTTTTGACTGTTTTGTAGACTTTGTAAGGATGTTAAATCTTTGCAAACACGATAATAGTAATCAAAATAATAGCAATAAGTGTTGATAAGTTCATAAAGGTGAGCCCACATCTTTATTGGTTTGGCCATTAGTTTCAGAATAAAGGTTTGTGTTTTTTGCGCATGTTTTCTGAGAACTAACGTATGCAGGGGGAATTGAATATTCTCCCAATAATGGAAATCAGTCATTAACAAAAAAAAGTATTTTTTTTATCATTCAAACTTTTCAGTGCATATTATTATTATTATTATTATTATTATTATTATTATTATTATTATTATTTTGGACATTATTTGTGACTACCTTTTAAGAGAAATTAAGAGATGCGTTTAGATGGTGAATTAAAAAAATCACTTTTTGCATTTGTAATCTTACAAAATCTTCAATTCAAAAGACTGACCATCACATTTAATGTTGCATATTGTCCACCTAGTAATTAAATAATTAGCACCCACACATCCTGTCTCCCTTAATATATTCTAAGCAACATCTAAACCGTCTGCCACATTAAATAACCCTTTCTTGTGCGTTTTCACACCGGTTGCAGGAGTGACTTATTGCTGAGCTCAGTGTGTGTTGCTACATGTAAAATCCCATACAGAGCTACATTTATATTTAAGTAAAATAAGAATGGCGAAAGCAAGAGTGAATGCCTGCTTGCAGATAACAGTAGCTGAGGCTCTTTGTCCTGCTGTCAGCCTGAAAAGGCTGAAAATCAGCCAGAGCAGCAGCAGCAGCAACAACATCGTGTATGTTTCAGTGACATGTCAGTGTGTCGGGCAGTGAGCTGTTTTCTCTCACACCTCTCCATGTGTGAGGGTGTGTGAAGAATTAGAACATGGGAGTCAAAGTTTTAGGAAAAACATGAAAGTTCATATTATTTTCATTTCATTTTTATTTATTTATCTCTGAAACATTTTTGTGGACGCAGGAGCATTTGAGAGATACAATGTATGTACATTTTTAATTTGAAGTAAAAAAAGTATGATTCAAAAAATGTTGTTGTAGTGCATGTCCTTAACATGTAAATAACTAACTTAGCTCTCTACTTAAATAATTCATGTGAAAGAATGAAGCATATTCACTGAAATTTATACAAATTAAGACATACAAATTCAAGTAACTTTTGAAGAGGAACCAAGTTGCAGGTTAAGTGGTGACAGGGATGGTGTCTCAATACTGGGTATAAAAAGTGCATCCACCAAAGAAAAGTCAAAGCGCTCCACGTGCTAAACTTTGCAAGAAGATTTTCTGTCTTTTTAAAACCTCTCATTCTATCTGCAAGATTGTAAAATCGACATCGTCTATCTATCTATAAATATTAGCTTTTATGTTTTTTTGTTTATTTTATTTTTTTTCAAAAAGAGCAACTACTTTTTTAGGAAACAGAATTTGTCATATTTATTTATTTTTCAATGTCTTTAAGTCTTAGGAATTGAATGACAAACTAAAACACTTTATTCAATCCTTTTGATCTTAAATCTTAATATAATGTTCATACTTTCACACATGACTTGTCCATAAATTTAATAAGCATATAATGTTTGAGCTCTTGCCATCTAAACCCTTCATCTACCTTCTTACAGACTCGTGCTGTCCTCTGTCTCACCTCTTGGCTCAGCCCAAGGCAAGGTGACCAAATTCATCTCCGTCCTCTCCATCCATTATCTTGTCAACACAGGAGCTTCCCGCCTCAGTTTGCTGCTCTCCCTGAAGACTGGCTCTAATGAAATAACCAAATAATCACTGCACTCATCTCATCAGGCTGAAGGTAATTAATATATTTAGAGGGCGATGGCTAACTCTTAATTGAATTATGCCTCTTTTAATGAGACCTTGACTAGGATTAAATTTATGACCAGTATCCGCTTTATCAAGTACTGGGCACGCCACAGAGATTTGTCATTTTCTCCAAATCACAGATTACACCTAATGATTTATATAATTATGCTTGTTTGTTTCTTTTATTTCAGTTTTAATAAATTACCCTTTTTTAATTAGCTGACCCTGTTTTGGTGGCCCTGAATCCCCCCCACTCCCCCTCCACCCTCCCAGCGTCTTCAATTAAAGCTCAGTGCTGTTACATATTCATTCTGGAGCAGAGTACTGATAACAACTTGGCAGCATTAATCATGTTACAAAATTGGGTTTATTTAATTAATTTAAGTTACACCGCAAATTAATTGTGCAACCTCACAATATTATCTTAAACTAATGAAGGCTCCACAAAGAGACTGATTCATTTTTATTCAAGAAAAGGCTAAATTAGTGGGATCTCAATTATGGCTAAAACAAAAGCGGGGCGTCTTGCTCGGGCATGGCTCAAAGCAAAAAGTGAGGATTCAGCACTTTCTCCCAAACAAAACAGGCAGAAAGTTCCCATTGTTTTAGGAGAAAACTGAACACGGCATTGATTCAAAAGATACATGAAAAATAATGAGTGCTGCAATTAGCCAGTCAGGCAATAACAGTATTTAAATGATGATCATATACAGGAGCCTGATAGAGCCTTTTATTGACAGCAGCTTCCAAACAGTAGACATCTGCTTTCCAACTTTCAGAGAAAGAGAAAGAAAAGGCGTAGGGCTCATTTAAACTGTTGAATTTTGTTAGACGCACACAAAACCTACAAAATGCTTTGAAAGTAGCTGTTTACCAAAAGCAGTAAATGAGATGCAATATGAAGTCTCTGTAGGATCAATCAGGATCACACAGATTAGAGGTTCAAGTGTGAGCTCAGCTTCTCCTCAGAGGAAGTTCAGGCAAACACAGAAATGATGGTGCTGAACTGAAAGTCTTAAACCAGCCTTTAACCCAGTGGCTCAGAAGCAAAACCGTATTTATATAAAATCTTCTGCCTTATTTAATCTGAATTAAAATGAGCTCGTGGTGGATTGGAGCTTATAATTTAAAATAATTCAGTATTTTATTTTTCCATTTAACGCATCATATACCAAATTGTTAAATATGGCTGTTTTGCCTAATCTGCTGAGTAAACGTGAGGAGTCTTTGTCTCAGAAATGACATCAGGGAGCTAATAATGATTGTATATTCATAAAAAAGTCCTTTGCTCTGATTTCATTTCATTTGCTTTTTGAGCTTCATTAGTCAATAACTACTGCAAAAAAATGCTCGTGTCAATTATGGGAATCCAGGGGTCAGCGAGTATATGAATTTTTATCTGCACACTGCTGCGTGTGATTTTTATGAAGTGGCCTTGTTACAGTGATTAACCCCGACTAATGTGAGTGTCTGCCTGTGGAGCAAACACTTGATCAGATGTGGCCAGAACACGCATCTCCCCAAATAATCAACAGAGGGTGGGGGTGATGAAGTGACAAACGGTTCTCCCGCAGGATAAGTGAGACGGAGCACGGTGCTGGGTGGTCACGCCTTGTCTGCTCATGACAGCGACGGGTTAAAGAGATTACACTGGGCTCTGTGTCTGCAGCCTTGGCCTTGCTCACGCAGCAGCAGCATAATGAGGCAGGACATGCTTGGTCTGGCCAGGAGAAAAAGACACTGAAGTTTGAGGCATTTCCTCAAAGACAGCTCCTGAAGGCAAACAAGCATCCTGCATGTTGTTTTACAAGCAGGGTGAATAAAGTAAAGGAGGATAAATTCCACAGAGCTCTGCTCTTGAGAGCAAATATATATATCAACCTGTGTGCTTTCGCTCCTTATGTCACCACAAATTACTCTGCTACACTGCAGGCAGACAAAAAAGCAATGTTCTCCTGACAGATGCGTTACAGCTTCTTGTGAAGGTTCACATCTGTTCTCTGAGTGTGTTTTCTGCTCCTCTTTTTAAGGTGTGTGTGAGTGACAGTTTTTCTAATGGCCCACACCTATCCACTGGCTCACATGTAGAGATGATCATCTGAACTGGATCCCATCGGTGTGGTGAGTTCTGATAATCTGCTGCCTCTCACTGCAGTTGGTCTAAAGACACAAACCAGGAACATCTGTGGCTGGTAGTTTGATTCTCGGTCCTAATAAGCAGAACATAGGTCGTAAACAGATCATCATTTTCTCCATTTTGTGGGAATTCTCCAATAGTCAACATTTACTTAATAATAAGAACAATAAAGGAAATAAATGGGGTTGGTTAATTCAGAGAAATAAGTCAGATCACTGTGAATACATTTTAAACTGTTAAATATATTTAAAATTTCATTTAACAATGACAGACATGAAGAAAGGCAGGATTTTAACTTAATTAATTGAGGATTAAAAAAAAATAGGATTCTGACTTAAACATCAGATTAGATTTGGATTAATTTAGAATTCAGAGGTTTCCCTTAGGAAAAAAAACCTCTGAATTGGAATTGAATTGGAGAAATATATAAAAAAAAACCTCTGAATTGGAATTGGAATTGAATTGGAGAAATATATATCAAAATATATTTACCATAAAAAATGTATATTCTAAAAAAAGTAATTAATTTGCAACTCAATTCCTAATAAAATAATCTAATAAAATAAATCATTTTGAGAGGCCAGGTAATCTTTTTTTCAAGAAAAAATGTTTCCTTTTTTATTTGTAGCAAACACACATTCAGCTCCAATATTTCAGAAAGTCACAATTTTCAGAATTATAGTATTGATTATTTTGTTCTCACATTTGAGCAGATTTCTTTCTTAGAAGTCATACATTTTACGTTTTATAACCTTAAAATATACATTTTAATCATTTAAAAACAATTTTATAATTACATAATTTGACTGAAACTGACGATATATTTTTATTATTCTTCCATTCATATGTTCAGCTCATACAATAATTAATTATATTAATTACGTTTATTCATACCTGTTGCTCATTATATATCTCATAAAATGTCAAAGATGACTTTTTGTTGTTATTTACTTCTATTCGTATACATTTAATTGTCATTTAAAAACGAGGCAAGAAGGTGGGATATGAACCTAGACAAACAAATAAAGGTAATAAATCAGTGAAAAATGTCCATGATCACACGGGAGACATCGGACAACTCCATTAGTATTTATAGATTATAGTCTTTCCTGTCAACTCTGACTCTGACGGGGTGAAATAAAGTGAAATTACCAGGAGGAATCCTGGGCCTTTGTGGGATAAAGAGGTGATAATGGCTGCACTTTCTTCACTGAAATGACCCGTGAATATTATTTTACCTGTGTTGAACTGGGAGGACGCGACCATTCAGCGGCACACAATAGGAACAGCAGACCGTGCGTAAACTGCATCTTCATTTGCATTTTTGCTCCAAAAACATGCACGTCTTAACGAGGCAGTCTCCACACTGTGGCTATAATTAGAGAGGAGAAAAAACTTTGTTAAATAATAAGAATGTCGCAAAAGTCCCCTTTAAAACAACTTAAGAAAAAAAAATAAAGCCCTGGATTATTAAGGGCGTGATATTTAAAGAAAATAAAAATAATAATGAATATTATTTTGTTGTTGTTGTTGTTATCCATTTGATGCAGAAAAATCTTGTTCTTTTTTTGTAATATTGAACGTGCGCTGCTTTTGTCCCTCTCTAATTAAAAGTGTCTCCGTCCACAGACACGGACGACGACAGACGGACCGCTCCCATTAATCCCAGCGGTGGGATTAACGTCGTTTTGTGTCTGTTATTAGACTTTAGTAGATTTAAATTTTCCTAAATCTCTTTGCAAATATTGGCTAACCAAGTCTTTTCACTAACCTCCGTGCACTGACGATAGAAAAAAACTTGTCTTTTGATTAACGTCACTGTTGTAGAAGAGAAGCAACTCCGACTATAATCTAATTCAGAATGCTCGGATTAATTGAACATATTCAGAGATTAGAGTCAGATCTTAGAATACTGAGATCGGATTGTAGAATGAGAATGTAGTCCGAAATCCGACCATAGTTTCAGAAAATTTCCAGAATTGTTTTTGAGAAAAAGAACATATTTCTGAGATCAGACTCACAACGAGATCAAAGCAGGGTTTAACATTGAAATCGTTTTCTGTGTTTTTTCATTCTCAGTATTCTGGGAGTTTAATGACAACTCTAACATATTCTTCATGAGATTAGGGGCACGATATGTGTCCAGGTCAGGAATTACAAAATCACATTTCTACTAAAAAATACATCTCAGACAAAAACGTCAGTGATCAGATCACTGAGTCAGAACTCTTAGACAAATGCATCAATCTTAATCGATTGTCAGAATCCTTATAATTATATTTTTCAGTCTAATATTTAAATACAAAATATGTCTAAAATGGCAGAAAACTATTTTGAATGACTATTAAAAAATAAATCTAGAATCGCGAGAAGACGGTCGGTATTCTGAGATTGGAGTAAAACCCTGTCATTTTATATGAACCATTTCGAACAATTGAAGTAAAAAATAACGATCACTGACAGTAGTGTATTGCGCTGTATATTTCAAATCAGAATTGACATCCCAATCCTCTCATACATTATTAGGTAACACGTCACACAAAATCTCCAGTTTTTCTTTTCTATTCACAAATACTAAAGTCTATTTTCGAACTGTGCTCCATTTAGCGGCGGAGCGCGGCGCTCGGCGAGCACATGCGCACTGGATTGGTTTTTATTTTAAACCCGAAATTCTCTGGTGGATGTGATTGCCTGCGGGTTAATACGCTCCCATCAGGATGCCCCCACATATTTCCTAACACTCAGCACCGTGGGGCCCTCGGAGGCCCCTGTGTGGGGCTGTGAATCAGAGCAGACTGTGCTGGTGGTCCTTCGGCCCTTAATTAGGAAATTAGCTGCACACAGGCCTCATTACTAAACTGTAGGCTTTACTCCCGGTGCTTCCTCTCTTTATCTCTCTCCCTCTCTCTCCCTGTCTCTCTCTCTCTCTCTCTCTCTGTGTGTGTGTCTCTTTCGCTCTGTGCTACCGGCCAATTTCCATAAGAAGATTACAAGCGGATCAGTATTGAGATGAGCACAGATAAACAAATAACTGGCTCCTGAGAATGAGATGACTAGCAGGCTCCTAATTGCTCGTTAGTTTTTATGCTGTGATTTGTTTGACGCCCCATTGAACTGGAAATTAAATTCATGCAGTGTTGTCGCCCCCCCCCCCCCTTTCTCCCCCAGCTGATTTACAGCATCTTTATGTGATAACAGGTCACCTTATCCTTCCACCTTCTTTGTGTCTGTATGTGTACTCCTATAGGATTCAAATATAGGGGTTATAGAAATTACGCAAGTTGTTTATGTACGTCTTTGTGAGTTGCATCAATATCTGTGAATATCTTTTTCGTCAGTTGCCATAAGCAACTGCGATGTGGTCTATAATGTAATTTTCTACCTAATATTTTGTGAATGAATGCACGAGAGTGTATTGGCACAAACATCGGCCGAGAATACAGTCAAATTATATTTTTAAATTTCTATTTTACTGTGTAAAAAAACATTTTAAAAAAAGACTTCGTGTCGTTACATATTTAACGCTTAATTAAAGGTGAGAAATTCAATCTTCATTTACATAAGTTTAAATTGTAAGGGCGATTTCCTAAGCATATCTTGCAATAGTACATATATAAAAGTAAAAATAAATACTCCATAAATCCACTTCTGAGTTGGATGCAGGTGAACTCACCAGGTCGTGTAAGACGTATGGACGCCACCCCGGCCATGTATTAAGTTTTTTTTTTTTTTTTTTGCAGCTCCGGGAGGCGAAACCCGCGCATAAATGCGCATAAATGCGCATGAGTTGCGGCGGCAGCTGAGTCCCCGCAGAGCTGATGTAAATACTGAGGTGTAAATGGTTGTTTTCGATGGGCCATTCGCTCGTGTTCATTAGCAGCTGTGAGCTTTTCTGGGCTTTGGCTCCTGTTTGTTAAAGCTCTGTAGCGGTTTTGCAGCAACAGCAGCAGCTCGTTTGTCAGGAGACACTTGCAAATGATGAGCCGAGCTGTGAGCAGTTTAATAAGAGCAAAGAATGAGAGAGTAAAAAAATTAGGCTGCGAGGACAGCAGTGAGTGCTGTCCTCGCAGCCTATTTTTTTTACTCTCTCATTCTTTCTTGCTTTCTTTCAGGGTTTAGGCAGCGGCAACTTTCGCTTTCCCCCCAGGGACTCAGACAATAGATTGATGCGGAGATGGCGAGATGGCCCTGCGCCTCCACAAGAGGTCGTTGATGTATTAAAGTTTTGTGCAACTCTTCTGGAGAACATTGGAAAACCAGTGCGTTCATGGTGGGCATCAGAGAAAACCTTGATTATGCTTCATAAAAAGTGGACAAACCTGCGTTAACGGTTTTATTTACAACACTTTTAAATAAAGTATATTTAGCTTTATTTTTAATTTAGTCTTTGTGATATTTAAGAGACATTTACGAATACAACATTTTAACTAAATCAAATTCACAGATATGTATCTGTAGCACAGAAAAATCCACAAGTCAATAATATGAATGTGTTATCATCACAACTCTCAATATTATTTAATGTCTGCAAATATAAGGTAATATGTTTTTTGGGTTTATTTCCATGATTTCTTTCAGAATTATATTTGGTCCATAAAATTTAGAAAGTTGTAAAATGTAGATTACTAAAAGTTAGAAAATAATCAGATCCCAAAAATAAATCTACAAAAACGCAATATATTGAAATTATTGTCACACTCAGGAAACCAAATCTGTAAAACATATTTTCATTTGAGCTCCTGAAACGAATGATTGAAAAAACGATCAGTCGACTCTAAGATGTTCACTGATTAAATAGTCAATTAGATTTTAATTAGCTTTTACTTGCTGCCCTAGAGTTGACCCTTAATGTGGTGGTTTGTGTGGTTGACAAATTAATAATAGAGAACTGTGATCAAACAACGCGTGATTTAGCAGGTAGACATGAAAGAGTTTTGTTGATGTTCATCTGTCTGTGGAACATTTTTTAAGTCTCTTTTTTTAATTGAAGTATTTCATTAGATTAATTTGCTTGATTTGTATCCGCATTCGCAATTACAGTAATGGTCATTTATTTATTCGTCAAAAGGCCTGTTGTGACGTAAACGCAGACGCTACAGTTTTGGTTTTTATAAACTGCATAATCGTGTTATTCTATATTTATGTGCCTGACATATTCGGTATAAAGTTAAGGAAACATAACTTTTCAATAATGTTTTTTTATCTCACAAAGGCCACATTTTGAGTTGTTCTTACCGCCTTTAAAAGAACTCGAGCAATAAGAAAAAGCAGGATTTTCAAACATATACTGTGAGAGATGATAAATATTTTAAATTTATAATCTTTTACACTCTGGTTTTAAACTTTACCTTTCGCTTCTCCTCGAACCAAAACACAACCGTGCCGTGCGCTCGGGTTGGTGTTGCGCGGCGCTGCCTCCTGATTGGTCGCCTGCTTCTCATTGTCATGCTGTCAATCTACATCACATGGTGCGGCCACTAGGCCTATTAACAGAAGAGCTTGAGGAACAAGTTTACAGAGTTGTGTTTCAGAGCCGTGGGGGACAGAGCTGCTCAGAGCGCACACACTCTCACACACACACACGTAAAGAGAGCGAGAGCGAGAGAGAGAGAGACTAGAAGCACCTGCAGACACTTTTGCCTCTTTGGGCACGACTTTTTTCTGCTTGCCTCATCCTCTCAGGAGACTGGTCAGCACCTCTACCTCTGTGAGTCGTGGCGCTGTTTGGTGAACTCTTCTTTTTTCGAATGTGCCTGTGAGTGAACACTGAAACTATGTATAACATGATGGAAACCGAGCTCAAGACCCCGCTCCCGCAGTCCAACTCGGGCTCGGCGCCGGGCGCAAAAAACAACAGTGCCAGCGACCAGGAGCGGGTGAAGCGGCCGATGAACGCCTTCATGGTCTGGTCCAGGGGTCAGCGAAGGAAGATGGCGCAAGAAAACCCCAAAATGCACAACTCTGAGATCAGCAAGAGACTCGGCGCAGACTGGAAACTTCTGACCGACGCCGAGAAGAGGCCGTTCATCGACGAGGCGAAGCGGTTGCGCGCCATGCACATGAAGGAGCATCCGGATTATAAATACCGTCCCCGCAGGAAGACCAAGACCTTGCTAAAGAAAGACAAGTATTCTTTGCCTGGGGGACTGTTGCCACCGGGAGCCGGCGCCGTCAACAGCTCTGTGTCTGTGGGTCAGCGGATGGACAGTTACGCGCACATGAACGGCTGGACGAACGGTGCCTATTCGCTCATGCAGGATCAGCTGGCCTACCCTCAGCACCACAGCATGAACAGCCCCCAGATCCAGCAGATGCACCGGTACGAGATGACGGGACTTCAGTACCCGATGATGTCCTCGGCGCAGACCTACATGAACGCGGCTTCCACCTACAGCATGTCCCCGGCCTACACGCAGCAGACCACCAACGCCATGGGGCTTGGGTCCATGGCGTCAGTGTGCAAGACGGAGCCCAGCTCGCCGCCCCCGGCCATCACGTCCCACTCTCAGCGGGCGTGTTTGGGGGACCTGCGGGACATGATCAGCATGTACCTGCCTCCCGGCGGAGACAGCGCCGAGCATTCGTCCCTGCAGAGCAGCCGGTTACACAGCGTCCACCCGCACTATCAGAGCGCAGGGACTGGCGTCAACGGGACTCTACCTCTCACCCACATCTGAGAGGAAAGACTGCAAACTTTTACCTTAATAATAAAAAAGAAAGTACTTCGGATACTTGAACTTTTTTTCTTGGTTGCTAAAGAAAAAAAAACAACGTTCAAACACGTTTTGTTTAAAGAAAAAGAAAAGAAAAAAACTAAGTGTCTGCTGATGTTGTCCATTCAGAAACTCTATAAATGGATGAGAGCATTGAACGTTGAGTCCATCAAAGTAAAATTGCGTTGCAGAGAGGCTTGTTTTTATATCACATGTATAAGCAATCAACCTATGTAGAAGAATTGGACTTCTATATTTTAAAAAAAATAATGCCATATTTTCTCTCTATGAAAAGGCATGTGGCCTCGTGAAGAGGCTGGCGTATTTCAGAAAAGCTGGATGGATGGATTAAAAAAAAAACAGTTACTACATACATGTTTACACTTCATTTGTAGAATGTCAGTTGTCTCCACTGTGTCCCAGATTTTTGTAGTCTCTTTCTCAAACTCTTCTTTCTGTTTTTCCTGCCCTTTTCATGAACTTTATAGGTTAAAATGAAATGTTAAGACTGTGCGGGGCGCAAACGCAAGTTTTTATTTATAGTAAGGTTTTTTCTTTTCTGTTTAGCTTGTGATCCCGATGTTTTTGTCACGTAAAAAATGTATTTTTTTGTAAAAAAAATAATGTTTCTGTTCTGTGATGGTTTTTGACAGTGTCATGTTTACTCATTATCCTGAACGAAAAAGAAAGTTTATTTAAACTGACGTTTCTACATATTTTAAGACCATCCTCTATTCTTAAATGCTGAATAAATTTGTACAAAACTTAACGCCTGTTCCATGTCATTTCTGGTTGGAAAAAAAAAGAAGAATTTTTTATGGAGAGCGACGATAATCTTTGCGCAAGGATTTAACAACGAACAAACCGAATTATTGATTTATTAACATTTAACGCAGAGTTATAAAGATCAATTAATGTTATGTACAGAGTGTCGAGCGAACAAAACTTCATCTGTGTAATAATAATATCGCAGGAAGAATCTTTACTTCCATAAAAATATGGATAAAAAAGAAAAAAAAGCATTATACGTCGAGAACTTAAAAAAACAAAACTTACGATCGGTTTTTATTTCAGGTGTGCCTATTTTGTAAAAATACATTTAAAAATATTTTTTAAATGTTTACGTTACGTTAATAAAAAATAATCGTGGCTAATCTAATAAATCTGAATCATGTTTTCGTTTGTCATTCAAATACATTAATTATTGCGAAAAACTACGTTCACATGTAAACGCTGCCATTTCTACTGTACACGTGAAAACACATACATTTTCTTTCAAATCAAAGGTTTTCTTCCGTTTCAGTTTTTCAATAGTTTTACGATTTCTTCAACTATACCTAAAATAAATATTAAGTATATTTGAAAGATAAAATTAAAGTTAACTCAAAGTGTCATTTAGTTTACTAAAACGAGTGTTGTTACTAAATATTTTTTATTTTAATTAGTGTATTTAGATTAGTAAAATCACTTGAACTTTTTTTAAAGTTCACATTTATCCTAATATTATTTTAATGTCAGTCTGTCAATATAATTTGGAAATTATATTTATCCACATTCAAACAAACTGTTAATATATTAATGTCGTAATGATTATTATTTGCAATTATAATAAAAACCCGGTCCTTTGGTATTTGTGCCTCCGTGATTTCAGTTTCTTAAACTTCAGCACACTCTGGTTTTGACACTTTTCTCTGCTGTGAGGTAATCTGATCATCTGAGATCAAATTCTGTAATAACTCAAGCAGGAAATCTCTTCACTTTTTTTTTTAAATTACAGACATTGCCTGGCTTTCATAAACTTTACTAGTGTTTCCACACACCCCACGGTTGCTGTCATTGAAATAATGCAAAGGTGTGAGTGTGTGTGTGTGTATGTGTGTGTAAGAAAGGGCTGCCCTGCTGCTGCAGTGTACCTTGGGATAAATAAGCTCTGGCCACCAAGAGGGCAGAAGCAGTGGCCTTCCCACACTCCCTTCAGGATTTGATCCACAGCTCAGCACAGTGGTCAGGATTAGCCCTTACGCACCTTTGTGGAGGGAAAGATTATCTAGACCTCCCTGCATTCACTGACAGGGTCTTAAGTCACTCTAGCGTGCCAGCAGCCACCCGTCACCTAACCACACTCTTCAAGTAATTTTTTTCTAATTAAGGAACTTTAGAGGTGTGCATCTGAAAAACTTTTTTTCGCTTTTTCTTGTCAAATGTTTACGCCATAATTCAGTTTTACCCCAGAAGGCCTTTTCGCCTGCTTGACTCTTTGACTCTCAGGATGCGGGGTAAACGTTCAACTTGAAATGCTGAGATTTTATTTGGAAGACGAATGAAACGTGACGTTAAAAAAAAAAAGTTTGGACATGTCAGCAGGGTGAAATATTTCCTAGGGTTTTGTTGAGGTGAAGCTCAGGTCTCTGTGATGGCTGGGAAAGTAGCTCCGACGTGTCATACCTCTATGATTTAGGAGAGAACAATCTGTGTTTGTGGGGAGGTGTGTGGCTGGGCCGTGTACAGCTATTGATTGAGTTTGAATGATTTGGCAGTGAGACCATCAGAGTTTGGCTCTCTACCATCCTTACCCCTAATTCCCCCTTTTGCTCTCCCCCTATCTGAGCGCCCGGAGCACTCTCTCTCTCTCTCTCTCTCTCTCTCTCTGCTGTCATGTGGAGATGTGTGCCCACTCAGCAAGTGCAGGCATATCCCACTTCCATCTGCCTATGACCTCACAGCCCCTGTTTGTTTAACCTCCTCTCCAAAAAACGAACCTAATTATAGCCTTGTAGGAACACAGATTCAGCGGATTCCCAGCAGATTCTGCCACTGTGCATCTGTGTGTGTACCTATGTACGTGTGCAGTGCATGCAAAGCCCCTGCTTAACAAGAGCACCGCCATGGGCCATGTTTCAGTCAATCCTGTTTTCTCTCTGTCTCCCTCTTTCTCCCTCTCTCTGTCTGCCCCCATATTATGTCAGAACATGCCCTGCCAGTTGCATGTTTTGGGAATATATGTGAACGAGGTGGTAAAAGGCAGCAGCAGTGTGTTTTGAGTGTCTCTTTTGACGTCAGTATGATGCTAAGTGGAAAACTCATTACACAAATCTGGCTGACAGATTGACGTTGATGACATCACTAGCCCGCCTGCCTGACTGGCTGGGCAACTTGCAGCAGGAACACACCTTTAAAACTCTCAACTCTCCGTCTAATCTCAAGCTAAAATCTGGAACCTCCTGTGCACCGCACACACACACACACACACACACACACTACATATTTGACTGGATGAGTGCAGTTAAGGATTGCACCCAGGTCACAGTCAGACTGTATTGATTCACTGCCATCTCCATGAGGCCCCTCTGAGCGCAGCCTGGAGGGGCCTGGAGTGGCCTGTCCATCTCCAGTAAGCTTGTCCATAGCGGTGGGACTTGTATGAGGTGCTCAGATTGACAGCGCATCGGTGTGTAGAGGTGTGGGGGGTTGAGGGTGGGGGTTAATCTCCCTGAACTGGGGCAGATGTTGTTAACGAGCTCTCTCAGGTCCACTCCCTGCGTGGGAAAATGGCATCAAATCCTCCTGGGGTCAGGGCTTTTTGGTTGACCCACAGAGCCATCTCTCTCCACACTGCATGGTCCATCCTCTCAATCCCCACTCAGTACTCTCACCCCCTCACCCCCTCACCCACTCCCGTACTCACTCACTGACAGCACCCACTTGACAAAATCATTTTTGACCACTTTAATGCCTCTCCTCTTTTAACTATATCCCTAATTTTCAGCATTTGCCCGAGCACCAACAGACTTGTTCCATGATGCACATGTCTTATTAATGATAGCTGTGGTTGGATCACCATGCCTTACACAACCACAAGGAATGCTGAGTGGGAAATGCTTCAAAAGCAAGCAGCCGCCACTCAAGAAACTGCATCCACCCAACAGCAACTTACGTGTGTATGTCAGTGAAGGGCAAATTAGACTGAATGAAACCCTATTACCCATAGACTTTCAGGTGCCCATGGGGAGGGGTACATAAAATAAGTGAGAATCCTGTCTGTCATTTTTAGAAAATTATATTTAATATTCTGTGTTTTTTTTTTCAGTCCCAGACTGTGTTATTCATTTATGTGCTTTGATCCGAGACGGGAAATCTCTGTTGATGGCTATGAGTCAAAACACACGACACCTGTGCTACAGAGCGTGATGGAGCGTGAGTAGACGTCAAATCTTTTAATTTCAGAGATGGGGCCAACAATTGTTTTTTCAAATATTTACAGCTTAAAGACAGAGAAAGTGCAGTTTACCATCCTTTTAATTTGTGTTGACCTATGTACAGACTCTGCACGGTTTCACTGTGATGTGGATTTTTCTCATCACTCATATCCGGAATGGGCATGTCTCTGTACCATATCATGTCAACATGCCTGGTTTAGGGTTTATCCAGACTTAGGTTTTAATGTGAAGGTCATCCATTAAGGTGTCTGCCTCTGAAGGTGTGTTTACTTTGTCCCAGCAGGTGTGTGTGAATATGAGACTCGTCAAATATGAGACAGGATTACCTCGTCTTTTGTCCCAAACAAAACAAATACAAATCACACGAACATCTGAAATGTGAGGTTTCTGTTGTTTTTCATGTGCGGATCGTTCGTTGAGAGGAGTTTTTCATGCGGTGATCCTTTGACGTTTTGTTCGGCTAAACGCTTCTGATGTTTACCGTAACCTGTTTTCGCTTGTAAATGTGGTTTGAGGAAGTCCTGTGAAACCGCACAGACACATTTTAAGCACACAACTGAGACTGGTTCTGGAGTTAAAGGCCTTCTCCTGAATAACCTGCAAAGGCAATAACACACAAAGAGCTCTTTCTACTGTGCTTTGAGGGTTCGCTCAAACAGCAAGCCAGGCTCTCCAGTGTGTAAAAGTGTGTCTGCTGCAGATGGTCTCTGTCTGTTACACATATCACTTTGTCTATGAACACTGGAGCATGTCTTACATTTAATTTGCCAGGCTAGGGTTTTGACCTCACTTATGACCTGTCTGTAGAAAGCTCAGAAAAATTGGGGCCAAGTGTAAATGTGCTGATATATGTTCAACGCCTAGGGACAGTAAGTAGAGTATG
>NC_024321.1:7922930-7929764 GCF_000523025.1 Cynoglossus semilaevis
GGGTTCACAAGGGGGGAGGATTAGGCCTCTCATCTAGGCCACGGATATTGATTAGTGTTTGCTGAGAACAGTGAGAAGGAACACAGATTGACAGTTACACAATGGCGCTCCATCAAAAGATGTCTTATCACTGTCAGGAGCTGTGCTCATTCACTAAACTCTCTACTCAAATCTTTATTTGTGTTTATTTCCCCTTACAAACTCAGAAACCTAACAATGTGGGAACAAAAAGCAGATGACTTTTTTTAAGCATACAAGGTGTTTTTTTCCCCTAATTTCCGTGGTGTCATTGGAGGGGGGTGGGCTCTGTATCTTTTAGTGCAGTCCAGTCTGGGTGGTTTATGGGAGTGTAAGCCTGGGAACCTGGGGGGAGGTGGAAGACACTCGGCTACGGGTCAGTCCTGACTGACTATGTCACTTATTGATTAGTTGCCATGGAGAGTTAGTCAGGCCATCTTTCTTGGAGGTGAGTCCCTGAGGGGCAGCAGCACTGCCCATCTGAGCCTGCGGAGGTTTGGTCTGCAGGGGGTCAGACAGTGTGTGCGTCTGTGTGTTTGTGTTTGTGTGTGTATATACACTGTGAGCGTGTGACCTCACTAACGCTCACTCACACTTCCTTCATCCTCGACCCTCCTCTTTCTGACCCCCTGAGGTAGTTTTTTTGCAAAGCCTGAGCGGTCCATCTTGAAGCTAATCTGCAGCAATCTTTAAGAAAATGCATCAATGTTTATGCATACACTTAATCCCAAGAGGCCTGAAATAATAGGGATTATAAACAAATTGTCCAAATTTATCGAGCTGTGAAATCCTCTTTATGGCCACTGTATTTGCCTACCTATATGATCCTTTTTTCACTCCTTTCTTATATTGTCATTCTTCCTTCTCACACATTCTAAAGAAGGACAGGGTGTTGGTACCCGCCAAAATTTTAAGTCTTGGGTTAGTGCTTTTCCATGGCATTAGAGATACTGAATTATTGTGTTAGTCTGCCTAAAACCACTCCTAATATTTAAGGCGGATTGAAATGATTCTAGTCTATAGAAGTCAGACCTGCACAACAATATAATTATGTCTGAGAAATAATTACTTTCTGTAGGTATTACTGTAATTGATCACTGACTGGACATCTGATTTTCTGTCTTTATTTAAGTGAAGAGTGGCTGCTGGTTACTAGAAATGATGGAATATTTGTTTAAGATTTTCAGGTCTGGCTATTTTAACACCCACCGTGCTCTCCCAAAAGTACGGTTTTAAATCTAGTAAATCTTTTTATTGGCATTTTTTTTCAAAGATGTCAAAAAATGTGTGTCGTTGGTCTCACCAACGGCACACACAGCTACTGCATTAGCTTAGGAGAGGTCTACGTTGGTATTTTTGATGCTGTTTAAAAGCAGCTACTCCAAACTGTTTTCTGGAATTACTTGAAGGATTACATCTATTGCTGTTGTTTGCTCATACACCTAATTGTGTAACTGGAAACTAGAAAGCGTTATGTCAAATAGTAACTAGGAATGTCTAAGGAGTGTCTAGGAATGAGTATTTGTATACAAGTGCTGGCTAAACTTATCAAAGACATGTGTACCATTCTATGTGATAACAGAAACAAAGGTAGCTGAAGCTCCATTCAAAGTCAGCTGTTGTCTGTTTGTTCCATGCGACATTAGAAAACATCATAAACTATAGACAGGTGATACTACTGGTACGTAAAATGTACTTAATAAATTAGGAATTCTCTAAAGTTGTTAGGTACTGTATGTAGCCTGTAGCTACCAGAGATGCTAATGGATAACATGATGGCCAGATCAGTGTTGTCAAGTTGAAGGAGGCACATTGTCAGACTCATATTTACTCCTGGAAACAGTCTGTCTTCTCTCACTGAGAATAAGACAGTAGTCCAAACACGTTACCATCTGAGTGATTGTAGTGACTGGTGACAGAGCTCCAACTCCAACAGTAGCTGATGGCTCCACTGACAGCCGAGCAGGAGACGCTAACAGTGGTCTTTACAGTGCACTTCATCTCACAACAGACTTAAACTGCACAGGGATAACAAGTTGCTGTGGTGTTTCCCAAACTTTTTTTATTGTTGGGGAGTCACTTTTTATTTTTTTTATAAAAGAAAACCAAGATGATCTAATGACATGGACAAATAATTGTTTATAATTGAACTTCCTCATGATTGTTTAACTGTTATGCTCACTGCTAAACAAATACAGTAAATGACAATGAAATGATGTGCAAATTTAAAAAATAATAATCAAATTTTAGAGATAGGACTTCTATAAACCGTGTTTCAAGTTTCTTAGAATAATTTGAGGGAAAAAAACAGCATATTAAATATAAATACTAGTTTTTTAAATAAATTAAATAAAAAATTAAAGAAATCCATTTCATTGATATTAAAGATAATCATTTTCACTTATATTTAAAACTAATCTTACCCTACAATTGTTTAAAATGTCTGGAACATAATGAGAAAAACATTTAAACGAGCCGTTGCTGTGGAAACCTTGTTTTCATTTAATTTCCTGTCCTTGTCCTGGGAACAAAGTTCGAATTCATTATGTCTCCTTGCAGTCACCTAACTTCCCCTGTTTCTCTGAATAACTTCAAATTAATTTCTTTCTTTACAACTTTTCCAATCCCATAACTGCTGCTGTTTTTGTGACTGACAGAAGGAAGGCCACTGGATTTACCACTTCATTCTTATTCTCTCTTAAAATAATTAAGCACCCAAAGCTGTGAAAGCTACAAGTGTTTAACATTCAGAATAGCAAATAAGCTGATGCTTCTTCCACCACGCATATATGCGCACAAACTTCTTAACCCGCAACTTGATGACAGGCCCCCACTATCCCTCCCTGATATCACACCTTGGATGCATAAACATGTCTGTGCTCCACACATCACCCCACCCCAGGAGGCCTGCATGGCTTTAGTGCCGCACTGTGACACCAATCAGGGGAGATGGCGGGCTCCTTTGTCATGCAAACACCAATCGCTTCTTGTCTTATTCAAATGTCTGCCCTCTCTCTTTCTCTGCTCCCTCACTCTCGCTCAACCCCTACCCTGCTTTCTTCAACCCCCTCTCACGACTTCAGCCCTCTCTCTCTCCTTCCCTCACTCTCTCTGTCTCTCCTTCTCAAGTCCAAGGAAATCCTCAGCGAAGGAAAGGATGGAGTCTCCTCTGGTCGAGGCCTGGGGGTCAGCCTGTGTCTCAGCACATGGGGCTATTTCCAGTCCCAACCAAGTCCATTTCATATTCAAATGTTACAATCAGGCCTCTGACCCACAGGGGGGCTCTTTATGGTTGCGGCCCCAGGTCGCAGGGTCAAGATGGTGATTTAATAGCTAAGGCAGAGGAAAAGAGTTGGGGGAGCCAAGTGATTTACGGGATGAATGAGTAATAAAAAAGCATTTTTCCTAAGTTGTCATGTAAATTCGGATTCTCATTCAGTGTGAGGCGCCCTCCATAGCGGAGGCTGTCCTCAATGACTCTCTAGTGGACTCCAGTCTTTGTAAATTAAAAAAAGTCTATTTACTGCGTTTACTCTTGACTTGTAGTTGGTGTAAACACTAACTAATGGTAAAGCATCTGAGGATAAGGGAGGGTGATTAGGGCACGTTAAAAAGTGCGTGCGCGTGTGTGTGTGTGTGTGCGGTGCCACTGTGTCTCACATGTGAAAGTAACAGTGAATTGTTCTCTGTGTCACCACACCCTCTGCCTTTAACCCATTACCTTAGTGGGCAGGGGGGCAATGTTTGGGGATGCCATGCTCAGTGCACCTCAGTGGCACCTGGTGACTGGTGGATTCGAACCTGCAACCTTCCAACACAAGTCTACTTCCTGAAGTACCAGACTGCTCCGGAGTGGCCTGTTATACCTGTCCCTGAGGGTGTGTTCAAAACGCAGCAGCTCCAATGACATAGGTGTGATGCTGTGTTTCTACAGTAATGTATGTAAAACAAACCCTGAGCCTGAGTGAATTCAGTATTCAGTATTCTGTAAAGTATATACAGTACCTCAGATTACTTTCATAAGACAGGTGGTTGCTGGAAGGCACAGTCAACACGTGGGAATGACCCACTAAATGACTTGACTTGTCAGGTAGATGTTTCCAGGTTGGCAACACACCAAGATCGTGTCCGTGCATGACTCATATGGTGTGTCCTGCCAGGCCTTGAAATTGACGCATTTAAGTCACGGTTCAACATTAATCTCCTAGCAACTTGCCTGATGAAGCTTTTTCCATGTGTTTCTCATTGAAATGACTTGGTGGCTGAAAACCCTCACAGTCTCATCCTGGAACAGTGAAGTAAATGCCATTTTATCAACTCTCTTAAGGTGGCACTGACTAATATTTGGTAATCTGTAGTTGGCTTGAGTTATGTCGTGTGTACATAGTGTTTGAGTAAGGGAGCAGTCAAGAAGCAATTTTAAACCACGGTATTTATTGTTCAGTTTTCTTAGCAGTTGAATGGGCTTCTGACTTTCTGTAGCTTTTACGTCTGGGTGTAGTCACTGGTTATGGCTTACGTACTAAAATTATAAAAACAATAAAAGTTTTTCCTTGGGAAAGCAACTTCTCATATGAGTTGATACAAAAAAATCTACCTCATACATGACAATTAAAGCCATCAAAAAATTATTTAAAAGAAGAAATCCCTAGTTGTTGTTTCTGAGCTTTGCAAAACACATATTACTTATTGTTGTTTTTTAACCAAATGCTGCTAAAATAGAAAATTGATTTATTCAAATTGTATCTAAATGGATTAGTGTTGATGCACCAGTCCTAGTTTAAAAATATTTTATTATCCATTCACTTCTTCATGTTCCCTGATCCAGGCTGAATGTCGGCAATAAAAATGGTTATTTTTATTTTATTTCAAATGTTACTTTATTCAGTTCAACTCAGCGAATTCCACAGCAGTAAATTATATTTGATATATTATTGATTTGAACTTTCTACCTATTTCTGAGTTTCGTTCTAGGTGACTGCATTCATTGAGGCCATTTAAGGAAGCAGGGGGCAGAAGGGCATCACAGGGCATCATGGTGAGATGAAGTTGAGGGGCCACAGAGGGTGAGATAAGGCAGGCCTCAGTGGGCACAGCTGTAGCTCTATGTCATTACTGCCCCTCTGCTGCTTTGGAAGAAAAAGGCCGCTCCTGCCACATGGCCACTCTGTCATGACTGCCCAATGATTTTCATGCCATGCACTGCCAGGAAGTCCTGGTAGCTCCTTTTTTTGAACATATATTCAAAATCAGAGAATTGTACCAGAATAGTCTAAGGACTAAGAGCTGCAAGGCTGAGGGGAGGGGTGGATTTTAAGGTTAAACCAGAGTAGGGGGGGTCACAGCTCCTTCCTCTCTCATCTCCTGACTCACCATTCTCTTTCCCACCCCCACCACACACCCCTCCACACCCCTTCTCTCCCTTTTGTGGCCGGTGCACCTGCAGCCCTTGAATCTGGGCAATAAAGCTGAAGGATTTGTCCACTGGAGGTTGGAGGAAAAGAGGGGAAATCATTAGGGCAGCATGGGAAACACAAAAGCAACAGGTTCAAACGGTGGCTGTTATGGTGCTATGCCATATTCCACTGTGATGGGGTCGATGTAATGCACTCTGACACAGAAGGAGTGAGTTTAAGTAGATTTGTGTCCAGATTTACACACTGTTTGGGTTGGTGTCACTGTGAATCAGTCTGATCTGACACATGATTTCCCACAATGCTGTGAATGAACTACATTCTTAAAGAAATTGAGTGAAATGATCGATTAATACGTTTTTATATATTTTTATTTTAGAATGTAAATGTTATTAATATAAATAAACCTGTTGCCATTGCCACATTGTCTTATCAAGCAATGGCCCTCACATTATACCCTGTGTATAATACATTTAACTTTTTTTTAAAAACACCATTACCTTGAAAACAACTAACATTCTAAGATTATTCTTTTTTTAGGAGTTTTAAAAAAATCCTAAATCAATGTTCACTTTCAGCTTCATGAAATGTAAAAATTACCCTTGTCTAAATAATTACATTTAATCAGAATAGCTTTATATTTATATGGTCAGACTGACAGAATCACTCAAGGACCTCTTATTATTATACTTTAAGTCTTAAAGAAATATATATTTATTATTAGACAATATTGACTTTATGTGATTAAGTATATTTGGAGAGTTGTGTTTGGGTTGTCTCAGATTGTGAAATCCTCCCCACCTCCGGCATCTGAAGAAATCTCCCATCACTCACCAGAGTCTGTACCCAGTGTTTGAACTTGTCCGTGCTAAATGATAACCGTGGACACTCACTTTACTGACGGTAAATGGTAACACAGTGGAGTTGCTAATATAATAATCTACAGGAAGTGTAAAACGTGAATTGATAAAAAAAAAAAAACATTGACCAAACTGAAAGTGTTTCAATATAAAGAGAATGTATACATTGGTGAGGTCAATTGTTCTGCAGACTCTCTGTTCAATTTCCCACCTGTTGTAATGTTATGTGCAGTCATGTAGAACTTTTCTCTCACCCATTGCATGCCAGACCCCCCACATTGCAAATTGGCGCAAAGGGAAAAAAGATTCAGTTCTTTCAGACTGTGACCATGAAGGCAGAGGAAATCACTCTAAACGGTCTTAATTCTGCCATTAGATGAGAGAGAGCGCTGTGGGGATTGGCTGGCACTGCGCTCCATATTCACAGAAGCAGGATGAGGCTGGGAAGCCTGCTGAGTAAATGGTGTCGTAATCAGGAGCTGGCAGTTCTGCCTGATCAGGTACACTAGCCCCTCTTCTCCCTTCCTCAGACCCCTCCTTTC
>NC_024321.1:7949451-7968846 GCF_000523025.1 Cynoglossus semilaevis
GTAAGGAGTTTCTAATAAGAATTTGGTCTTACTGAGCTCCTCTTATATGAGGACCTGGCAGGAGGGACAGAGGTGGGGGTGAGGCTGGAGGTATGGAGTTTTGGTGATGGTGGTGGAAGGGTGGAGGGGGGCTCACTTCATTTTTTTTTTGTTCCCACATTTGATTATTCAGGTTGGCTGAACTAAATTCTGAACCCATAAAATTCGTATCCCCTCTGGGGGACCATTTGCATATATTTCAGTTTACCCCTCCCTCACATCCCAATTCCCCTTTTTTCTCAGAAAGTAAAAGAGAGGGCAAAGCAACCAGGCCTGTCTGGGCTTTAAGATGTCACCGTGGTGTGAAATATGGGCGAACAAGCAGGGTCTTTGAAACCCAAACTAACCCCCCACTAGCCTCTGAGTCACCACACACACACACATACACACACACACAGCCGCTCATCCTCATACTCTCCACTGGTTGCTATTCTTAAGTAGGAGTTAAATTTCCTCTGAATAATTACCAGCACAACAGCCCTAATCCCAACTCTTTACACCTGAGATTCATCCAGGTGGCCAGTGGTGTTTGTTGTGAGTTTCTCTGAGAAACAGTCCAATTTCTTACACTAGTGAAATGGTACAACTCTTGTAGATAGACAGACAGACAGACAGACAGACAGACAGACAGACAGACAGACAGACAGACAGACAGACAGACAGACAGACAGACAGACAGACAGACAGACAGACAGACAGACAGACAGACAGACAGACAGACAGACAGACAGACAGACAGACAGATAGATAGATAGATAGATAGATAGATAGATAGATAGATAGATAGATAGATAGATAGATAGATAGATAGGCAGATGGGTCGGTCGATCCTTTGGGAGTTTCCTATGAGAAATGAAGGACATTGTTACACTTTGGTGGGTTTCTGTACTTGTTTGATCAACAACACGGAACATACGTAACTGTGCAGAGAGAAATAATGTCGATAAAGGCAGGGCTTTACATCAGCACTGAGCCATAAGAGACACCTGTTCATTTGTTTGGCCTGTGAAGTGGAGGGTTTTGTTTTCGGTGTGCCAACGAGGCCTGCTGGCACTCGTTTTACTGCCCATCTGTATGGAAGGGGTGAAGTAAGACGGTGGTCTTTGAAAAAGGGGGCGGGGACGGGTGCTGATACTTGATGGCATTTTGGTCACATGGGGTGAGTTGCTGTCATCCTTTAACCCCCTCGCCCCCACCACCACCATCACCCCTTCCCTGGACCTCCTTTCCCTCCCTCCTCCCGTGCCCAGTCCCTGGTGCACAGGCAGAATGCAGTGTCAGGAGGGTGAGCACTGAGCGCCCATTGTGTGTGCTAACCAAAGCGGAATGCCCGGGTGACAAAAGGGGGAGGAGTAGGCTCAGGGTACACAAAGCCAGGGGGAGGAGAGCGGTGGAGGGGCAGGAGGGGAGGGAAGGAGAGGAGAGCAATCTGCTGGGGGCTAAATAGACCCACTCAGCCCCAAAAAACTGTAGGCACCCTAAAAAAAATCCTCTCTCTTTCTCACCCCCCTCTGCTGCCTCCTCACCTTCCCCAGGCCTCCTGGCCCTGGCAGTCAGGCGTACAGTACACACTCTTATGGAAGTTGCCTGTTGGTTCCCAGCAGTTTGAAATGAGAGAAGCTACAGCAGTGAACCTTCAAACTATTAGGTGTTGGTTTTGGTGTTATGAGTCATGCCTGCGAGGCTTCAAACAGGATGTATTTGCCAACAGTAGTCATGGTTTCCAGTCTCTGTCATCAGTCAGGGATGGCCACTAAGCTCCATTTATCACTGTCAGATGTTTAATAAACAGAACAAGAACTTTGGCTTAACAGTTAACTTCAAAAACATTTAAGAAAATGAGGAGCTATTTATTTTTCTTCTAATAATTACTTTCAGCTCAAATAGTTACATAAACTAGTCAGTGGACATGTGACGCTTTGTTTATTTTGTTAGTATGTGCGTGCGTGTGTGTGTGTGTGTGTGTGTGTGTTGGGGGGGTGCACATGTACATGTACTCACCTGCCTATCCTAGAACTATCGTACGTCAGAGACAACCTCTTAATTCCAGCACCAGGACCTGGGGCAAAAGTGCGGCCACTTTAAAACACAAACCCAGAATTAACTCTTTCTTGATACTTATATAATGTCAACTGCAGACGCAAGCAGGAGCAGAATCACTTTACACGCAGTTCCTGACAGATCAGGGAGCCGTGCACTTAACTGACCCCAACAAAAGTGCACGGTTTACCTGGGTTAACGAGCACAATTCCTTGAAAAAGAAAAGGGCACTCTCAACAATTCTAAAAAACGTGGTTTTATTTATAAACACTTCAGTTTATTGCCCATAAATAATAATCATTTCAGTTGGCAGCCACGTAAAACCTGTTCAAGTGTCAAAAGCAACCAACGCATTTGTTTTCCGTTACAATCAAGAAGTCAACAGTTGATGTAACAGGATGTAAATCCTAATGCATCAGTTCTGCTTGAGATGTTCATAAAGCGTGATAAAGCACGAGCTGCAGCAAATTGATCTTTTAGTACAAATCCTACATTTAAAAATTCAATAACTTTTGGTTGTAATTTTAATTATTTTATTCGTTTAGTTATACATGTGTGCTTTGTTTGTCTCAATAGGCTTACACAAAAATGTGTGCTTTGTTTGTCTCAATAGGCTTAATTATCAACTTTTGTACTGTTGTCAGTAGAAACAAATAACAAATAATAAGTGCCTGAAGAAAGGATGTCAGGACATGGCCTTGGGGTCAGTTGTGGTCAACCCATGTGGATGCAAATAAGTTGTATTTGGTGAAAACAAAAAACTTAGGCTCAAGCTTTCAAATACAGAGGAAGCAAAAATATGCAGCTAACATATGAGTCTACTGAGAGGCAGCTGGTTTCAACAGAAGATTTCATTAATCTACTGTGAATATTGAATAGTTGGTAACTTCTTGGGTTTGGTCTTTGTTCTGAGTTTGTTTCCAACACCAAAAAATAAAACCCTGAAACACACAAGGAACTTTCTCCATATGCCAAGAATGTTCTTAGCTGTACTACAGAAATCTTCTGTTTAAATGGAAAAGTGAACATGAGCAGTGATTATGCCTAAATTTTATTTTAAAATCTTGTTTTAAAAAAAAAATCAATGCACTAATTCTGTGAGAAATTTTCATTGGTCTATGCTTGAAAAAAAAGCGAGTGTCCTCAACATAACTTGCATGTTCTTTGCTGTTGTGGTGGAATGTCTATCACTGCGTGCACTTATGAAATACTATTATTACATGTATAATATATTGGCTCACATTGTGCGTTCTTGAAGGAGTTCTTGAAGGAATTGAAGTAATGTCACATTGAAGCTTTGAGCTTGAATTAATAGATGCAAGTGACTCACTTTTTTCTTATTTACACCTTTGTCATTGACAATGTCAAATGTAGAGTATTTTCATTATATCATTATATCATCCAGCGATGACTGTAAGACAGATGCTGCTGCCAGTGTCTGTCAGGGTCACTTTGAAGACAACTCTCATTCCTAGATGTCCTTCTTCTCTCTCAAAATGACATGGGAGATCAAAGGGGATGCTCAAAAGAACACTTTTGATGGTGACCTCCTTCTCCTCCTCCTCCTCCTCCTCCTCTCCCATAAGCACACTTAACATCAGGAATCCCCCCCCTCACACACCCCCAAATTCATTCATGCAAACCTCTGCTTTTCCCGTTGTATTTACATATGCCACTGCAGGGCAGAGACAGTTATCTGTTTCATCTGTGCTGAGTTCATAGGAAGTGGCTTGCTGAGTTGTTTTGGTTTATGTGTTGTTAGTAAAATGCAGCAGGTCAAATGCAAGCCCCCGGGGCCACGTTTGGGTCAAAGAGTAAAACCAGGCAGAGCTGATCCCAGCACCGCCGTGACTAACACAAGCGGACAGTGTTTTGGTGCCTGTGTGTGCGAGTGTGTGTTTACGCGTCTGCACATCTGTCTGTGCACATCAGTGCATGGATGTCAGGTGAGCGGTGAGTCGGAGTCACAGCCCCTCCATCAGTGCTGCCGTCATTTTTGTTCTCAGCTGTAAATCACCCAGCTGCAATCAAGGCCCTGATCTGGGCTTCTCTGAACCCTCTCCACTCCAGATGATTCCCCTCCTGATTGGCCTAACTGGACACCTGTCTGTGGCAGCAGATTAGCATGGATTGTTTTTCCTCATTGACATACAGATTGAGCCATGTTAACATTCACACCTCCACATGGAGCTCTTGCATGCTGCTGCAATTCACCAATGCAGTGGCGAACCTCTAACATTCAGTAAAATCTTTGCTAGGTGTCAGAGAGCAGATGAATTTGAAAGGAAGACAAATGCATTGACATGTTTTACTGTAACTGTTCACACCTCATGTAACCCAGCCCTCAATGGTATTTAGTTAGATATGAGGACTGTTGTAAACCCGACCTATATCTACGACATAAGGACAAACCTTTTCCCTGCGGTGCAGATCTGAAAACGACTGTTATTAATGAGACTGTTCAGTAGCTCTGTGTGTGTGTGTGTGCTTTTAGCCTGGTGACTCAGCAGCTCTAACAGCAAACAACCAGTCACAAACTTGACTTTTACGGTCACTGTGGTTGCAAGTACCATGATGTGCAAACCATAATAAAAGTGCAGAATTAAAAGTGTACTATTACATTTAACATTACTTGAAGTTTACTACATCTGGTTATCTCAGTACTTCAGTTTTATTTCATTGCCTAAAATCCACTATTCCAAAGTGGAATAGTCTCTTCCTGACAGAAAACACTCAGTTCACCTATAAAAAAAAAATCAATTGCTGTTTCCACGCTCGTATCTGTTTCTTCTTCATATTATCTCCCAGTGCTTTCGGCATATCTCTTCTCCCGATATCTTATTTCACATTTTTGTTGTATTCCCTCTGGTGAGGTGTGCGACTCAGACGTTTGTTTTCTTGTGTGATTCTTTTTCTCGTCTGCAGTTACGACCATCCTTACATTTTCATGGAGTAGATCAGGTGAGACGACCTGCGTCTGCAAACGTTCCATCCACCTCCGCATTCTGCTCCCCCTCCCCCTCGCTGCAGCTCCTGGGGTGTCCTGCTCTCCCAGTGGGGGGATCATTAGCCTGAGCACCTTTTTAACAAAAATCAGGGTGTGACCAGTAGCTGAGAAGTCAAGGCCCATTACCTCCCATGGAGAGAGACCTGCCTATCTCCAAGCATCTCTGTTGCTGTCGTAGCAATGACAGACATGTGATACTATATACAGTTTGGAATGTAGAGGTGTAGTTTATAATTATCCTCATGGTTTTACAATTATGTTTTTAAAGCAAACATATGAGATAAATGCTGCTTTTGTGTTGATTTAATTTACAGGCACCGTTGGGAACTGGTGCAGTGTGATTTGAGGTCGAGGCTTTAGGGTTTCTCTCCTCCTCTTGCTCTCTTTTTCATTCACACATAATTCCAAACCATAACGAGCTGAGAGTTATGTTGTCATGGAGACGGTCCTTGTTTAGTCCTCATGGAATTCCAATGACATCACAACTATTCCAAGCTCAGCGTGTTTAGTCATCTCGGAGACCAAAGGCCTCGATCCGGGTCTCCGAAAGCGGATGAATGACATGTGAAGGGCCCCAGTGTGTTTCTAACTTTCAACCTGGCCTTTTTACAATTAGCCTTCAGAGCGGAAAGTCAGGTGTTAGAAATGTTCCCCTAGAGAATTGCACACTGTCGAAGAATGTCATCAGTCTTCTCTGACACGCTGGTGTTTAAGTAAAAATATGGTCAACCATTGTTGTGTAGTTTGTTCACAATACTCATTATTTTTGCAGCGTCTGTAGCAAGAAACACGTGCAGTCCTGGGGATGTAAACAAACGACGCTAGAACTAGCTAGAAAGACCTAGGTCTAAGTAGTGTCTGAAGAGAAGATTTATAATAAAATGTGTCTTCTTCTCACTTTTTCTGTCAACTTTTCTCTGGCAAGTTTGCATCTAGATTCCCTTTTGACAATAAGAACAAGTAGATGATTAGTGGATTCAATTTATGCCAGTCCATCAAATAGGAGCCAAACGACACCTGAATGCCAGTGACAGCATCAGCTGCTGTAGCCCGGCGCCCACAACATGCTAACAGTGTTTTCTTGTCACTTCCTATTCTCCTAATTAGATAGGACTGTCTTGGCCGTCAGTGGCCACATCGTAAGGGCCGTTGCCTAACCTCAAAAACCAGCCTAGCCTCTCCACTGTAACTGATGGTCCTTCCTCATGTTCCACCCCTGTGTGTGTGTGTGTGTGTGTGTGTGACAGTTGTCTCTGGATGTTCTGGTTTCCTTGCAGTACACAGGTATGTACTGCGTAAACAAAGAAGACAGAAGTACACAAACACTCACACATGTCCAAAATCAGTGAATTCATCATCAAAGCAGGAGAGAATCCAAAGTATTATATCACAAATTGTTCCATTGTTACACACTCATCAGGAGCCTTAGTGCAGTTGATGACACAGTCAGTTGGCAGTGAATTAAAGCTGCAGCAACACTTTGTTGTATTAACAAAAGCTGTATTATTACATGTGCATTCTTTCCCTGAAAAACCTGTATGGAGGACAAAGTAATAATATGTGTAATAATATGATCAAATCAGGTCGATTTGAACCGCGGTGTTTTCATAGCCACTGCTTAATGTGTTGTTTTGTATTTTCTTTTTTCACGACTTCATTTGGAGACCACCAGGACTGGTGTATTTTCTTTTTTCACAACTTCATTTGGAGACCACCAGGACTGGTGATTTACAGCTGCAGAGAGAGAGGTTGTCTTCCTGTATGGCCTGAAAACAGCAGGTTTGCAGCTGAAAAAATTTCCAGAACTGAGAGATCAAACAAGCTGTGTTTATGGCCTCTTCATCTTATATCCTGATGACGTAAAATCCTGCTTCATGTGTCTGACAGAGACTCCTGGGCGTAATCGCTGTTGTGATTTACGACTTGTTCCTCCAGTTGCCATTGTAATACCTGGGCTGTATTTTTTCCCAAGGTGTTGACAGGCTCATCATAATTCTTTACAAAAAGAAAGACATCACCCAGATTTGCAGCAAGTGTACATTATTTACCGGCTGGCCGTGGCACCCGTGTGTGTTTGTCGTCTTCTCTGGCACTCTAGCTCGCACGTCTGAGGCAACTTTCTCAGGCTGGAGCATGCTCCAGTGTTTGCCTTTTACACATATGCATATGCGTTGATGTATTATGTATGTGTGTTTGCTAATTGTGTGTGTGTGTTTACCTTTGCAGGGTGGAGCAAGGGGTCCAGGAGGAAGGCAGGTGAGAAGGTGGGTGAGTAAGTGGGTGGGTGGGTGGGTGGGTGGTGGCGGTGGTGCTCGGACCTCAGCACTCAGGAAGCTCTCTGTCCTCCAGAAACCTGAGCTTCTACCTGATAAGACAATGCAGGGAACACGTGAGACTCTGGCACATGTTGGCTAAGGTTACCAACTCGCTCTGCCTCCCTCTGAACTTTTGGCCCTTAGAGAAAAGCCTCCCCACCCTGATGACTCCTTCACTACTCCACCAGGTTCCCTGAACCTCGGCCCTCCCTGCTGTCAGTCTCTTGCTGTTTGTACGTGCAGATTTTGTCTCTCACACAACAGCACCAAATCTAAAGTACTTTTCTTCTTTAAATAAATTTAATAAATAAGTACGAAGAAACAATAATAATAAAATGTTTAAATGTTTTCAGATATAAACAGAATTATTTAGTTTTCTATTTCTCTCGTTGTCAAAGCAGAGGCCAGTTTCACCACAGTCCACAGGTGAACTTGTCCACCAGCCAGGCAAACCTGACTTTCAGGTGTCCCACCCACACTTATTAGACCTGATGTCGTCTCTCACCTGTGCAAATATGAAAGAGCTAGAGCGACCAAGGGAGGGAGGGTGGAGAAGAGTGAAATGGAAAGATATCCAGGCCTTTGGTTACTGGGTGGGGTGCAGAGAAGAATACAGCACAGCTGAGCAAACCTCCATAGCCATAGGACCTCACCTGTACACTCTTCACTTTTTCTCCTCTCTGTTTTCTCTCCTAATCCATTCTCTTCTTCTGTAACCAGCCCCACAGCAATAGAGCGCTAAGGCGTCCTTTTATGGCCACTGAATGGAGATTTCCTTTGAGGTTATGGGGTTGATACACTCTCCAATGTAGTTTTTGTGCCGTGGTCACAATGCAGAGAGATTTACTGCCTTGGGGAAAACATACTGTCTTTAGAAGTGCTGCCTTGTAGGTGAATGCTTTCTCTGGATATTATTCAGGAAATCCTTTTATCTAACAATATCTGCAGCACAAGTTCAACTCTGCAAGGAAATACTACCTTTAATCTAGATGACATTATTCTGAACCTACTTGATGACGGGGGACTATTGTTAGTGATGAGGCTGAGTTTTTAAAAGATTATTCATATGTAGGATTTCTAAAAATAAATAAAATAAAATAAATAAAACAAAGTCATTTCTATTAGGCCATAGGAAAAACATGAAGGATATGGCCATTTGTCTGTACAGCCAGTAGGAGGCAGTAAAGCCAATCACAGCTACAGAGCCTTTATTGAAATCCAACGAAGAAGAGATGAGGCAGGTTCATGTGTATGTGACAAGATGTTACAGGGTTAGCATGACTGACAACTGTTAGTAATACGTCTCGTCAGTTTTGGTACAGTCGTGGCACAGTGGCATTTTGTTCATGATGTCACAGAGTTGCTGGTTGTTTAAAGAGAACCACAGTACACAGTGGTCAATCCACTGTTTTTGGAAACTATAAAGTTTCTGCTGGATATAAGAAATACTTCTCATTATTACACCTGATGATATGATACACACACCAAATATTTGGTAACATGAGTGTTGGGGAATTTCTTATTTTACAGTAGTCAGGCTGACATTCCCTGACTTCACTAACCAGGCCTCTTCAAATACTGATAATAACAACAACAACATGTTGCCGTCAGAACAGAAACCTTAAATAACCACAATCCTAGGTCATTTTGGTGCAAACTTCAGGCTCCAAACCCGTGTGTTGGAGAACTGAGAACATCCTCCGATCAGTTTATCCCAGTTGACTTTCTTGTTTTCAAAGTCAGGCTCAAAAGAATGGATCATTGAATAGCTTTAGACTTTCTCTTTTTCTTAGGGGTTTACGTATAATCTTTTAATCCCTAAATAGCATTACTGCCACCTATTGGCTATACTTTCAACAACCTTTGGACCAACAAATGGTGACACCCTAGCAAAACTGACGAGTAAAAAAAATTATACAATACAGCTGAATGATTCCTCTTGCTGTTGTTGTAGTTTCCAATGTACCTGAGATGTCTCTACCACTTCACTAGTGTTTATTTGTTTTTTTTTTACATATACATAAATAAAAAAAAGTGTTGAAATCCATTCAACCTTTACATTTAAAACAGGCGAGACAACCTTTTTGTTTGCATTCCTAAAACACATGACTGATGAAATACAATGGCTTCATCAGCAGTGATGTGGCTGGGTGAAAGATAAAGCAAAACAAAGTTACACTGCAGGCTCCCATGTTAAAAATGAGTGTCCAGACCTGTGAAAATAATAAATCAGAGCCTAAATAGACCACCGGAATAGATGGTGGGGAAACAAGAGTAGATGGTGATAAACTGAAAATGACTTTTGGAGGAAGTGAAATGAACATTAAATGACTGTGTTTGCTCTCCTGCCTCTCAGCGCCTTAATAACTGTCCTCCCTCAGAGCTGGGAGCCAGTATTTGGCTGAACTGGACCTTTATTTGCTTTGTCAGTGGCAGGAGCTTTTAGTGATGTATAAGTACAAGTGAAGCATATCGCATGAAGACAGGCAGACTCACACCTATTTGCCCACTGTCTGTCTCTCTGTGTATGTCTCTCTGTGTCTACGTCTACGTCTTCGTCTCTTGCTCCTCTGCAGGTTTGGGCCTGAAAGACGTGCCAGACCTGCTGCCAAAGCATCAGCCTCCACCTCACCCTGCAGACATGGCTGAACACACACGCATGCATGCACTCAAACATGCACACGGCATCAATGCGCACGTTTTATAACCGGATTTTGTTCCAGTCGGACGTTATTTCTTCATTTCCCCGTCTCTTCACCGCTCACCTTAGCTCAGAGACCCCTTAAACAACACGCATTCTTATCGTCTTTACGTCTGTCCTCCTCCTCGCTAATGATGGACTTGTCACAGAGTCTCATGCCTCACGTCAGACGTTGACTAGATCGAGCCACATTCACACGGTCTCCCTTGACACAAAGGTAAACACATTTATGAATTGTGTTCGTCAGTTGTGTCTTAGGCATGCCCTATTTTTAAACTGCAAGCACACCTACACACATTCTCCCATAGCGGGGCACACCCACCGCGGCCCATGTCATGCTATCAGACTGTCCTCATCACAGAAAACACCCTGCGCACTTGTAGGACGAGGAACTACAGTCAGGTGAGTTCAGTCCCCACACCTAACACCGGCCCTGTGTTTTCAACGGTGTTTCCTTCACCTTCCCCGTAGCTAACGCTGCAGCACCTACTGATTATTGCACCCTATGTCTTAGTCTGATAATTGCACCGTACAAACCTGTCTGGGTTTAAAAGCCCACGTGCTGAGGACTCACAGCCCCTCTGCACCCTGACGGGTGAAAGAGTCAGTCCACAGAAAGACGCATGTGTTCAGAGTTCCAGCGACGTGCCTCCGTTGTCTGTTGTTAATGAAACATTTCAACCACAAACTACCTGCAAGTGTAATTTCAGAAGCACAAAGACACGCAGCAGAGGATTCAGTCTCTCCTCGCTTTAAGCCGTGATGGTTTTTTTGACTGTCATTTGACATATGAATCATGACAAACTTCTGAACCTGTTGATTTCTTAGTGACATGTCAGTGAGTCACACTCCGCTGCCCATGCGATTCAGCCGTAGTTGTCCGTATGTCACCTGTAGCCACAGTGTTGTCACAGTAGATTCTTTTGGGTTTTGGTTTCCTGTTCCCTCCTACTGAAATCAGTTTTTCCTCTGAACTTCAGATCAGACACAGCTTATCTCTGTATCCAATGATTTGATCTGCTGGCTACATTTTTAATCCCCCTGCTCATTGTCCAGTTGACTGTTAACAACCAGTGCCTTTGTGGTTTACTAAACATGTTTTTGACTGTGCGGCAGAATTACACTTTTGACTTTCACTGTAAATATTGAAGGATTGTGATTTTTCCGACACAACGCTTTGATGGTTCACTATAGCGAAGGAGCGTCTGTTGTGGAAAAATGTTTGAAATGAGATTAAACACAAAAGTAAGAAGATGAAGGCAAAGCCGTCAATCTGATTTCGGAGTGTTTGTCTGCTCTGTTCACGGGAGAAACAAAGTGGAATGAGGAGTGGCCACAGATGTTTGTCACACAGGCTGCGTCGGAAAATACTCATGAAGCACTCGTCTGTACTCATCCAGCTGCATTACATTTGTCTGTTAAAGTCACAGCCACAGACACAATGCACCTGAACTGGTGTCTGTAACTCATTAGTTCTCATATACATTTAATTTTTTTTTGTGCTATACGTTAATTCATCAAACACTGCTTAGTGAGTGGAAATTAAATATATATTTTTTAATTTTAAGTATTTTTTTATGTGCTCAGTCATGTGTCATTAGTAACCAATTTATTTGAAGTGCACAGTTGAGAAAATATGTTATATAAATTCACTTAATAATGAACCAAAATACTCTAAAATATATGCAATATGATGCTTTAAAGTTATTTTAAATATATTTATTATTTTTATTTTATTTTAATCTATAGATCTAATGTATAATAATAATAATATTCATTATTGTTATTATTATTATATAAACACCTTTAAACACATCTTTAATGCATCTTTCATCATTAAAAGTAAGTCTGCAAAATAATAGTAATAATTTAAGTAATAGTGTAATTATTTATTGTAACCAGAATCAAAACAAGAAAATAAACTAAAAACTGTTTTCTAAAAAGATGTTTTCAATTTTCTGTCATTTTATTATGTTTATAATTAATTATTTTCTCTTCATTCAAAAAGACACATTTTAGGAAAAAAAATTATATTCAAATTTATTTTATTATATTTAATATGATTATTTAATCAGTTCTGGTACAGCCTGAAATGCAACATGTAATGAAACATGAACACAGAAAACTGCGGCATTCATGATGTCATGTTGGTCGGACAGTCAGACGCTGGCGGTTGTGGTCGTTGTTATTGATAGCCACAGGCCGACAGGTCTGCAGGAGTGACACGAACAGGAGTTAAAGCCTGTAAATCTTCCGGAGACCTCCTTCCTCACCTTTAATTCCTCATTACCTCACGGCAGGTTGTCTCAGGAGATTTAGAAGGCCTTCAGGGCTGCTTCAGTGGAGGAGAGTGTTTTACCCCGTGTGAGTGTGTTTGTGTGTTAACCTCTGTGGTGAGTGTGTAGCATTACAGAGGAGGACTGTGGGACGTGGCCTGAGGCCAGGTGTACGACCACGGACCTCAGACAGGTAACACCATGTGGGGATCATCCTTGGTAAATGTGTCTGTGTGTGTCTGTGTGTGTGGTGTTTTTAAGTTTGGAGGTAAAATCAACTCGAATGACTAAACTTTCAAAACCCACATCCTTAAAAAAGCAAACTGTGGTCAAAAAAACAAAAAAAAAAAATCTGACCTCTCGTCCGCTGCCCTCTGTTCTCCTCTCCACTCAGGCAGTTATCTCAGGGCAAGTGTCACATCTTCTCCACTCTGTTAATTCTACTTAAAATGTTTACAGACCAATGAAAGGGCTCTGGGTTTGCTCATCCTTCAGCGTACACCGGTGAAACCAAACACCCAGCTCCTGCGCGCTCATCCGTCTGTTTGTCTCCACGACTTGTCTGTGTTTTAGTCTGTGTTTTTAAACAAACCCATAAAATCACTGTTGGTTCCCAGCACTGTTCAAACAAGAACTTTTTTTTTATTCAGAGTTAGAGCCTGAAGTGGATCCATGAGAGCACATGTCGTCTGTTCTCCAGCTCCCACTAGTGGTCAAAGGCAGCACTGTCAGAAACAGCCAGTGGTGGAAGTATTATACAACGAGTGTTTTAAAAATGTTTTTTTTTTTTTTGTATTTATAGAAAAGGGAAGCAAATTTGGTTCACCTTTAATGTTTTATCTTTGATCATTAAAAACACGTCCGTAAAGACTAGTGGGTGGAAGGAGTGTTTTTTCTCTTGACGTCTGTTATCTCTGTGACTGCGTGCTTGGAGTGAATCGGTCTGTGTAATTCCCTTTATATGTGGGTGTGGTGTCTGTGGCAGCAGTGTGTTGGTTTTTTTTTGATAATTTTGTATTCACCTGTGGAGATGGCACTGCTGATGTGGTCACATCTGTCTGCATCTGCAGGTGTCAGATCAGGAGGGAGCTTTGAATGGAACCGCAGTTTGGCTCCAGTCTACACATAATCGCCCTCTTTCTCTGTCCACGGCTTCAGAAAACCAAAGTGTTTAAAAACTAATTTGCCCACTTTGACAATATGATGCTTGGATGTCGGACAAAAATCGCAGAAAGAATCAAAGGACAGTTATTTGACATTCCTTTGTGCGTCGCACAATCCCGCACTGAATGGAAAGTTGTAACAAGCACTTTGTGCATACACTAGTGGCCTCACCCACAATGGCATTTGAAAGACAAACAGCAGTGCGTGCTGCTGGCCAGAGCAGAGCCGCAGCAGTGAAAGTGCTCCTTCTTTTTGAATTATGGTCGTCAAACACAATGGCCGTATCATTACAGTGCAAAGAAACCTTTGTAAGTCGTCCCTGTCCTGTCCTCCGCTCCTTAGGTTGTCCTCCAGCTCTCCCAGACCTGTAAGCTGCGTCTGTCTTTCTTTCTTTAGTTTTTCTTTTCTTTTTTTTCCTCTCCTTTTTTTCTTTGTTTCTTTCTTTGTTTCTTTCTCTTTCCTCTCCTTTAGGTCTAAAACAAAACACGGATAATTACAATAAAGGTCATTAAATGTAAATGGCTGATTTACGATGGAACACATTAAACAAACACAGTATGGTTAATAAAAACGAACAAATAATAAAATTTAATTGTGATGGCTTGTTTAAAGGTATAAAAGTTTTCTTTTTTTATCTCTTCTTTTTGTCTCTCTCACTTCCCTTCTTTCTCCTTTTCTTCCGTCCTACATTCCCAGTTGTTTCTGTTACCTTCTTCTTTCCTTTCTTCCTCCTTTTCTACTTCCTTCTGTTTGCTGTTCCGGCTTCCTTCCTTTCTTCCCTTCTGTCTACATGCCTTTACCTCGATTACCTCCTTCTTTTTACCCATCTATCTTTCCTTCCTTTAGTCGGTCTGTTTCCTCTCTTTCTTCTTTGTTTGTTTCCTCCTTACTTATTTCCTTTTTCTTCCTTACACACGTCTTCATTCCTTTCTTCTCTCCTTCCGTTTTCTTTTTCTTTTTCTTCCCTTTTTCCTTTATCGTTGACCACCTCCTCCTCTTTCTCTCTCTCCCTCTGTTTCATCACTTTCATCACTTTCTTTGTACTTACAGACGCCTGAACCACACAAATATTATTAGCCGCTGTCGTAATTACCAATCTCGTTAATAGTCACCAATTATCTCTGCGTAACGCACGTTCGATGTAAAGGAGACGGCTCATGAAGACCCAGAGATGATGACAGGCCACTGAGCCAGTCACATCAAGTGTGCAGAGACTCGATGTCTCTATTCACAAACATGTTTTTCTTGCTGTGATGAAACGGAGGCCTGTTTACACAAACTAGTGTTAACGGCAGCATCCTAACCTAATTATGCTAGATTAGTGTGAGTGACGTGTGAATCAGGCCAAACCTGTTCCAGTGGCACCAGGCACCAGGCTGTTTTTAAAGATGCTGTTATTTTACACAATTTTGAAAACTTCACATAAACACAACTGCCACACAGTGGAATTACTTCACCGTTGGCATGTGATGCCGGAACTGGAAACCTCTTTAATCCTGCAGTTTCCATTCAACCCTCATTTCCCTCCCCTGTCACTTTTTTTTCTAACGTACTATCTGCCCAGCTCCACATTGGGCCTCAAACCAGAAATTAGTAGTACAGGCTGGAATATTGGGTTACGGATGCATTTCCATTCAATTGTCCTAAAATGGGACGAGAAAAAGTAAACGATATGACTTAAGGGGATCATATTAATGTAACACACACACACACACCAACCACACAATAATCCCACAGGACTTCCTCTCCATTCCCATTAGAAACCACACCCAGAAGGACAGGTAACAGGAGAACACCTTTCACAGGGTCAGATTGGAAGAGGTGGGAAAAACAGGCAGGGTTTCTTTCTGGCTAGTTTCACCTCCTCGTGTCACTCCTCTCTCTCTCTGTCATCGTTCTTAAATCCTTTTTCATTCCGTCCTCTCTACATTTAAAACAATCTCTGCATTTTTTTTAACCTCTAGCTCCTCTGTTTCAAGTGTCAAATGTTACCGCCTGATGATCTGAAGTGTCTCACACATGCAAACTTATCAGCCAGTCACTCTCTCCTCGCAGCGCTTGCCTGAGCGTTGGCACTCTCAAAGGGACAGTAATATGAGCCCATGTAATGTGTGAGATAGTGATCTTCTGCGGCCTGCGTTATAAACTGTCACCGTAATGTGAGTGTGTGTGCGGGGAGCTGGGGCCGTGGGGATGCGCGGTGACGAGGGGTGGGTGGATCAAGCCGTGTCACTGGAATCCACAGTGTTGTCAGAGCCCCATACCTTTCAGCTTCATTAAACCAATTTCACGCTGAGGTGAGCTAAGAGAGGAAGCTCTGAATCTCAGCGGCAGCAACAATGGCGCATTGAAGGAACGGAGGCGAAAGTAAATTAGGTAGCACTTCACAGACGGCAAATTAAAATCTGAAAGTTGGATAGGAAAAGTTGAGGCCAGATGATTATGTCTTTATTGTGCCCTCACTCTTCTATCTAGATAACCCTCCCTTCCTTTTAGCCACCACCTTTGCACCCCCACACACATCCCCACATCGCAATCCTCTAAGAAAAAATAATGATCTATTTCTTGTCTGGTAATTGGTTTCTAAGATGCTCCCACTCAAAGAGCCTAATCTCAAATACGGACCTGCTTATGGTCCTTTCAGCCACTTAATTTGCCTGGGCTTATCTGTTCGATTTCATATCCAGGAAAATCACATAAATTAAACATCAATATGGGGCTTATTTCACTGCAGTCATTGGCCTGCTGTGGCCATTGTTATCAAGCTCAGGTCTCAGTGTTTGTCCCCTTTCAGCTGTAACCACACACTAAGCAAAGTACTTAGTGAAATGTCTAAAGATAGAGTTTACCACAAAAGCCCTCGTGTTTATGCCCAAACCCTCACTGATGGAAATATACAATAAAAAAACAGTGCAGTTTCATTATAAACTACATTAGAAACTGGCAATTTTATTTATGAAAGGGGAAAATAATAAACATTAATTGAACCCTTTTTAGTTAAAGTAAATTAATTATTAATCATTAATTGAACCCTTTTTAGTTAAAGTGACATTATTTTCTGTTGTTATTGTTTAGAGATTAATCTTGTAATAATTTTAACTTTTTATACTGGCAGGTGATCAGATGTTGTACAGTGGCTCAAAAACTCACCTTTTTCTCTGACTGAAACCCTGACTTAAATCAACCCTGATTTGTAATGAATTGAATTTCTTTTGTCCAATGAGAACAATGGGTTTTTGAGGAATCACAGGTGATAGGTTAAAGTTCAGTGGAGTTTTTTTAGCCAAAGCTGTGAGTATGGAGTGTGGAGAGGCTGGACAACTGTCCCATCAACAAAATCAGAAAACTCAGAATTTGACTTTAACCTGAGTATTTCCCTTTGACCATCAAATGTCTCATTAATGACTCGGACTTGAAAGCAGCCACTACAGTATATACTACATACAGCTGTGCAACACCTGTGTGAATGATGAAGCAGGTTTTTTGTGTGTGGAGGTAACATTTTTTTAAATTCAAAATCCAAATATATTGGAGAAACTACAAAGATCCAATTCAGAGCTGAGAACCAAATGACACAGACCACCAACAGCAGACTGATGCTGCAGTTGAGCGCAGCCTCTGTGTGTCCATGTGTGCTTTTTTTTTTTTTTATTTTAACATAAATGTAGAAATCCTAGTGTCCACTGAAAACACTTGTGTTAGATAGTTATGGAGTGTGGAGAGGCTGGACAACTGTCCCATCAACAAAATCAGAAAACTCAGAATTTGACTTTAACCTGAGTATTTCCCTTTGACCATCAAATGTCTCATTAATGACTCGGACTTGAAAGCAGCCACTACAGTATATACTACATACAGCTGTGCAACACCTGTGTGAATGATGAAGCAGGTTTTTTGTGTGTGGAGGTAACATTTTTTTAAATTCAAAATCCAAATATATTGGAGAAACTACAGATCCAATTCAGAGCTGAGAACCAAATGACACAGACCACCAACAGCAGACTGATGCTGCAGTTGAGCGCAGCCTCTGTGTGTCCATGTGTGCTTTTTTTTTTTTTTAATTTAACATAAATGTAGTAATCCTAGTGTCCACTGTAAACACTTGTGTTAGTTAGTGGGCACTAAACCGGGCCCTTTAACTAGCTAGTGGGGGTCACCCTGGGAGCCTTTGAGGCCCCACACAATGCCCTGGCAGCAGTGTGGCTTTTACTAGGCCTCGCGCCGCTGGCTTTACGAGAGCCAGACAGATCCCCTTCATGCCATAAAGCCATCAACAAGGGAACAAAGAGGGCAGGTGCTGAGGGCTGCATAGAGGGCTCACCTGCACCCAGCGGGAAACAGACTGTGTCCAGCCGAGCCAAGAGGCCCTCCACATTCACGTCCCCACTCGGCAGCCACTAACAGGCTGCGGCGTGTAGCTGTGTGCACCACTCGGAAAACCGTTTCTCGTTTTTTGCAAATTCTCCACTAATAGTGTGGATGGTGATGACATACGTGCAGTGTATGTGCTGACGTAAATGATAATAGGTGTAAAGGGGCTGTTTGACCCAAAACAGGCTGGAGCAGGTTGCTGCTAAACTCTGTAATTATCAGCATTTGACAGGTAGCAAGAGCAAGGGCTTTGGAGGAGAGCCAAATTGGGACTTCTTTTCAGAAACTTTTTTAAAGGAGGACCTCACATATCACAACTTTGGTGTGGGGATTTTCTCTTTAGTTTACCTTAAACTAAAGAGTTTGAGTTAGGAGGATTCATTTGGGACTCAGGAACACAGAGACCCCCCCCTCCCCCCCCCCCCCCTTTTTTTGACTGTGACTGTATGATTTATGGAGAAACAAAACAGATGGCCTTTACATTCTGGTTTTATTTGGTCAACTGGTGATATACAGTACAGTAAAGAACGTTAATAAGGTGCGTAACGTTTTGGCTTAATTGTTAATTTTAATTCTGACTCCTAGGGCTGCCAGAATTTGAGGAAAAATCATCATCACAATTGCTTATTCTCTCTATTCTCTATTCTCAACCATAGCATTTTTGCACAAAAAAATGTGATATTCTATTAAATGTTTATTTTATATATTCCCCACTTTTGAACTTCAAATAAGTATGCAAGTTTAATATTCAACATATTGTACTAAAGTAAATAAAATCAGCAATTTAATTTTGCACTTTCAGAATCAATGTACAATTTGCATAAACAAAATATGTATACACATTAAAACACAAATCTTGTCCAAGTATTCAACAGTTTGACAAACTAACTTTGACCAAAAATAATATTAAAAATAATGAAAAATAATACCAATTATAACAATGCTGTAAATGTTTGATGATAATAATAACAGTGATATATAAAATTTCTAATTGTATTTTTATGTTGCACAGAGTCAACTGAAGCTCCTTCCTCCTCCTCCTCCTTCTGAAATATTTCCTTCAGATTTTCCAATTGTCCTTTCCTTCTCTTAATCCTTCCCTCTTCCTCTCGGTGTCCTCTAACATTTTGAAAGTCTTAAACCTTTTCTCCCAGTTATCATGACAACACACGTGTGAGGCGATGAAAGTGCTTAATGTCTCTTCACATCTCACCGCCCACACACAAGAAGACACAGCCATGATCCTCTTAAAGATGCTGTTCCGCACAGTTGACCTGAGAGGGCACCACGATACAAACCACACCTGATCCCTGCCTCAACTCTGCTGTGTCGGGGTCTGAGGATGGCAGACTGGTTTTATGTCAAACATACCTCATTTGTTGTTTGATTGCCCTTTGGGGTAAAAAAAAAAGTGACCAAGAACAGCAACATTTCCAGATCTAATACATCTGTCCAAGTCCTCTCTCTCTCTCTCTCTCTCTC
>NC_024321.1:7969682-7982194 GCF_000523025.1 Cynoglossus semilaevis
CGCCCCCCCCCCCCCCCCCCCCTTAAGGAGAGGCAGATGGCAAAGCTCAGTAACAGACCGAACCCTCAGCCACAGGTAGGCATGGTGTCAGGCAGACAGACTGTCAGTGGGGGCAGACTGTGAGCTGCTGCTGCTGCTGCGGCTGCTGCTGCCGCGGGTGGGGGTGGGTCGGGCGGCTCCAGCGACAGATGTGTGGTGAATCTTTAACTCAGCTACTTCCTGCATCTGTCCCCTGTACTCCACACGTTGGCTCAGCCCCCCTCCTGTGTGAAAGCGGGGGCTTAAAAAGAGAGAGCTATCACTGAACTTATTGATTAGTCCAGCCTGACCGGGCCGGCTCCATTTAATGACCTCTGGGAGTCATTATTGAAAAGTCATTGTCTTTGCGATTAGTTCACACTGTCCCAGACCATATGTGAATCCTCCTGTTGTAACTTCAGGGCTGAAAATGAAAATCTGACCCAGCGGACGACAAGGGCACTTGTTGACGGGCCGAGAATGAATCCTTGAGAAGTTTGTTTACATATTTTAATCCGCTTTTTTTAAATGAGGTCATGCTGTGGGACATGTGTTCCTACGCTGACATAAATGGGAGGCTGGTGCATGCTCTCAGCTGAAACGACAAACCTACTTATTGTCTGTCCCTAAATCCCAGGACAGAAAAAACATATCAGTGACAGTATAAATGATACATCACACTTTATTCCCATTTATACATTTAGTCTAATCTCCTCAGACAGCCCCAATGGCAGGGACAGTGTCCCTCTCTTCTTCCCCACTCAGCCATGGCACTGGCAGGAGATGGTTTATTTTAATTGAAAATTAGCAAAACAAAACAAGGGCAAGAGGATCCCTGAATGGGGCCCCTTTCTCTGAGAGCTCCTGTGCCGTTGAATAATGCATATGGGAGAAAGTAAACAGCAGCCGCGGGCCTTGCTGGGGGAACAATGGGCCGCACACAGCCCAACCAGGGCGCCTGATTTTATTACTGGCCTGTCAATCCCTCTAGCCTGGGAACTGTGGGACCTTGGCCAGGCAGCAGCTGCTGACCGCTCCGCACTGACCCAACACACCCAACAACCTGCAGGAGAAAACTCTCACACCGATGCATACCTTCACTGAGTGGCACTGTCCACTCCTCACTACTAATCTGTCCATTCACACACACACACACACACACACACACACACACACACTCAACATGGGGCAGACGTAAGATCTCTCAACTGAATCCATTTCCTGTCTCAAGGAATAATCCTTTTTTATTTTCTTAAAATGTTTTTTTAGATAACAAAGTACAGCCTGAAATGTCACATTAAAACCAGATTTCTTTGTTCAAACTTTTTACATTTTTTTGGTAATATCAAATTCTGTCTCTTTTTAGGCTGTGCTACTGGTTGACCGTGGCCACTTCTAAACTTTTCCCCTGCACCAGACTAACCGTTCTTTGTGCATGTGTTCCGTCGCTGGGCATTAAGATTCTGGTCTTGCTTCTGGCTTCAGCCAAGTCCCAGTTGCCATGCCGACTGGCAACTGGTCTCCCAGAATGAGTAATGATGTGATGTGGCTGTGCTCTAAAGTTCCAACAAAGAGCTTATTACGGCTGCAGCACCTCATAACACGCCATTGTTGTCAAGTGCTCCTGATATTAACCTGCCTGGACCGGGGCCGCCTCGCGTCACAGAGGAGATGGCTCTGAGGGTTGGGTGATGAAGGTGAGGCCTGACTGTGACCGTGTAAGTCTGCTGAGGCCTTATACTGATCAAAGTTTGTCGAAATGAGTCGCACTTATAATGTAACCCTTGTCTTTTGTTTGAAATTCACCACCCTGTAGGTGGACCTCGGCAGGACGGGGGCAGATGTTGGTAAACACACAGCACGTGGCCTCCTCTTCCTCTCCTGCACGAGGAGCTACAGCCACACGTTGATGCTGTAGTCCATGAGGTGAGACTGTGACATTCACACTCACATTTGTAGCTACGGTCAGTGTAGAGTGTTGTTTTTGGACTGTGATGGAAACCCTGAGTACCTGGAGACAAACACCAGCAGTTATCACCACAGACTGGGTGATATCACTGGGACCATCAGTAATTAGTAATCGTGTGCGTTTACTCACATGCTGTATCATAACTGCTGATAGACTGAATAGTACTTTGGTGTTACAGCAGTAAGATGAGTCTGATCCTTCTATATGTGGTATTTACAGGTTCTTCATGTGTCTGCATTGGTTTCCCTCAGGTTCTGCTAAGTTGTCTTAAGTAGAAGATGAACAAATGGATGTTTTAATCTCATTATCCATTAACCCTGTTGAAACATGTCACAGGATTATGGCTTTAATTGATTTTTAAATGAGATTTGTTTTTAATCATAAATTAAATCGACTACTTTGTAATTGCGTTGTTTTACTGCTTGCGATCGCGATACACATTTTCCCGCGGCCTTTAAATTTGTATTTACCTTGACAAAAATATCAGGGCTTCTGTATTTGAAGTCTCCCTAAACCTCAGCAGGCAGTATCTGTGGCCCGTGAACCTGCACAGGAGTTACTGCATAGCCCAGTGTGAAGTGCCATAAAGAGGACGTGTGTATGTGTGTGTATGTGTGTGTGTGTGTGTGAGAGAGAGGGGGCTTTGAGCCACACAGGCAGGGTGATGCCACAGGATGTCTGAGTGTTTGACTTGGTTTAACAACATCCTCTGACAGAGACACCACAGGCTGCAGATGAGGTGGGAGATAAGAAACGGCTGTGATCCAGGCCTTCACCCCTGCCATTGTCCTGCTTATCTCTAATGTAGCTCTATCTGCTAATAACAGGGAGGAGACGGGCAGAGATGGAGGGAGGGAGGGGCTGTGACTGATACAGAAGAAAAGCACATTTTCTTTTTGATAATTAACATGTGGTTTGGGGACACACTTTGGCCCATTAAAGCTAACAAACCTGCCCTGATGTTCACCGTAACTGTGCGGCAGCAGTCAAAAACAGACGTGTGTGTGTGGGAGCAGATGACTTCAGATATCTGCACGTGCACACACACATACACAGTTATCACATTGACTAATTGTGTAATTTCAGTGTGTGGATGTCCTAATGGGCTACTTTCACTGAGGTGCACTCCCTGTTTCAGCCTGATGAGGCTCCTGTCCCCTCCTGTGTCTCTGACCCCAGCACAGAATCTCCACTCTAGCTACAGACTTCACTGGTGGAAGGACATGAGGCGTTTGGGTACATCACCGTTGCCATCGAGTAAACTCAAACATCTACCTGAGTCTTCAGGTGACAGTGGAGAAGGGGAGTGGGGGCTGGGGCAGGGGTCTGAGAGCAGTAGGCAGCCCCCGGGGTGGAAGAGTAACCCTGACCCTGTGGAGGTTGGGCAGGATGGCTGGGTCTGTTGCAGCCTGTGGCCTGGACCTGTGTCCCGGAGGCAGACAGGCAATTGTGGGAATTTGGCCTCCATATAAACAGGACCAGTGGTCCCCGGGGAGAGGTCCCCTTTGTATGCTCTCCACCTGCGCCTCCTCCTGCTCATCTTCGCTGTGACACCACAGCAGGACTGGAAGAACAAGTTCAAACACACGACTAAATGTTCCAGTCATTCTGGATTGGTTTTATAATCTGTCTAAAACTGGACTTTTAAATACAGGTTTAGGTTTCGCTCTGGATATAATATAATTGGACCTTATATCTCGATAATTAAATACCTAACCTTCTCCTTTTTGCAAATAATGAGCTACACAATGGACTATTGTTATTGTTGTAATTGAAACTTGCCAGTTGTGGGGCAGTTATGTAACATTTAATAGAACAGACCTACTTCATTCTGCTGCCTTCTGTTTGTGTGTGTGTTGTGTGTTGTGTAGCATGCTAAATTAAAAAACAGTGCAAGAATGTTTCCCACAGAGAATCTGTGTTTCATAACACATATGAAACACAGCTTTTATATAGGGTTATATACACAGTTGGGCTTCAGGATACCAGCTATAATATCATGTTGTCACGTCACTGTCCCTCGATGGGTTATTTTACCCTTTTTATAACGATAATATCAAATATTTTCTTAATTATTATTTTATATTATCAATATATATTATCAATATATTTGATGTTTAGATGGGTGATTTTAATTTAATTAATTAGTAGTATATTTCTGGAGGGCTGGAACAAATTAGGTGTTTTTAGTTATTTCTAATGGGGAAATGCCACACTGTATATATACTATATATATATATATATATATTTAATTTTTTTTATTATTTGGTAGTCCATCTTTCCTATACATACGAATAGTCTAACTCTAAATGTTTCAAACTTTTAAACCAGCTCAATATTTTAGTACTTTTAGTGTTTTACCCAGTTCCCAGACCGACACTGTCACTGTCACTGTCTGAAGAATGCCTGTCTCCATGTTCACTGCTGTGAACTCCACCTTATATGGTGCTGGAGCTAATCATTTATAAAACTGATTAGCAGGGTGTGGCATTTCCTCCCCAACAGTCACAGCCTATGTCATATTTCACAGGAAAACTCTGATTTCAAATTACTTAAGAGAGTAATTAAAAATACATCACCATGCCCACATTTATTAGAAGCTCTGCTGTAGATACCAAACAGGCATTAATTACACCCCGAAGTCATTAAAAGTAGACTATGTCTCCGCTTTAATTACAATCATTTTTTAATGCCATCGCTTTGAAATTCATCATGGTTCTCATACTTTAATGATGTTAACTTCTGTCTCAAATACGTATTATTTATTTTAGTTTTCCTCTGAATAAATCAGCGCTGTGGCAGAGTAAAAACAGAATCGAAGACACCTCGGATGATAGGTGGGCTATCTGGTTACACCTGGTGATATGTAGATAAGATTAAATTTGAGACAGAAGGATTGGAGGGGCAGGGAGGGGAAAAGGGCTTCACCAATGATGCATGAAGAACAACATCTAAGGTGGCCGGGGCTGGGGCGGGGGCCAGCCGGTGGTCAGAGGACTTCAGCCTGCAGACTTGTTTGCAGAGGTGAGGCACAGCGCTGGGTGTTAGTGGCTGTGGTGGACTAATCCGTGGATTTAGAGCGAGACAGGCTCCAGGACGGGGCACCAGAGGAGAGGGGCAGAGAGGATAGCTGAGGGGTCGCGGGGTCGTGTTTACCTGCAGCAGGTATTTCCTCTGGGAACTGATAAGACCCAGAGAGGGGAAGTGCTCTGTTCCAGGTGAGTGCAGAGGGGCCTGCAAAATGACACCATACACATCTATTCGCCCACAGACCGGGCTGTAGGGTCCATCCCTAGACATGCATACAAACAGGTCACTAGTGTCTCTCATCTTCTGACCTGCTTTTTTTTTCTCATGCTAAATATACATCAAAATCCCTCCGATTTTTTACAACTTTCATCTTTAACACTGTTAATACGCTATTTGCTAATATAAAGTTGGTTCTATAAACACCATCATCAATGTTACGTAAGAAAATAGCTTCAGCGTTGTGTGTGTACCAGCCTCCTGCCCTGTGGTGATTAATGACTGGAGCTGTGATACCTGGTGTCTCCTCGTAGGTGTGTCCCCGGAGCAGCAGGCAGCTGTGATATGGCTGAGGTGTCACTGTTTGTTTTTCCTTCTCCCCTTCTCTTCCTCTTCCTCACCTGGCTCATTTCTAAGACAAACCCCCCCTCCCGCCCCCCCTCCCCCACACACCGGCTGTTGAGAATGGTCACTGAGCTAGAACATGTTAACAAGCAGAGTCACAACCGCAGCACTGAGAGACACACACGTGCCCCCTGCACACGAGGCACTGCAATAGGTGTGCTAGTAGTACCATGTAGTAATTCATTAAAAGGTGTTTTTTCTAGACTAATCAAATTTTTACTTCATCACATGATTACATCAGCCACATGGTCCAACTTTAACATTATCTTTGGCCCACAATTATTGATCCTCCTAGATACAAGTGAGCGTTTGTCCCTTATTTGGCTTCTTTTGAATTTTCCATCTCAGGACTGAACCTGTCATCCTAGTAATAACTTCAAATCCAAACTTCAAACTCATCCTCAAAACCTTTTTTTAACAATTTATAAGGATTCTAAAACATGTCTCCAAGGTGATATGTAACATGTGATGTGCAAAAAAAAAAAAAACACATTGACTGGTGTTATCACTGTGAATGAAATCTATTCTTTTGAGAGCGTACCATGTGGTAAAGCCGACAGTCTGAACCGTCAGATTAAATGTGTGAAGTGACCGTATGAAGTAAACCAAAGGTGGTTTTGTGAATCTGTACTCCTGTTCATGTTCACATGTGTCGTCGCACGTCTTCAGTTTGCGTCTTCTGCAGTCATGGACGCTCACTCATGAAGACACAATGAGAGAGTGGTGTGTGTGAGGTGGGTGTGTGGCGTAGCGGTCCACCGTCCTCTGTTCTCCTCTCCATCTCCTCATGCCGTCTCCCTTCTCCTCCTTTTCTGCAGAAAGCCTCATTAGTGCCAAGGAGCTGCTGAGGTAGCACACGGCTGCCATTGTGACCAATCCAAACATCAGGTCCTCTCCATCCGAGCTCCCCACTTGACAACCCCCTGACCAAATCCCATTTTCAGGCTCTGCAGCTGCCCTGCTCTGCCAGAGCACTTAGCTGTGTCATTCTATCCGGCTCTCCAGACCGCCGAGGAAACAGTCCTGTTTTGTGCTTGGCAGCCTCTGATATGACTCCAGAAATGGAAATGAAACCATGGATCTTCATTAGAGAAGAGGCAGGTGTCCACGGAGACCCAGCCCAGGTGAAGGAGCGGGGGAGCGTTCCCCAGCCAGCCAGCCTAGGTGAAGGTGGGTGTTGGGGGATTAGATTGTTGGAAGCTTCAATCTTTGAAAACCCAATGTCCCCCCTCCCCCCCTCCACACCCTTCGAGATATACACAGTCTCATACCCACCTTTTCACCACCGCCCCGGCACCCCTACACCTCCGCCACCCCAGCACTTAATTGCCCATGTAATGAGCTGCAGTGAATGGGATTACTTGTGTGGAGGCACTTGAGGACCCTGTGCATCAGGGCACCTCCTGCAGCCTCTCATCTCCAGGGAATACATTCAGGATGATGTTTTCTATGAAAAACGGGGCAAAAACCTCCCCGCTGCATCTGGCCTCGTTGCATTAGGCCCTCCACCCCATCCTCCGCCGCCCTCTCACCCCCTCGGTGCCTTTTGTTTTCTTAATTATTCATTAGAGAGAGGTGGTCTTCGCTTTGAAACCTGTGGAGGTGGATGAGGCTCGGCACTGACCCACAAAGCAGCGGAGGATCCTGGATCCTGAGACGTGTCTTTGTGACAGAACACCTGTTCTTTCTCCCTCTTCCATCAACTTTGCCCCCTCGCTTCTAACCGAACGTTAAATAATAGAGCTGGAAAAAAAAAAACCAAGACGCGTAGTCCAGTTTTGGCAGCGTTAATCTCTCATTTGAAAATCATCCATATGTATTATTTCCATTTATTCAGTAATTTACGCAGATGTTTTTCATTAGTGCAACAAATTACTTTTCCATTCTGAACGAGTGAAGCTGAAAGTGAAGAAAACGATTACGGGAATTCAGAGAAGCTCTACAAACATTTATTTTATCTCCATAAATGACTTTACTCGTCGTCTAATCTATATGTGAAGTGAGAGTGAGCGCTCTCCTCGGTGCCCAGGGCTGCTTCTCTTCTCACGCTGTTTTTGGTAAAATATTAGCCCCAGCAGCCCTGTGCAGGGCGGCTGACAAATAGAGGGCTGTTGTCCCCCTTCTCTCACAGGGCGGAGGGTTAATGATCCCAGTTTCTGGGGGTTAAAACCTGCCAGTAAGCCTTTCTCCTGCACCCCAACAGATGTTGCTAGGACTTTAATGTGGTTATCAAATCGAGTGCCCTCCGAGCCCCAGGAGCTCATTGTGTGTCTGTGCATTCCAGTGCCTCGCCCTGGTGACAAGGCACCCTGGGCCCACGCTGGGCTCCCACTGAGTCTTCCAGCAGTCCCTCAGAGCTGACAGCTAGGGCTGTCCCTCTCCCCTCTCCCCTCTCCTCACACCACCACCACCTCCGCCGGGCCCTGTGTGCTCCTGCCCCCTGCTCCTGTCCCCTCGGTGTCATAAAGTCATCCTCCATCTCCCTGCTATCCCACAGTGTCCCTCTCTGTCACACTGCTCTCACAAATGAGCCCACTCACTCACTCACTCACTCACTCTCACTGGCCCACTCGCATATTTAGTCACACACATTGACCCCACGTGGACACACACACACACACACACAAATGCAAAAAAAGCCTTTTTTTTAGAAAAGTTGTGTGTGGTTTTATTGATGATAGTTATAGTTATTTAGACTAAGATTATTTGACTCAAACTAAATCTAATGGGATCACATGACCATTAGGTTTTACCAGAGTGCCTGAGTAAAATAAATAAACAACCTCCAAACTGTGTGTTTGGAGTCAATCTCTAAAAAAGTTTTTGTCCAAAAACCGAGAAACCAATTCCCTTAAAAAATCACAGATTGTAGCTTTTACTGCAAATGTGTTCTATTTTCTAGAAGTTGACCTACTGTACTTGAACGCATCACTCGTGTGATGACCTGGCATCAACTTCTACAGGACGTACACACTGTTGAGCGGTGTGGAGTTAGATCATGTTACAACCTTAGAGCGGTGTTAAAAAAAAAAGAAAAAGAAAAAACTTTAGTTTGAATGTAATATTTTGGCGGTGGGAGTTATATTCAAACACTTTGGTTACTGTTTATTTTTATTTCATTTGACATAGTGTCACAGAGGTTTCATCACGGTCCTGAGTGTGTGTGCAGCCGCGGTGCTGAGCAGCATGTGACGGCTCATTTGAAATTGTAAACAGGTCTCTTGTGTTCGTAGGTGTCACAAACACCTCCCTGATGAATAGCACGCGGTCTTAGAGGTGATACTGAAGCCCGCAGCTCGACCCGTGCTTTCTCTGCTCTCCTCTGCATATACAGTGTCAATGCCAGCAGCTGTGGGATTGTTTGTACACAGATGCACGGGTGCTTGATGATAATTGCCCTGCAGCTGCACTCTGGGCTGGAACTGGGTGTTGTTTTCTCCTTTGGTGGCTCGTATTGTGCGCGAAGCGTTAAGAGCGGGAATGTGGGAAACAGACATAATTAAAGTATTCTGTAACTCAATTAAGGACTCTTCCCTCGCAGTCCCACAAGCCTTAGCTGCTATCCTACACCTCAGCCCTGCCGTAGAAGGGATCCCAGTTTGTGTGTGCGCGGGCGTGCGCGTGTGTGTGTGTGTGTGGCTGCAGCCTCCAGTTGCTCGGCTGCGGGGCCTCCAGTGCTTCACTAATGTCAGGTTGCACTCTTGTGTGAAAATATGAGGGTAAGAGAGTATATGATGTGGAGAGAAGACAGTGAAGTGGAAATTAATGGGAAATAGCTGTTCCACGGTGGGCTGTGAACCTGGTCACCACACGGAGGTGAGACACTTATTACAGCGTGAGTCATTTTTCAAAGGCTGTTATCAAGTCACCGTGCACAGAAGATGGATGGCTGACAATTACGCTGATAGAAACCTCAGATACACTCACCAGAAGCCTTACACCGACCGCTTTGACACAGATCTTACCTCAAACAGCAACAATTAAAAAAACAAACACATATTTTCCATTTAAATCCAACTAAGATGTGTGATGTTTGTCAAACAAATCATTACGATGGTCATAAAATTCACATCCTCTGCTTTAATTTGCTCTAATGGCCGGCGGTCGGTTTGCCAGGCGATGTATCCCAGCACTTTGAACAATGACAGGCGACAATCAAGGTGCTCAATTAACTGTATAAGCATTAAGACATCAATTACCAAACTGATTGATGAGGCCAAATGATCCCATTCATTTTCTCCATCCAGCGTAAAAAGTGGGAGCAAAAAAAAAAAGGTTGATTAATGGATTGAATGAAAGTGCAAGGAGCTGTGAATTATAATCATTTGTGTAATTTTGATAGGATTAGAAATTAGAAAAAAAACATACTTGTAAAATTATTATGAATCAGCCGGAATGTAGGCACAGTGAACAAAAAGGCCATACTATACGGATTTTTTTTATATTTATTTGTCATCATTTTTATTGACTTTTTTACTCAAGTGTTGCTTTAATTGAATATAAGAGGCTTGTGTATCGAATGAATGTTTTTCTTTTCTGAGCGTCCATTGAGGCCGATGATGTTCCACTGCCCCTACAACAATGGCCATAACAATGTTTGAAGAGCGCCTTGAGACCAGCTTGGACTAAGGCTTTAGTTTTTATTCTGCCCATGTTGTCAATGTGTAGGGGATAATTGAAGCAATCCTTGACTATGAGATCTATTTATACAGAGCATAATTCCCTCTGTATTCAGGCATTATCATGGTGTCAGAACAGGCACAATGGCACAATAAGGTCAATATAATGAAACTCCAAAACAATATGGTGTCGTTCGTACAATAAAAAAGAGCGAGCCACTCCCGCTTGGTTTGGATTTTTCTAACATTTGTTGCTCACTGTTGTGGAATTGTTAAAATGTTGTGTTTAAATGATAAATAAATAATTGAACAATAAACACCAGTCTTAAAACAGTCTTAAAACTATAAATAAAGTCAGTCAGTGTTACTATTAAGTAAAATGAAAAGAATTAACTGGAGTTTTTTTTTTAACTCAGTAAAAATTAGGTTATTTTATTTGTTAATGTGCTGTATATAATACTGAATACATCTCAGGATGATTAAAACATCCGTGACTATTATTGTCACTAATGAAATCTATTTCATTACAAGCAGCGAAGCAGTTTTTTAAAACACAACTTCAGGAATTTATTTGTCCATTTGCAGTCTGTTCTAATTAAACGTGACAGGATTGTGGAGCCAAATGATCACTGCCTTTTTTCCCCATTAGTAATTTGCCAAATGCCCCCTTTATAAGATGCCCATATCATTCTGCTTGACTTTCCCCCGGGCCTGAATTCAGTTATTGATTGCCCGTTCAGTTTCACTTGGAAAAGGTTGATAAAAGGAGGTTTTCACTTTCTCAATTCGATGTGACAGCTCCCTAACAAGAATAATGGAAGTCTCCCATTCACAGGCAAATCAAGCTAATCCAGCGTGCCCCTCCGCTCTCAATGGAGAAGTCACAGTCCTTCCCGGCCCATTCCATCACCAGCCTCCCTGTTCAGAAAAACCTTCAAAGTTAGCCCAACTCCTCGTAAAGACAACATGGCTCTTTGTGTGCTGGAGAAATGTGTACAGAGTCGGAGGAAACAAACCTGGAGAGTAGAATGGATTTGTTTTATTGTAATCTGATTTCACTGACTCCTAACTCCACTCCATGCCCTTTGTAACTGGATATTTGACAAATATTGGAGAGCTGTATACATGTCACAACACACTCGCTTTAATGTGGAACTGTGGGAGAAGTCAAAGTTTCCTGTGATTTGTGCAGAAAAAAGGACAAAAATACACAAAAATGTAGCAGTTGGTAGACTTTAGAAAAGTGTTTTAAAACAAATACTCTGCAATTTGGTGATGCGTTTAAATGTTTTATTTTATTCATTTATTTATTAGGCAAAATATAGTTGGTCAAACAACCTCATTTCCGTAATTATTTGTTAACGCAGATTAATTTAGAAATTTAAAAATACTTGCAACGGGCTACAGAAAAGACGAGACAGAGGCAAATTAAATATTTTGTTTCCTAAAATTTGAATGAAAAAGTTACTAGTAATATTTAATCTTATGAGTTTTTTTTTTTAATTAAATGTGACAGCTACACAAACAGGCACACGTGTGTGTGTTGTCTGTCCTTCTTCACTGGAGTAGATCAGTGTGTTTTTTTCCAACGTCTTAAACCAGGATGATGACAAAGCGAAAGAGCACGTGTGTGAATCACGATGCCAAAGTAAGTAAGCATGTGAGTACTTGCAAGACATGCTGCAAGTTTGATACGTGCACGGGGAGACATTTTGAATGCAGCCGTATATTGAAGAATGTACTTGCGGCACCATCTTAATTATCACAACTGTGATGTAATGGGATTTTCGCGTTCTTTTGAGAAGTCACTGTCACTGTTTTTGTCTTCATATTTTCCGTTTAAAGACTCTTTCAACTTGTCTTTTGTTTTGGGTCAAGCAGCACAGAGGCCGCATTCACTCTCATTTGACTCCGGTCCGGCCATTAAAGGCCCTTAGGTTCACTCCCATTGAGTTTTTAGACAGAGAAAAAGGGGAGATTAACATGATTTTGCTTTATCCGCCACATACAAACGTCAAATCCATAAAACACAACCCAAAGGCATCCCGTCCGCCTCTGAATGTGCACTTGTTACCACTCTCAATTCGGCTTTCAGCCCCCTCTAAAGAGACAAGGCCCAATCACAATATTGTCAAGGCTCTGTTGGTTTTCTGGTTCAAATCCTTGTTCACGCTGTTTGCTGAGTACTCATCTGCTGTGACAGCCTTCAGACAAACAGCTAGCCCTGAAAGAGGTCTCCCACAACCAGATCTTTC
>NC_024321.1:7982227-7983875 GCF_000523025.1 Cynoglossus semilaevis
CCAGGCTATTGAGTTGGCCCCTGGGATCCTTCCATTGAGGTGGGCTATGGGCCAGTGCTTCGCCCCTCCTTGCCCTAGGCCACCCTCATTCTTCCAGGACACCTGTACCCCAAAACCCATCGTGGGAACCTTCTCACTGCCTCTGCCACCTGAGCGGCTTGCTGTGCCAGCTGGGAACATCTGACAACACCATTGGGAGTCAAAGCACACCAAGACTAAAGATAGACCCAGCGTGCCAGCTCAACAGCTCTCTGAACTCTTTACTGGCAAACCGTTTCCCTCGTTATAGTGGGAGCCATTCAAGGAGACTTGTGTCAGCTTGTGATCTACGACTATCATTTATGATTTGCATAACTGTAAAAGAAATATATAGATATACCATAAAAAAAACAAACAAAAAAAACATTTGCATCTTCACCTTGCAGCTCTCCCTGCGAACGCCCGACCTCCTGGATGCACCCCTACCCTCTAAGTCTCCATGGCACACCGCAAAAATGGCATCAATTAATCAACATTCATGAACTGTTTACTCGAGCTCTCCTTTGTGTGCTGCAGGGCCTAATCCAGACAGAGACCAGGCTGTTCTGCAGCACTGAAGACTGCGTCACTACACCCTTTGTGGGAGAAACCCATCAACTGGTGTTTCAGGGAAATGTCTCCCCCCACTGAGAGCCTAACCTTCCCCCCTCTCTCACCCGCTTCCTCTTGTGCCCTCTCTCAGTACTCAGGGCAGGAAGCTCTACCTCTTAGAGGAGGCCATCCATCCATCTTGCCTCTTCCAATCCAATTCACAGCCGCTCCACATGTATGAAGACATCTGTCCATATTTGATCAGATATTCCATTTTGCTGCAAATGATCCCACCCACCAAGGAGGCAGCTATTTAAATGTGCAGATACTTTGCTGCATAATAACCTGCCAATTCTTTGCCTTGCAGAAGAAGCCAGTTTAATTGGGCTGTGCATTTAGAGCTCTTCTACAATTACACAATTACAGCGGAGATGCATTTCTGCACGTTGCGATGTTTGCCCCAATTTACTGCACTTTTCACACAGTTTAGCCCTGGTTTCCTTTTCAGTGGATGCAAATTTGGCTCATTTAGCTTCAAATGAAGCGTAATTGCTCATATTGAAATCTACACCTTTCTACAAGAGGTTCCTGCCAGTTAGTTCTCATTAAACCTAAGGAGAACAAAAATTCCCAGTTCCATTTCAACACACAAGCCATCTGTATCATCTTGTTTTAAAAGCAAGGAAATTGGAGACAAAATGGATGCTGAGTGCACGGACGGAAAAGTTGAAAATTAGTTTGTTCGAGTTTGTCTGAGTAGAATAAGATTTGCCTTCAGCACCGAATCATGTTTTCTAAATTTATCACCAGAAGCAGGAAACGGCACTGGAGGCCTCGGTGGATCCGAGACTTCTGGGGAATGTTTAAGTGCCGAAAGAAAACGCAAAACCAAAATATAAAGAAAGGGGGAAAGCGCGGTGTGTGCTACAGAGAACACGTTGTTGTGCTGTGTTTGAGCTGAAAAGCATTCAAATTAAAGAACGGCCTAATTAGTTCGAAGGGCATGTACGACTGGCCTCTCTATATTCAAAAAAAGAATGGCGTGTCAACCCCGACATGCGATCACCATCAAATGGTT
>NC_024321.1:7983918-8001082 GCF_000523025.1 Cynoglossus semilaevis
AGAAAAAACCTTGTCTTGTGAAAGACCCTCTGAGTTTGAAGTGGTCCCTGAGCCCACTCCAGACAATGGGGAACAAGATACTGTTTAAATTCATATCCGCTCGTCCTTTCTTACTGGGGGACAACACAACAAACCGCTGACCCACTGATACACAATTAGAAGTGATGCGGCAGTTAAGGCTACAAGCAACTCTGTTTAACAGTCTGTCTTTGACCCTCCACCATTGAATAAATATAATGCCCCAATGGGAGTAAGACACTGAGGTAGAGTGAAAGGAGAGCTGGGGAAGATTTTAAGCAACAGATAAGTAGTTAAAGACCTTTATAGAGTATACCACTATTATCCCCGCTGAATCAAAATAGGATTTAGTGTTTTTTCCACTTAATTTAAATCAAAAGAGTCCCCACCTTACATATTGCACTGGTAATGTAATGGAGAGAGAGCCACAAAAAAGGCATTGTGGCGGTGACACCTCCTATAGTGGGACTGTGTTGTCCTGTTAGCAAAGGGGAGAGAAAGCTTTTTCATCCCTGCGCTGCTATCTGCTAACACATTCTAATTGATGCTGCAGCATTCCTCCACTGGCTGCATTCAGTGAATAACGAGCCTCGCCGTGAATACCCATGAATTGGTCCCCACCAAGTAAAGCAGTAAAGCCTTTGGCCCCCCGTCCCTTAGCCTCCCCACATCGCCACCATCGCAACCATCACTACCAAAACTCCACCCCTCCTCCCCCCTCCTCCCCCAGACCGTCCCCAAAGCTCTACTCTAGCTTTACTGCCCATTAAAGCACAACCATTGTGCACAGATTCAGCCCACAAAAGCTGTCAATCTCTCCGGGGTCCTCCAAAGCTTGGACTCACACAGACTGGAGTGACAGACCCCTCCCCCCCCCACCCGCAACCCAACTCTGTTCCCCCGAAAATCCTCTCCCTTAAAACTTCTCAGCTAACTATTCCCCACCACCCACTCTCTCTCTCTCTCTCTCTCTCCATCTCTGCCTTGCTCTCTCGCTCTCTCCAGCCCCAGTGCACAAAGCATCAATCTGTCTTCAGCCCCAGCACCCTTGGCCCTTTGTCCCATCTGCAGGTGCCTCTGAAAGCACCCACGGTCACCCCAGCCTCTGCACACGCCACGCCTAGTCCAGGAACAGGAACTGCTGACAAAGACCCAGTGTGGGAATGAGGGATGCATGGAGGGAGGGATGGTGGTGTTGAGGGGGGGGGGCGCTCTAAGACAGATGGCTGGGGAAGTCTCCCAACTCCTCCACAGGGGCTGTCAGTTTGAATTCAGAGCTACGACCAAGACACACGGGCACGGCCAGTGGAGAAATGCTCAGAGGGTTCCGCTGCTACTGTACACTTCACACACCACTGTAAGACAGAAGGAACCACTGCTGCTGCTGCTGCTGCTGCTGCTGCTGCTGCTGCTGCTGCTGCTGCTGCTCATACAGCCATCTGTTTATATTATGTCACTTTATCATTTCATTAAACCTTTTCTTCAACAAATTTGTTTAGAATTTTTAAATAGAAAACACAAGCACTCACCCCATAATCACTGACACACTCTGAACGCCTGCGGTCTTCCTCTCAGCTCCTGTGCTTTCTTTTCGTGCACTGGCCCTTCATTTCAATTTGAAATAAATTTTTGACTCTTTATAAAATGGCTTCAAGGTACGGATTCCATTTGCTCTACTCAAATACAGCAACAACATGCAAATATATACTTAACTCAATCCTACTACGTCCTTCTTTAACCTGAACATGTAGTGTCTTGTGCTCTTCTTGCACACTACAATCACATTTGAACGTTAAAATCATGGGAAAGCCAACACAGCTGCTCTGATGTACAGATGCCGGATGGGATAGCTTTCTGGAACCGCAGAATTTTTATTAGTGTCGGAGAAAGATGTCAACAACAACCTGAGATTCTAACTGTGATAAACTCAAGTTGAACAAACACAAACACACACACATATACACACATACACACAGTCATCACCACTGAAACCTTCATCAAACTCTTGACTCTCTGCATCCATTTTACTATCGGTGTAACTGAGCTGCCACCATGTGGACTTAAGTGGTATTACAGCAACTAGTTGCTCTATAGCTCTGTCATTAAACGTGTTAATTTGAATGCCATTGATAAACAAGCACTGACATAGATACAAAAACTATCTATATTTTAATCGTTGCACGAATTACATGGTCGCAAGTGAATCTGATGGAGTGGTAGGAGAAAAGTTGCAACAGTTGCTTCTCTAGGACAGGGATAGTGCAGATAAACCTGTGTGAGAGCCTAGCCAGAAAGGATAGAACAAAGGTGAGTGTAAAAACTGATGTAAAAATAGTTTTACACCTGTTACAACAGTAAAAAGTAACCCTAAAAATCAAACACAGATTTAGAAATGTGACACATTTTCCATGCATCCATTTGCCTTCAAAACAACATCAACTACTGCAACAATTAGGATTATAGTCATGTGTATGATCAATCAATGATAACAAACGGGTGCAAATCTCACATTACGGCTGAAGCAGACTTTAACTGGAAGATAAACAGTTGTGTGGGCCAGACTCAGTTTTCCAGGACAAAACCACGGCAAGATGAGCACTAAAAAATCACAGCCTGCTGTTCAAGCTCAGTTAAAAGCACAAAAAAGTGGGCAACATTTAGCATTGTAGACAAAGTGTTTGGAAGAGGAAACACATCACACATATTTCTGGCAGAAACCAGGGGGTGTAGGCACAGTACACCCATCAACTGTCCAGAGAAGTCTGGTTAGAGAAAACAAAAAGTCCACGGCCAAAACCCATGCAAATAAGGCCAAGCTGCTACAGACACTGGGGTGAAATATATGGTAGCAGCTGCTCAATGAGTCAATGTTTGAAATATTTGGCTGCAGCAGAGGGCAGTTCATTAGAAGTTTGGAGATGCACTTCTGTAGCCGGACATTCAGGATTAATAGTGTCCCGACATGCTGAAAAAAGAGAGATACTAATCAATACCATTGGGGAGTGGTGTGATTCAATGGTTTAAAGGTAAAAGGGTGGCCACACAGTATATGGGTTTGACTTAGAGTTCCCCTAGTAGTGAATGTGTTAATTCAATGTATCTATAGATCTATCGATCCATCCATCCATCCATCCAACCATCTATGCTTAACTGCTTTTACAAATACAATATTTTTTTCAGCCACAAGATGGCAACATCCCCCAACTTTTTATCTGTTCAATGACAGTTGTAACAGTTCCCTTGGAGGTTGCTTTCGTTGCTCTTATGTTAACCGAATCCGTCTCGTTTAAAATAAACATCGGCTTCCCGTGACTTACTAAATCAATTATGAAGCCACAAAATTACGACAATCCTCTTACTGCATGTGGTAACAAACAATAGAGAATTGAAATTTAAACGGTGGTTATACAGTATATAGTGATTGCACTGGGTGAAGGACTGTGCTTTTCTGATAAAAACAAATATAACGCCCTTAACTGAAAAGATAAATATTAGTGTTTAATCTGCTGCACTGCTACATAAACTGAACCTGAAGAGTAGCAAAGACGCCAATGCGGGGGGGAAATGCAAAACACACATCACGTGCATCATTCCACTACACACGTCTATGCAAATCAACACATGAACCCAAAACCTGTGGCTAAAGCATGGCTTCTGATTACAGACACTGCACTTTACTTCTTTTCAGACATGTAAGGTGTAAAATAATACATTCTAAAAAAATATATATTTTAAATGAGACACTGGTATTAACAAATGATTTTATATATAGTAGCTCATTTATGACAAATCAACCCCCCCCCCCCCCCCCCAAGCATCAGGCGTTGTCAGTGGTAAGAGTGAAACCTACAGTTTTAAATAGCATGACCTTTAATGCAGCTCGGGCTGAACAGGACAGACAGAGCATTTCATCTACATATCTTACCTTGAGTCATCGTGCCACATTACTTTCATACAGTTCTGTCTTATTTCAACTGAAAAGGAAACCGTTTTAGGTCATCAGAAATGCCTGTGCTTCTTTGTAAGACGTGCTAAAATGCTGGCTGTGAAAAAGCCTGTTGCCTTTTATTACACCCTGTTACTCACTCAGTGGGCTTTTATAACTGTTCACTCTGCCCTGTGGCTTTGCACCACCTCTGTCTTGCCCTTTACTCACCTAGGATATTTTATAGCATAATTCATATCCTTCACACCCTTGTATCAGCGAGGTGTCAGGATACACACACCGCATCACTGTGTGTTGTATATTGTCCTTCATGGTCACAAGATACATCTATATACATATATATGTACGTATATATATATGTATATATGTACATATATATGCTAATATTAATTTTGATTATTTAAACTTGAAAATTGACTACTACACATTTTATTTAAAAAACTCCCACAACTTTTTTTGTGTGTGCAAGTAAATAGTTTACAGTTTATTTGCTGTAGTGTCATAAGAAAGGCAGTGGAATGGTATTTTATTTTGTTGCACCTATTAAGCTGAAGATTTATACCCTAAGTGGTGCAGTGTGGTTTCATCTGTAGTTCTCAATTTAGTCATTAAATATTTTATAAATCTTGGTTATTGGCTCTCTAATCACCAAGTTTGGAAAAGCAATAAGAAAAGACAGATACAAGGAGGGGTTTTAGAGTTATCCTTTAATCCTTTCAAGAGTAATTGATTAATGGTGGTGGTGTTTTAAAGTAGGTTCTATCCCTAAGATGTGTCAGACTTCTGGATTCTAGATGTATATATATATTTTTTTTTACTCTTTTCTCACATTCTGAAAGAACCAGCCCTGCTTAGATAGAAGTGACTTATTTTTAAGCAGAAAAAAGGATTCTGAAGATGGTAGAGATTCATAAAAGATAGAGCTCACTGGTGCAGTGAGACAACATGGAACTAAAATATGCTTTGGGGGGGTCACAGTCAAATGACGAGAAAGAATTATTAGAGGAAGTAATGTAACTCTCAATATTACAAGAATATGTTTACAAGGAAATGGTACAGGATGACTAAAAATACGGAGAAAGAGAAGAAAATGACACAAAGACCAGAAAGAACCAATGCAGAACCAATGCAGAAGAGACATTTCAAATGAGGTCTACTGTGAAACTACAGAAAAACAAACAACTACAGGCGCAAAGACAATTTAAATAATAGACGTTTTGCACTAAGGATGTTAAGTGTTTCCCAATGGGAAACAATGGATTATGTTTATGAATGAAACAAAAACACCACTGTATGACAACTGCTGTAAAAAACAAAAACAACATATACAACATGTAATAACCAAGGAAAAAAACAGGCTTATCTTAAGGCAACATCAGTAATGCAACAATGTGTCCCAATTGCTGTAAAAGCATAAATTACAACATACCAAAACAGTAGTTACAATAAAATAAAATAGTAAAGAGTTTAGTAAAACATAAGTGATTGTCATTAGTGTACATTCAACAGCAGTCAAGTAGAGTTTAGAAAAGAATAGAGTGTTGTCATGTAACAGGATTAAGGATGCTTTAAAATAATATTTTAAATTAATAATTATAAACACTTTAAAATACATTAAATAGCATTGTCACGAGAAAACAAATGTTATTTTAAAAACATTTCAATGCTTAGTGGCTGGTTATTGGAGGGAAGCGTGTAGTTGTCAAACAACTACATTTCCCACAATGCATCGTGAGAGAAACTCGCCGCACCTTCTCGGGGTGGAGCTTGTGGGAAGGTTTCTGCCTGTGGTGTCTGTAGCTGCTGCTGCTGGAGTGAGTGTTGTTTGACGGGGGGGCTGAGGTTGACCTGAGCGCAGCAGGGACTGGAAACAGGAGTAAGTTTCTGTCTCCTCTGGGCTTGTGTGGAGCCGCAGTTTCCGGGTCTGTGTGACAGAGGCAGCAGACCTGACAGCGACAGATGATTTGCAGGAGTCTCAGCAACAGGGCGCAGAGAGAAATGTCAGAGAATGTTCCAGCCTCGAACACAGAGAAGCGCGAATTGTCTTTGAGTGAGTGAGTCCACACCGCAACGCGGAAAAGCCGTCAGGAGGAGAGAATGCGAATGGTGCGAAGGTATCGAACTCAAGAGAAATGGAAAAGATGTAGCGTCGCAGCGGCAGAGCCAATAGCTAGAACTAACGTTAGAGTAGAGAGTAGATAGCCGAGGAGCTAACATACATGTAAAGTTATTCCCCGGAGAAGCTGAAGAGGAGCAGCAGGCGTCTTATCAATCAGAAGAGTTCACCAGTGTCGCCAAATCAAAGAAGATAACAAGGAGGAGGAGATGCTACGGAGGAGACTGAACCGTTTGGTAGGTGTTTACAGCATCATCACTACACACATTTACACAAACACATACATTCTGTTAGCTGGAGACACCGAGGTACTCCCGCTGACATATTTAACTGCTCTGCCTCTGCCCTCAAATAAAGTAGGCTGACATTTCCAGCCTTCGCCTTTAACGGCTGCCGCTTTCAAAGTCCGCGGGGGGTAAAACCAGTCTACAGTGGGCAAACAGACTGTAACTTCACATTCTCTTAGTACAGGGAATAATTATTCTTTGACATCATTTTGTCCTGTCCGTTAGCCCACGTTAGCTAACTAGGTCAATTATTACCAGTATGGAAGTCCCAGAAGATGCAAATTAAGGTTTGCTGATCCGTCAAGAAACGACACTTTCAGGGGACAGTGAACGCCTCATCATACCTGTTAAACAGGGCCGTAAGAAGTCGAAAAGCCAAAACCCCCACCGGAAAAAATGTCAACAGTCCGTCCATGCATGTCCATAGTCTTTCCTGGGATCAAATTGTGATCAGTGCACAGGATTTTTCTTGACCCCCGTTCCAAAAATGGGTATTCTTAATGGCCTGCAGGATGGTCAAATAGACGAAATTAATCATACAATGCCATTGTTTCAAACCCCACTTGACATGTCATCGTCACCGTTTTAACCATTCAGTAGTTTAACAACATTTTAGATATTTTATTATATTTTAGCATGTAAGCATCTCAGGACAGAGAGGTTAAAGTTATTACGTTGTACATTCATTTTTCTGCAGTACTACTGCTGTGTAAAACACATTTCCTCCAAGCACTTGGGATTCCCTTTTTGGCTGCAGTACTATTACAAACCAGCAGGGGTCAAGGCAAAAAACTAGGGCTAGGCATTTTAATTCAGAAATTATTAATGTCTTTCATTAAAAACTTCATTCTGAAGGACAGAGTACTAGCCTCCAACCTGCTTATTTGGGAACAAGTTGTGACTACTAAAATACACTGTGGTGACTTCTTGACCTAACCTTGAGGAATGACCCTCCAACACTTAAACAAATAAATATACCTCTGGGCTACTGGCTCTTCCAACATACTTCAGTCTGCCTTTAAGTTTGATTTAGTTCGAAAACATGAATAACAATCAATTAAGGGTAAGGGTAGGAGCAGTGGTGGCTTAGTGGTTAAGGAAGTGGACTTGGGTCTGAAGGCTTCAGTTTCAAGTCCACCAGCTGCAAGTTGCCACTGAGGTGCTCTGAGCATGGCACCGTCCCCACACACTGCTCCCCGGGTGCTTAAAGCTGCCTACTGTTCACTTTGGTCATGCGTTTCAAGCAAAGGTCACATTTCGTTGTGTGCAGTGGTGAGCTGTGTCACAATGACAAGTAGTTCACTTTCCACTGTTTCCACTTTCCTCTTAACTTTAAGAGTGTGATGAGTAAAAAAACAACTGGCTACTGCATACCTCGGGAGTCTGGATTGGTAAGGTTAAATATAATAGTTGTTGTAAGATTGACTAGCTCTACTACCAAAATGATTCAGGTGACACAGAAGAACCTATTTGTCCATGGATGGGCCCCAGGCCGGACTTTAATAGGCCTGCTGTAAAACAATTACCTGTCTTCAAAGATGACCCTTTTGCCCCTTTTCCAAAACTGCTGACAGTTGAGGCAAGTTGAGGTTTCCAGTTTCACAAATGTTTTAGCTCCTATAAATTTGGTATTTTAAAATGTTGCACTGAAGACATAGCTATGGCACTTTCATTTATCAAACTTGGCAAATAATCTATATGTGAAGAGGAAACACTCATCAATGAAGGAAACAGATGCAGCTGAGGGTAGCAGGAACTCGGGTGCAGTAAACTACTCTTTGAAGAAATTAGTTTCCCAAGGATTTGCAGTGTGAGTGGTGTGAACTCAATGTTGTTCCTATTTTTCACTCATTGTTTTTGTATTCCAATCAATGCAATCAGCATAATCATTACTAATGAGGCTTGGTTAAAACAGCTATCACATTTACGCTGCCACTGTATTGTTACTCTACGTTCCACCACTTTATTCGTTCTGTACAAATAAGTTGGTATTTTGCCAACACAAACTGCTTTGACATCATGTTTCACACACTTTGTTTAATGTATAGCAGTGCTCTTTACTGCCCTCTCTTACATTACTCAGTCATGACTGAGCGAGATCAAATTGGTGTTGCTATCTGCGAGGCCAGATTTGAATGCCAACCGTCTTTAATGCCTTTTTATCATTCTTTTATGCACGAGTAACCTGTTGGCAAACAGCAGGTTGATTTCCCCACTTACTCTCTGGGAAGTGTAGATATTGACAGTTAATAAGGGGGTGCCATATAATAATTATAGTACTTTACACCCACTCCACCCAGCGTCCCTCTCTAGTGTTGCCAGGTCAGCTCATTTTCCTATCTGTGGAGAGAATTGCTGCTGTAATTTTTCATCCATGTGAGCAGTAAATATTAGTGTTTGCAGCTATCCATTCGGCTGGCTGTTGTGGATACACGCTGTTCTGCTACTTTTTTTCTACATATCTGCCTCCTGACTCTCACTTCCCCTCTTTTTACTCACGGGAGGTTCATGTGCACGATGAGAAGGGAGGGTCACAGAAACGTGGACAGAAGTACTGCCACGTATCAAAATCAGAGGAAAACTACTTATAAAATCTTTTCAAATGACTGTGGGAACTCAGGAGGGGGGATCTCCAGAGGTTCAAGTGCTCTGACAGGAATACAGAACCGCACAGATGCCTTTGAAATTTCTTGAAGCCCTTGAAGGCAGCACTGTGATCTGTGAGAGGAGGAGCCTGGTGTAATAGTATTCACTGTAGAAGCTACGACTGAAGCTGCTACAACAGCTCTCACACATGAAAATAGCAAATGTCATACGTCCAACCAGTTAATATTTACACTGTGGTGACTTCCTTTCTCCTGGTGTTCACACAAGGTTATTATTGCATTCTTTGACTCTTGTGTACATAAAATATTCTATATAGGGAAGTGGTCCTTCACAGGTTGTCCTACTCTTTGAAAAGAGGATATTTTCAAATGTATGACAGTTGCAATTCACACCTCTGTCTGTAAGTTTATTGTCAGCGTTTTTATATTTCATAGATGTATATACAGTATATATAAATATATATTTATAATATATATAATGGAATGCAAGAATAAACCAAAGAATGGTCACAACTTGCCAGATAGCTAGTATAAGAAGTAACCCCCCCCCCACATATTACAGTATTTCATAAAAATTAAACATATAGGCCACTTCCTGCAGATTTAAAAAAAACATTCTATACAGGCTGTTATTATGATATAAAATATAGGCTACAGCATTATTTATTATGACTGTATAAAATATAGGCTACAGCATTATTTATAAGAAATATATTAGTTTTTTGGAATCTTTCTATCAAACACATGATCCGTGTGATTTATAGTTGAACGAATGGCTTCATGACTGGAGCACGGTGCAGTTTTGGATTGGTGCTGAGCATAATGGAGTTTGACTATCCCCAGCACTCATTTGTTCATATGCTTTACCAAAAGAATCCCCTAAAAGTCTTGCTCCGACATATTAGATTGCTCCACATTAACTGTTTCATGTAACGTGTAGGTCAGTTCTTAATTTTTTACTTTATATCTATGTGTCAGAAGCACCTGTAGGAAACACCACGAAACCACGAAGCACATTTTGTGCAGGCCAACTCACTGCTCTGATCAGTTCTGCAGGCAATGTTTCTCCTCCCCTTTTCCTACAGACACAGTGCTGCAGGCAGTGGTACATTTAAACAAAAGAACAACTTCCACGTGTCTTTTTAGCCTCGTCTAGTGAGTGCAGACTGGCGTGTGACAGATGCTGGTTACTTAACAGAGTAACACCGACAACTGCACTGATCAGACTTGATGACTGTGCACCCTGTCTTCCGTCTCACAGACACTGCTGCATCCAGTGGCATAGACACATTTCACATCTCAACCTAAATAATAGAAAAGTCTCCGAGGACCTGTGCTGTGTTTTTGACCTGGTTTAGTGTTTTTTTTAGGTCTGACTGCAAACAGATGCGTGACTAGCATTGGCTTAGGTACAGTTGACTGCATATTATTCAAATCTGCATTGTGCAGTGTTTATGAGGATCTAGTTATAATAAAGAAACTAATCAAAATGTTTCTTTAAATTAAGAATTCTCTGCTGTATTTAATTTTTTTGTGGCCTTGTTAAAGTTGGCCATCCTTGGGCGGAAGTTGGACTACATCACATACACGGCATACTGGGTCATTTGATTTATCTGGCCCATTTGATTAGCAGAGAAGCATATTGATTGAGGCTGTACTTCGTTTTGCCTCTATTAGTCTTGTGCCATGAACTGGCATGTGAATCAAATTGCTTATGCTGAATTCTTTTGCTTTCTTTCTCTCTGTGCCTGGTCTTCTACAATATTAGGGATCACCAACCTAAGAGAGATTGTCTGCAGAATGCTGCAAAGTAATGCATATTTTCAGTGGGGCCACAGTGGCAGTGTGAATGACTAAAACACCCACAATCTCTTTCTGTGGTATGATGTTGAAATAATGTCGGATGTCTCTATGACTCCAGTTGGGAAACTGGATTGAAACCAGTGTTGACCTGGTGCCTCTCAAGTATGATCTACTGTTGTTTCCAACTGTTTGGCAGTCTCTTTAAGAATTCTTGTGGAGTATAACTTGAGATTGGGTTCTGTGGGCAGGATAAAAAGCGTCTGCCAGGAATTTTGTGTCAGTTTCCTCATCCTTTTAAAACCTAGGTTGAATTCTCACTTTGTACTGTGTAAATAATTAATCTTGCTTCATTTATTTTAAATTCTTTCCACATTCCTCCTCCGTCTGTTGACCCATGTGTCCTTACCAGGCTAACGACATTGAAAATACATCTTTTCCTTCAATACATGAAAGACTCAGCCAGACATTTTCTCCTCCATGCACCAGTTCTAGCATTTCTCAGAGCAATTGCAGTAAGATGCGGAGAGAATGCTGAAAAGTGTGTGTATGTGCGTGTGTGTGGAATAGGAGGGGTTCTCTGTGTAGGTGTCACCCCTTTGTGTGTGAGCATAGAGGGATGATGGGAGATGACAGCATCTGTGATGTCTGGTCACACCAGTTTTTCATTGTCACCTAAAATGATAGGGTACTTGCTGACACAGACAAGAGGAGCAGCAGTGTCCACACAAGGATTTAACTAGCAGTGGGAAAACATGCCAACCTGTTCCCACACACTTTCATGAACACCTAGGCTAAGCACAGGTCCACAATAATTATCTTAGCTGCAGACTCCTAGTTCGTCAGCAAACTGTGTTGCCCATTCACAGGAAGAAAAATGTCTCCCTTTAATGTCTTCATGCTTAGCGAGAAAATGGGGAAATGCTTAGCGAGAAAACCTAAAGTTATGACCAAACACACCTTCTCGCTTAAAAAGGAACGAGCCACATTGATTTATGTCATTCGTCTTGTTGCCCACCTCTGCGGTGTGCGAGGGTAATTAATTCAGTTGTACTTACATCTATTGTAGCCAGGTGCATTAATAAAATTTAAGTCATCAGCAAAGCAGTAGCTTTAAATGGAGAATTTTGTAGGGCTTGTCAGCAATATTTGGACTTAAAACGCCGTTCTGTGGGTTCTACCTGGCTCAGTGCCAGATATGGTGCGAGCAGAGAGTGCAGTTGTAGCGCTTTGCTGCTTAATTAAGTTATAGCTCACATGCTAACGTGGAGTAAGCCGATTCAAGCACCTTAACCTAAGTATCACGCATGAAACGTCCACATACAGAAAGAATGTGCACTTGCCAGGGAAAAAAGCCTCCGTTTATGGCTCCACCACTTTAAGTTCTCTTTAATTATAGATTAAAGTGCAGCTGGGTTGCAGCTCCAAATGTGCCCACTTTACTGGTTTTAAAACAAAGTGAGGCAGTTGGATCAGTATGAATTTTAAATGATACACATTTATTGTTTCCTTCTCCAGGAGCCTCTGACTGGTTTTGAAGGTGGTAGTTGGAAGGACAGCGTTCAAGCTGGACGCAGAAAGATCTGTTATTTTTTAAACCTGGCTGCATAAAAAATAGTGTGTGTGTGTGTTCAAATTGAGTAAAAGTGAGTAATGAGGAAGAAAGGATGTTCAAATGAATCACCTTTGTCAGCACAGTAGAAAAGGCTTACACATTTCCTTTCACTGTTCTTTGGTACTGACCAACAGCTGAGATAGTTTATCACATATGTTGGAGTCAACATTTTTGACCCCTTGAAGTAAACAAAATGTTTCTTTAAATACAGCACAGCATTTCAGGACAAGCGGGCATTGAAGCCCTGTATAGACATTGACTACAAGTTTGCGTCAGTGTTTCTAGATTTTTTTTAATCTTGTTATCCAAGACAACTTTTGCCTTCTGCTCAGGATATGCAAGTTGTACGCCTATAGTCATAAATCATATGTGTAGTGTTACTGCAAAGGGCCCATCATGATGAATAAATGTAGGAGAAAGGCTGTGCAGAATAAGAAAAACTCAATATTCCCAACATAAGTAAAATATATATTGAGAAGGCTTAATAAAGAAAAAAAACCCTCATTAAATGTTGAAGATTTTTTCACCATGAGTGGTTAAAGAATTGAGATGATGCACTTCCCACTGCAATGTCTTCATTTCCCCTCATCCCCCATTGTCGAGGGAACCGATGTAATGTAGGCTAGTACCAGCCCACGGCACCGTACAGCCCGTGTCTTGTACAGCTGCGAGGATGCCAGTAGAACAATGAGCCTTTTCCTGTCCACACTAGCTCCTTCGGACCAGCCCCCACTTCAACGTAGACTCTTATCACCATGTAGGGCCATTTATCACTGTGTGCCAACAGCGGAGATATTAGTAGGCTCTGATATGAGGTCTGTAGACTGTGCCATAAGCCAAGTGTTGGTGAGTCCATGATGGAGGTAACATCTGCTAGTTTCACTATAGGGGATCGTTTTGGGTAATAGAAGTTTTTGAGTTTATATATTTTTTAAAGCTAATTAATATGTTGTTAAGAGTTGCTCTTTGTTAACAATATAACTTGTACTTGTTGAAGCCTGTAGCATTAGGTCAGCTTCTCTTTACTTGTCTTGTGACTTGCATAAAAAATATGAAACTGAGTCTTTGATTCAGTTTTGTTTTTCTGAATCTCCTTTTTGTTTAATTTATTCTGTCCTCCTATGTTGTCCAGCAACAACTTCCTGTGACTAAACATTTGAACTAGTTTTTTTACTGCATTATTTCTGATGAAGGGACTTTGTGCATGAATGTGGTGACCTGTTTTATACCTAGATTACTAGACCAATAACCTTTTTATCTGAAGTCCAAATATTTGGAAAGAAAAATTTGAGGCTTAAACAAAATTGTCAGTCTTTCAAAAGTAGGATTTGTTTTTGATCCAGTAGATGGTAGGTCCAGTAAGTCCTACCTCACATCCCCATTATCATTAAAGAAAACAGTTACACAAAAAACACAGTCCTGTTCAAAAATTCCAAACAGCAGCAACAACAGTAAACCACCTAATATTGAGGTTCTTATACTTGGAGTAAGAGAAGATTATGACTTTTAACTGTAAAAATAATTCAGACAAATATTTTGTGGGAAATCAGTAACGCTCAGTTATTAAAATACTACAGTAAACTGACTGCACGCTGTGTACTGCTATGTACAAATAATATTGGCTAAAAGTAGTCATTTAATCACAATACACTACAGACTTTATCCTTGAATCAGACTAATTACTTAACATCCTATTGCTTTATAAAGAAACCGTTAGATGCATAATTAGAGCAACAACAGTATCAATAAATTTATTGTTGTGACAACCAGTCCTAATCTGATGCAAATATGTTTCAGTGAATACTTAATCTAAACTGAGCCAGTTACAGTTAGTGATGAAGCAACAGCCTGTGGTCTGACAAAAAAAACAGACCAAGAACAACAAAAACAAGTCCTGATATTCATTACTGCAGTGACTAACAGCTCTGTCTCTGTTACTTTACTCTTGCATTCTTGCAAGTTTAATCACTCTGCTCTCTCGGGCCTTTCATTGAAGGAACTTTATGTCGCTGTTAGGCCTTTTCTTTATAGATGTCGTCAACATGTTTGAGGTTAGGAGTTTGCTCATTCTATTACTTCTAGAATGCCATATTGTATTCAGGCCAGTATAATTTAATGTCACTGTCTTCTCACCGTCAATCTTCGCTAAGGACTTTCCTTTTATGGCATGTCTTATATGTCGTTTGGGGGAACTGCTAATAGATTACACATTGAACAGAAGATAACGTTGACCTCTGATGACTCCACTTAAACCCACAGCCTTATCGTAAAAACCTTATAGGGTTGATAAGATGAGGCTGGACTAGACATTAGATAGCTGTCTGTAGCCAACTCCTGTCACTTACTATGAGATGAAAAACTAACGTGCATGTGCTAGGGACTTCCCAGGATAATACATTAAAAATGTTAATGGGGGCATTACCAACAAGCGTTTGTTCCTTATTGTGCGGCTCAGTTATTACTGCAGATGCAGAGCATAATGAAATACAAGTGTAGGGTCAATGTTCTCTCTTTCGTCTTTGCCCAGCTCCCTGTGGCCTGATCTAATTTGTTTCTAGGAGGTTTTGTAAGGGGATTTTAAAACTTGTGTCCTGAATTTTTTTCATGTTTCGTCACTCATAAAATACAAAAGCAGACTAATCAGAACAAAGCTTCACAATCACAAGCTTACAAAATGAAATCACACAGCAAGTGATCATGAAATCTGGCTTTGGTTTGTGCAATAAAAACAGACTTAGTGAACGAAGTGGGATATTTAGGAACGGAGTGATGGAGTGACATTTACAAGCGTTGATGAGAAAACTGGTTCACTTGTTGGTCTTGCTTGGCAATCCTTATTAGCATCTTTTAGGTTTGTGGTTACCATGATTTTTGCCCTACTTGATATTTTTTGTAATGCTTCTACCAGCTTAGGATATTTCACTCTAAATGTTCCTTTAATGGACATTTTATTAAGTGTATGTTAGCTGATTTAGCCATACTTGCAGCTACAGGCCTTTTCTTTGTGCCATTGTCTCATCTATACATTGAATGTGATTGTAAACAGTAGGCTGTTAACTGTTATAAAAAAAATAAAAAATAATACACAGGCAAGTGCATCCAGCCCTGGAATAAAACAGTGCATTAGCGGCAGATATACTTATGAAATATTCAGGAATCACAAACAACAATGATAGTTTAATGAAACCATAAAAATGTGTCAAACATTTTCTGGATTCCCATTATATTTGTCACAGTACTCAGTGTTGCGGCCATGGCACTCTACTGCTTTATTTATTTATGTCAGGAAAACATTGATACCCTTAGCGTTTGTGGTGCACTTAGACAAGTACTAAATGACTCATCTGTGTAACTGTCAACTTTGTTGTTCAGCTGTCACTGCCATTTATTTTCAGAGAAGATGTGGTGCTTCAGTTAATGGATATGAATTGATTGTGATGTGGGATTTTCCATGTGGTGAAAACAAAGATTTGACTCATTAAACTGAACTTACTCTTCTGTAAGTAATTTGTGATTAACTATGTGGGCCACAGTGGGTAGAATGTGGCCCTGAGACAAAACATGCATTTATCAGGAAGTAACGACGAGGGTGAGAACACAACAACACACCTGAACTAGAAGAAGTAATATCTGCAGAGTGTTTTGTCCCATCATCTGGAGGGACAGCAAATCAAGGTAAAAAGTAAATAGCATGTTTAAGTATAGCAAGACTATGAATGCTTAACAAATACATAAAATGAAACAAAGTCATGGAATTACATATTTTTCTATATGAATATCACAGTGTACAGGGTTTGTAATTCTCTGATTCCTCTGGTTGCCAGATCAGCTAACAGCATGCAGATTGTGACAAAGCAGTAAAGTCAGTGAATAGTGGGAAGCTGTGACAGGACGCAGTGTCATCAGGCTCCAGTAATGTTTGGGAGTTTGCCAGTGAATGAATGCAGTTCTGTATATCCCATATATCAGTGCAGTGCCTTCCCCACCCTCTTCTAGCCCGGGTTCCTATGTGCATAATTTAATTTAGAGCATGGGTGGCACTCTCAATACTCAAATGCTGCGATGATGATGTTCCTCTTAACCGAGCAATTAAATCCCAATTTAAAATGTTTGCTTATGTTTAAATGGTTTTGATGCAGTGACATTTTCTTTTGGATTTGTTACTTGTTACTGTCATTGAGAAGGTTTGACTGAATTTGACCCTGAAATTGAGATAAGATATCAACATTTGTTTATTGATCCTGAGATAATTGAATTCAAAGCAGGCAGAGCTTGACTTGGTCTGTGTTTAAAGGTATTTACTCATTTATTTGATCGGTTTTCTTCAAACTGTGTTTTAGCATTAGTCCTGAGCTCACTCAGTTCTGAAGAGATGAGTTCAGGCGAACTGCTGCTGGGGGATGTTTGCTAGCTTATACTGTCTAATACTGACCAGGAGACCTATAACTGAGGGAAAATCCTTTGCTTAATTTGGATTGTGTTTGAAAATGTTCCATCTTTGCTTGTATTTTATGTTTACTTTGCACAACCCCTGGAACACAATTTGTTCTCTGACCCTGGAGTAGTTCTTTATTGTGAGATAAGTTGTTTATACTATTGTATATCTGAAATGGTATATTTTTAAATTGTATTTTGTTCAGAATACACAGAGAAAATAAAAGTATCCGGAAAGGTTGCATCGAAATAAATAAACCATTTTGTGGAGGTGTTTATGGCTTGCTGTTCCTCTGCAGGGCTGATTGCAGTTTTAAGAAAGGCCTGGATAGTGTTTGTGTC
>NC_024321.1:8001145-8099396 GCF_000523025.1 Cynoglossus semilaevis
TTTTATCACCTGGCAGCAAGGTCTGTTGGGTTGAGCCGGCGGAGAGTCAGTTTGTACCCAGTGGGAAGGGGATGTTAGCTTTGACAGCCATACTGAGGTGTGAACATTGCTGCTCAAGCAAAAGGTGTCTGTGTGATATAAGCCTGCTGCTCTGTCTGGGGAGAAGGAAGATTGTGAATTAATATCAACACAAAGGCAACAGTTTTATCGACTAAATTGGGACTATGACTAAGTCAAAATTTTTCAAAAGACAAAGTCAAATTTGGATATCAAATAAACACTGACGGCCGTAACAGTTACAGATGATGCTGATTACCTTTACTTATTTCTCTCTTTTCACCTCGTCATTCTTTATTTAGAGATTGAAGGCACTACCTAGTCAAAAAGGATTGGTTCTGGACAATTTATATATACATTAGTGGCAGCTGTGTGTATCTGACAGAGGTGATCACAAAATATACTCTACTTGACAAAAATTGGTCAACTAAACATAATAATAACAGTACTCTTTAGTGCCAGCTGTTCGTCCTTCTATCATAGTAAAGCAAATATTTGAGTTCTTTCTCCCAGATTACAAATATCTAAGCCAGTCTTGAACCCATGTTCACTTGAGCTTCAATGTTTTTTGACCTGTGGATAATTTCTATATTCCACACTATGGCTGTTGTTTCAAACAACCAATCATTGTAAGGTTTTACTGGGTCATGCAAGCTTTAGCTGCTAGAACTGGATTATCCATCACAGATTAGCACCAACAGAAATGCATTTCTTCAACCTTTTTATTTCTGTGAGTCACAAAACTTCATCTTAATTAAATGTTTAAATTTGTTCACAACAGCTCAGTTATTTACTTAGAAAAGAATATAGTAAGGGTGTATAACCAAGATCAATATTAGACAAAATATTAACTATTAATAAGATATATTTATTGCTTTCAAGATCCCAAAGTCTTTTGATCACCCTTTTCTAGGTTTCTTGATGCTTAATCTTGATGTGTTACATGTTTGACATGTATGTACAGTAATTGTAGCTACTGTGCTGTTATGTTAGGGTACTTACACTCCTTGTGGTTCTACCTTATACCATTTATGGTAGAGGAATGCTTCGTCCTACCTAAGACTGAGGGACGTTAAGAAGTGCCTCTGGCTCCAAATGGAGTGTCTGCAGCTCTTCCTGTTGTCTGTGTGTGCACACAATTCTCAAATGTTTGCCTAACTCCAGTTCATCATCTTATGACCTGTGCTACACATGTTTAGAACAGTCATATTAGAGGGATTTGTATTGGCCCCTTAGTACTTATTTAAGTATCTTCAATTATATTTTACAGAAAGAGGCAACTAATGCTTTACTTACTAAAAAAGTAAAAGGTTAAAAAAGAACTTTACCGTTTTGCAGAGACGTCCTAATACCTGTTAAACCTTGTCTTGCAGTTCCTTTTTAAAGTGTCCAATGAAACTCCAAATGGTTGAAGATATTACAAGAAAAGAAACTGTTATTCTTTCAGATGTGTTGGTTGATTAATGCTCTTGGATCTAGGATGGAATTTATTCAACCCTCCTGTAGATCGAAGATATCTTAGATACGTTGCTGTAATATTGTTCTCCACTCCACTTGTACCATGCAGAGTTGTCGCCACATACTTTACAGATAATCACTTTGGAAGTAGTTGGGTTTAGAATCAGTCACAAATGTTTCTCCCACCTCAATTATTGTCTTTTTAAACAGTTTTTGTTAGGTATTTTTCCATTTTGGTAATTTTGGTAGCTCAACACCACATTAAAAGAAAACCCAATGTTTTAATTATTTCTTTTTTCGAATTTATTCTGTGAGTATTTTAGTGTCAGATATGACTCATTGTGATGGAAGAACTACAACCTTTACTTGGGATTATTTTTCTTATAAGATTTTAGATGCAGTAAATATAGTGTCTAATCACTGTTTTACTGATTCTGCTGTAGCTCAACAATGATGAGAGAAGAGTCGACAGTCGGACGATCTTTGTTGGTCATCGATCAGGATCTCCTAATGACGCTATCATCCCCGCTAAGTTCTGTGATAACAGGATTGTATCCTCCAAGGTAAGAAGAACATTATGTCTGTTTTTATCTGTTGTTGTCATCCAACCTTGAAGATCTGATTATATACCTGAACAAGAAAGGCTTAAGTACCGGTATGTCAGTTTAGAGTTGATAATAAAATCAGTTTCTTTTTTGTTGTTCTGGTAATTAAACATAGAATTTAGGATAAAAAGAACCAGGCCTAACTTCAGACAAGTATAATGTGATATGCTTAAACATTTTGGCTTCAAGCAATGTATATTGATCATGATTTATTGGTATTATTCCATGGCTATATATATATATATATATATGGTTATAAGTGAGGGATTATGTTACATGTTTGAATGGACTCTCACATGCACAAACCAAGCTCTTGCCTTATACAAAAATGAAATGCATTTCAATACATTACGTATGTTTGCTATTCAGCTGCACTCCATGTAATGTTTTAACTTCCCTCAGGCATTTTCTTCTCTTATCTAACTAACACTTGGAATGCTAAATGAGCCCTGGAACATTTTTGTGCATTCCCATGTCTTCATGTCTGTTTTTCCCCCTCCCACTGCCTGTCCACATGCTTGTCTTTTCTCTCCCAACAGAAGGCGATTATTTGTCTGTCACTTGCTGGAATGCATGGTTGCTATTAATGTACTAGCAGGGCACGCAATTTGTACATTTCCCACTGTGTTGTGATAGATGGTACCCCACGTTTTTTAAATGTCACCCCTTAGTCCTGTTCTAGCAGCCCCCCCTGGGCAGGTGCTGGCTGCTTTATTCTAAATATGAAAGGCTGTAAATGATGAGGAAGAAGAAGTGCAACCACAGTAGGACAAGAGTAGGATTTATAGTGGTGCATGGGGCCCCAGTGAGGATGGACCCATCAATTGGATCCTGCCAGTATGTCAGGGTAAACGGTCTTTAATTACCCCCGGCTGTAGTGTTTATGCTCCTCTTTGCCTCTGCTCTCCATCACTCTGTTGCTTTTGCACTCTGCTGTGGCCAACCACACCCTCTCCTCTCTCCCTCTTGTTGCTGCACCACCCCTCTTAACCACCATCATTGCACCCCACCCCCATTTTCTTATTACCTTAACTCTCTTTTCTCTGTGGTGAAATTGGTCTACTCACTGCTGCCTCTGCACTTTAACACTTACCATGTCGACATTGCCCTCATAAACCAGGTGTTATTGCTACTTCCTTGTGGAGGTACATGGATGAGTGCATGGGAATTGCTGTGTGTGTAATTGTTTTGCACACTCTAGGACCTTGTTTTATGGTAATGTCACAAAGTTGCTTGTGAGCTACAACATTAAGGCAATGCCTCACCTTTGATGGCATCAGCAGTACATTTCTAAAGAAAATCCAACCTTGCGACCCAACACAACACCCATTGGCCGTTCAGTGGTAGCCACGCTACAGAGAGAAATTGCTAATCAAGCTACATGGTTGATAAAGGGTTAGTGATCTTGCCTTACAGCAAAAAGGTCACTGTTTTATTTCAGCCCATCTTTCTTTATGAGTTTTCATTTTCTCTTAAGGTGTGAGTGAGTTTTGTCTGTGGACTGGTTCAGGTTCAGGTTAATAATTGACTCTAAACTGAATGAATTTAACAGGTTGCTTGTCTCTGTATGTGGCCCTGTGATGGGCTGGTGAACTGTTCAGGGTGTACACCAGCTGATGACTGCTGGGATTAACTCCAGCTTCCCTGTGACCTTAAAAAAGTAATCCATGATGAATATAATTCATGCAGGCCAAAGCCTGTAAATATTGGCCCTGAAATATCAGAGCAGCTGTTGGTAGAAGAAAATAAGATCTAGATTTGTAACCAATAAATAAATATATGCATAGATTTGTTATATCTTTCTGTGGGTCTCATTCATGTTTCTTCATCTCTCCCAACACAGTATACAGTTTGGAATTTTCTACCAAAGAACCTGTTTGAGCAGTTCAGAAGAATTGCCAATTTCTACTTCCTTATCATCTTCCTGGTTCAGGTAAGGACAAACTACTGAAGCCAATCAGGTTTGTTATTGTAAATGTCATTGTTTTTCAAAGGAGGGGTAAAGTACAGTACTTGCCTACTGATGTATCACTGGTTGTTTATTGAAAAAATAAATGAAAAAATGAAGTTCTACTGCATCTACTGCAGAGATTTGTTTATTACTTAAACGACTCTGCTCTACTCTGCTTTGCTGTACTCTGCGGACCTAGTCTGAGAATAGAAACAAATTAAAAGTGCTTGGTCATGAATGAATATGTGCAAAAACGTACATGAGGGCAGCTTTCAAAAAAATGAAAAATAAATAAATAGTCAATTTGATCAATTTCTTTGATAGAATACTTCTTAGTCTTGTGGCAGTAACATCTCAATTTTTAGAATCAGTAACCTCCAGTACTAAGGTGTCTTGTGAAGTAGTGATGTTATTATTTTTGTGCGGCAGAGTCTGAAAGAAGACTTGCAGGATTACTGATGACCAGTTTGTGAAGTAGCTCAGACACAGACTTATTTCTTTCCTGAATTATTTTGTTTCAACCCACAAACATGCATTTATTCAACACCATCACCCAACCAATGGCAATCACTATGCTCTCTTCATTGTCTTACAGAGACAGGTTTTCTTTACACCGAAATACAACAGAACAGTTTCCACCTGTCTGAATGTGTGTTTTAGTGTGACTTAACCTGTTTAATGACGATGTGTTCTGGCAGGTGTGAGGGACATTACTTTATACTTGAATTACCTAAAGACCAGGGATGCATCAGTACTTAAAATTCCCCACCATTTAATTTCCCTGTCGTCTGATTTATGTCTGTGCTAAGCTTAGCTGAAGATATGTATGTGCTGGTTGTTGAACAGTTGTCATTTGCAGAGTTATCCTGAGCTAATGCAGCACACTTACTCTACGTGGGAGTAAACCTCCACGCTTCATTGCAATCCTCACTCTCACCCTCCGTCGCTGTCTGTGCACATGAACGTTTTCAGTGTGGGATGTGTGCAGAATCAGGAATGTTTTATTTTTTCATGTGAATTCAAAATCTGGGTGTTTGTTTAATATATGACTCAGTGTGTGTCCAGGGTTTGCTGATGTTGTTTACCCATGCTGCAGTGTGGTTGGCATTTCTCCACTAATCCATCCTCTCCTGAGCCGCTCTGTGTCCCAGCCTCTCACGTCCTCTCATGCAGCTTGCAATTATATTATAGAGGAAAAAACAGGTTCATATTATTTGCACTCATTATATACTCAGATCTCACAAACAGGAATGAAGCCTTTAACTTCTCCTGAGAGGCTTCATGCAATTGCTCTTTTAACAACTAAATGTCATGCACCATTTCACATTGGCCTCCCCTTGTTTTGTCTCTCTTTGTCATTTGTTCTCATTCATTCTGTGTTTCCCTTTCTCCTTTCTCACACTCACTCCATCCCTCTGCAGCGATGCACTGCTGACGTCAGCAGGCAGGAAGCCCTCTATACTTCTGAGTGCCACAAATAGACACAGGCTGATAAAAAAGCACTGCTCTTCTATAAATAGCACTCTATGTCTTTGCTTGTATTCAATCGAATGGGAAGAGAGTGCTGTGGGAGAACAAGCGAAGCAGTGATGATAGAGGAGACGAGAGGTGCAGCAGGAGTGGACGAGGGAGTGGGATGATGTACGAGCACCGCCAGCTCTGCCCTGGGAGCAGCTGTCTGTCACTTACTCTGACATACTTCCCAGCTAAGGCTTTGGGCTGCTTCGCTCAGCTTCAGCCTATCAGCATCAACAAAACTTTACATAATGTCACGATTCTTTTCTCATTCCTCAGTTCTTCTCAGAAAGTTGTTATTGACGTTTAAAAAGGGAAAGGAGCAAAGAAGAAAAGAGCTTGTTGTGTAGCAGATGTAGAGAATAATTATACTACTTCTATATAGAATAATAACTACAAAATCAAAAGATGACTGTTTTTGCAAATCGAGTGTTTGATTATCAAAATATTATATTATTATTATATTATTATTATTGTTTTGGTGTAGTTAGTTTGAAATGGAGATTTACAGCATTTACCTTGTAAAGAACTTTTTGTTATGTATATCGCTCGGATCTACAATATTGGTCACACTGCCGCATTTATGAAATAATTTTTCCTACTGAATGGAATTGAATGGTTGTCGTTAAATCTATCACTGAAGAGCTGGAGATATTGTAACATTTGTGCTAAAAGTTGGCTTTGAGAAGTATAGTACTTCCTCAGCGTTGGCCCCCTGCCTGCTGCATCAGAAGGACGTGCTGTCCTCACCTCGGTCATCTGGCCAATTCCACTCCATTACCTTCCTTCATTGCACCACATGTGAACTCATTGGACTTTTCTGCTTAAGAAATATTTTTTATCAAAACGTGATGGCCTCACAGGACTCAGTTAACCTTGGGTTTTTTGATGGTGCACTGAATGGTCCAAAAGCCACAAATAGCTGTGACAGTGTGCCAACTGTTATAAGTTTTAACTTTCAGTCCATCACTTCCCCTGTAAACTTGCTGCTCTTTTAAAGATAGACATGTGAGGCTACAAAAATCCCATTCTCACTTCTGTCTTCCTAGAATTGCCAACTCTGACAAATATAATGCAGCCTCTCTGAATCTGCACTCCTCCAAGTGGTCGATGTGCACCAGTCCATCGCAGCCTTCTAATTGATTTATCCTCTGGTTAATTGTAATCACAGTAAAGCCCTGTTGGCTTTGCAGCTTTCTGCCCTTTCTGAGAGTGTGTCTGAGAATATGCTGTGTGTAGGAATTCGTGTTGACACAGAATGTGACTGTTTTCACGTCAGAGTGTGATTGTTGTACCAGCAGCGTTTTTGTGTCGTTCTTAGTCTGAGCACAGCTGTGGAAAAACAGAGGAGATCCCTTCAAGAAATATCCCTGGCACGTATTTGTGCTGCATTTTTTTTTCTTCTTTTTTTTTAAGTTGCGAACTTCCTTTACTCCTGCTCTGAATAAAACAGGCTTAGTCTGTCACTTCTGTGTGAGCTGTAATTTAAACGGCATCTTAGAAGGACACCAGCCGACATTCCTCAAGCTCAAAAAATGCAGATTAATCTGCCGTATTATGGCTTTCGAGTAGCCCTCTTGTGTTCAGGGTTTTAGCATAGACCATTTAAAAGGAATACTCTAGAATTATAAACTGTCCAACTAAAGCTGTGTAGTACGTGGCTCCAGGATCATTGTGGCGTCTCTTCAACGTGTGACTCTTGAAGCTTAAAAAAAGACTTAGTTTAGTCTACAGTCTAACACGTTTCAACCTTTTAGTCATCTATTAGCACATATTACAGTAGTTTGATACACACATGTTGAAATGCAAACTGTAGAGACAGTATTGTCCCTGCCTTTTGAATGTAATATTTTTATTGGTACTGATAGGTACATGTCAGGGAGAAAAAAGGTTTCCATAAACAGACAACACCCTGCATTTTTAAGGGCAAGTCTGTCCTCCAAACCACACTCTCCTCCCTCTTCAACCACACACACAAACACACACACACACAGACAGAGAGGGAAACATCTGCTACAGTGACACTCACTTGTGATTTGTAGTCTCTAAGACGCTGTTAACTTGACTTAACTATGAAATGTTTTTTTTCCTGTCTCTGTAGGTGATAGTGGACACTCCCACCAGCCCAGTCACCAGTGGCCTGCCCTTATTTTTTGTGATCACGGTAACAGCCATTAAGCAGGTAAGATCCAGTCACATGAGATGTTAATGAAAGCATTTGTTTGTTATGTCACGTCACTCTCTCCTTACCTGGCAGCGTGAGACCAATTTGCATTGCATGTATATAGACCAATGGTTCTTCATCTGACTGAATCACTTGCACTAGGATCCAGGGAGCTGAGAAAGTGCCAAAGTGGTGTAGAAGCATCTAGAAGAATATATATGAGCAGGTTTTGAGTTAGGTCATTACATGCTATTTAATTTATTTACATTACAAACACACACACACACCCACACACATATATATATATATATGTGTGTGTGTGTATATATATATATATATTTATATGCTGTGGCCTTGAAATAAACAATAGTGGCTGGGCTTCCTTCTAAAAAGATATGGGGAGCACAGAAAGCACCAGAATGTTTTGGGCCAGGCTTTAAAGTGAGATCCCATGCTGGTCTGTTTCATCCTCCTAGTCAGTTTAGAGTGTGTGGAATACTTTCTACACCCTTTTCCATCACACGCTTGCTATCATTTCTCTGCATCAGTCAACTGGACTTTCTCCCTCCTCCTATCACCTTTCCCCACTTATCCCAGTTTCTGGCTGCACCACTCTGTGGGGATGTCATTTATTATGATAAGGGGAGAAACAATGGGCCTCCACAGAGTAGTGTTTATTGCTGTCAAAAAAACTGAGCTGAAATTAGAAAACCCAAAGCTGTGTGCTTAGTCTGTGAACACAGAACCCTCAGAGCTCTTCATGCTGCAGAGTTATTACTCACTGATGTAATGTCCTTATAACACAGGTAAAATATTCAGCACTAAGCAACTGCCTTACCCTCACACTGAGGCACGACCTGTTTTGTTGCTCTGGCCTGGTGGTTAACACTGACCAAATCATTCATGCTGGAATGAAATAAATTCAATAGACACCAACGATCCAGTGGTAGCCCTCTGAGTCGTTAATGAAAATGCTTCAGTGTTCCATCTTCACAGTCATTACATCAAACCCGCCCCATTTTAGATAAATAGTTCAGGAGACTAAAGGATGGAACTGCTTCTGAACAGGAGCAGCGTTGGGAGGGGGTGAGGGGGAGGCTCACTGTGAAAGCCTAAATAACACCAGCTTGCTGATTGGTCTATTTTCCATGCCAACCTTGTCCTCATTTATCTGTCACTGTGTGATATCTCTACTCTCTTCATATAGAACATAATAAGTCCCACTGCCCTCGTTACTCTCTTGCTGTGATTTTCATATAAAGTATGTAATTAATGTTCTCTAGGGTTTTTGTATTAATGTACTCTGCAGTTCTGCTCTGGGGAAAAAGATGATGGAAAAAAGATGAAATTGGCTCTGTGGGAGAAAATGAAAATGAAAGAAAACAAGAGTGAGGGAGGCCACAAGAATACCACATTATAAGTTGTAAAGAGAAGTGTATTGCTGCAAATGTTCTATTGTTTTCAGCTTCTTCTTCTTTTTTTTTCTTCTTTTTTTTTGTTAATTTAATGCTGTGGCCTTGAAATAAACAATAGTGGCTGGACTTCCTTCTAAAAAGATATGGGGAGCACAGATAGCACCAGAATGTTTTGAGCCAGGCTTTGAAGTGAGATCCCATGCTGGTCTGTTTCATCCTCCTAGTCAGTTTAGAGTGTGTGGAATACTTCGAAACCTTTTCCATCACACGCTTGCTATCATTTCTCTGCATCAATCAACTGGACTTTCTCCCTCCTCCTATCACCTTTCCCCACTTATCCCAATTTCTGGCTGCAGCTCAGCCTTGGCACACACACATACCAACACACACACAGTGGTTTCTCTCTCACTGCATCCCTGCACCACTGCTTCAGTCTTCCTCCCTATTTTTAAGTACTATAAAGTCTACATTAATCTGCCGTATGCCTCTGCGGTCCCATGAATTGTTTTATCTGACTCGGTATATTTTTATGGTATCATGCCAGCACGCTGCTGCAGATTGCCTTTTTTTACTCACTGATTAAATGCTACTGGTGAAGATTATATTGTAGGCAATAATGTTTGTCAGGTGAATAGCTGGTTGGACTGTCTGTCAGTCCTATAAAAGTTGAGATTATTTTCTTGTTCCAGTTTTTTCTCAGTCTATTTTGACAGTGTGTTGGACAAGTAACACCCATGTCTAAATGCTGTTTTGTTGCCACAGGGCTATGAAGATTGGCTTCGGCACAAAGCGGACAAAGAGGTCAACACGTACCCAGTGACAGTGCTGGAGGATGGCCGAAGGATACGCAAGGAAAGCGAGAAGATCAAGGTCCCCTCAGCTGCCACGTTACACTACATATTAGAACGATACAACACATTTAAATACAGTTTTCCCCAGAGATGTTCTTTAACATCGCAACATTTTTGATCCAACTGAGTTTGTGTTTAGAAGGCCTCATTCTCTGACCACTAAAATCTATAGATGGTCTCATATTATTATATTTCACTTTTTATTTAGAAAAAAAAACAAGGGATTAAATTTGTGTTTGATTAAATACAGAGTAGCTGTGGATCAATCACGATTTCCCTGTCTTTCTCTCTCTGTCTTTATGCTGCTAGACTGTAGCTAGTGCTGATGTTTTTCAGGCCAAAACAGAAGGAAAAACAATATTCCAGACATGATGCAGTTGCTCCAGTGTTTATGGTTGAAACAACAGGCTAATGGCACAGTGAAACAGTAAACTGTTAGTTTGGTGCAGTGTCTTCACAGCCTTAATAATGACACCCAGCTATCAAAGCTGCTCTTCATTGATTTACAAAAGTAAACTCACTGTTGGCTCTGAGGACGTAAGGATTGAAGGATTTAGTAAGTGTTTATTTACTGAGCAATGACAGCTTATTTGTATTGTACTTACGATGATATCCACCAGACCTCATGAATGAGTAAATGAGGACTCATGATAGATACTCATTTACAGTAATGGTCTGTGGATGCAATCATCCTGTATCATTTGTTTGAAGTTATTTTTGCTGCAACAATGACTTACAGTGTTTACTGCTCATATATTAGTGTGTTAATGACTTAAATATTTTTATTTTGTTTTACTGTCGGTGTCCATAACAACCTCATACGCCGTATATGTTTATTTCATTTAATCATTCTATCATTTTATTATGGTTGTAACTGCAGCAATTGATTAAAATTAGTGATTGTGCATTTAAAGAGTCAAGGCAGCTTCATCTGCCATAAATATTTATGACTTGTTTGTTCAGGTTGGAGATGTGGTGGAAGTGGAAGAAGATGAGACCTTTCCCTGTGACTTGATTTTGCTGCAGTCGAGCCGAGAGGACGCAACGTGTTTTGTCACTACAGCCAGTCTGGATGGAGAGTCCAACCATAAAGTGAGATTATGTTGGATTCATCTGCCTCTTATGTATTTTCAGAAGAAAAAAACCTTTTGACATAGTAGAAATTTTAGGAAAGCTCTGAATACATTGTGTTTTAACATCACTAATTGTTGCAGTGGAAAAAAATGATATAAACATTCTAAACGTTTAATTGTTTATTGAAAATATTACAATCATTGGTTGCGTCATCCTGCTTTAAAAAAAAAGTAAATAACAAACATTTATTTTCCTTTTTTAAGAGTTATTTCCATGTTGCTCTTGTTTTTGTGGCGTCCAGCTGACCACCTGATCGTAGATGTGTGACTATTTGTAAACTTAGTACCCTTGAATCAGGTTCTGTGACATTCTACGGGTTTTTAATTATAATAATTTACTCTCATTTAACCTGCCGTGAAATCAGAGTAAACAAACAGTACCCGTCGCCTTGAGGGAACCTCAGTCCGGGTATATTACAAGCATTGTGGGTAAAAGTGCAGCGTCAGTGCTGTGACAGCACTGCATTCCACACCATTAGAGATGCAAGAAATAAAAATTAATCTGTTCAAAGCTTCTTCTCATCTGTTTTTATGACACGTTTTATCTTTCTTGTTGTCAGTTTCAGAGTTTTTGCATTTTTCGTCTCTACTTCCCTCTTTCTCATTATTTGTGTCTGTGAATCACTCGCCAGCCCAAACCAGCCAATTACATTTTTAATTAATAGGCAATGCTGCAAACTATGATATAGTAATGGGACAGGAGTGAAGGGAAACACCATTTATCATTTTTATTTCTTTACTTATTGCTGGATTAATAAAATGCACAATATGTGGTTAAGTATAACATGTTTTACTAGTGTTATTCTGTGTAATCTTAATGCATGAGAGCCCAAGGGAAACAATGAACCAGAACAAACTCTCATTCTCTCTCTCTCTCTCCTCTCTGTCCAGTCCCATTATACCGTCTCAGACATTGAGAGGGATCTGGAATCTCTCAACGCCACCATTGAGTGTGAACAGCCACAGCCTGACCTTTACAAGTAGGCAACTCAGCACACAGCCTCTAAAGATTTACACCTCATGATAGAATTGTCACTGACTGCACATGGATTCACTCAATGTCGGAAATATCCTTAATGATTCTATTAATAGGTGCACAGTGAGAAATAAAGCCACTGTTTACTATTTCCATTAGTCCTTGGTCTTGCCAGAACACTAGTTTTTTCACATCAATCACACTCAGATCAGCCGAAAGACATTTGGCTCCCCCTTGGGGCTAATTCATGGTATGGATTCCATTTAGTGAAACAAAAACCTTGACTTGGAACATCTCCACTGCCACCAAGCTTAATGAGTGATCTTATCATTGTTTAATCATGTAATCCTACTGATGTTTGAGAGATTGTTTTTTTTTCCTTCAAGGTTTGTTGGCCGTATGCACATTTACAAAAATGACCAGGAGCCAGTAGTCAGGTAAAAACCACTCATACATGATCATCACTCCTACTTTAAGTAAGAGCAGAATCCAAATGCAGTTGCTTAATCCCTAATTTGTTTCCCTTTGCATCACCAACAAATCGTTATTATATTGATCCCTCATTGTAGTCAAGAATTAAAATGAAAAGAGCCTGGCTTGGCTCTACCCGCAGTTTCCAGAGAAGCCCCGTAGGCATTTATCACTGACTGTTTTGTATCAGCCATATAAACAAATGCCAACAAATGTGTCCTTCCTAAGAACACTGGGGCTGTTCTGACTCCAGGCTGCAGTCACACTGTGTATTGTCACTTTGATTGTAGAGCGGATGCCAACTTGCCTGCCAGGTTCCCATTTAGAAGATAGAACTGTTTGGAATTTTTTCAGATTCTTTTTGACCAAACTTGGAATTGGTGTGATTATGTTTTAGGTCTTTGGGCCCAGAAAACCTACTGTTAAAAGGAGCAACCTTAAAGAACACCCAGAAGATCTATGGTCAGTCAAATAATAATGACTCCATTGGAGTTACTCACTGTATTATTGAAGCTGGCCCATTATCTTCAGGATGAGTTTGTACTGTTTTCCTCTCTCTGCCCTTCCTTAGGTGTTGCAGTTTACACCGGCATGGAGACAAAGATGGCTCTCAACTACCAGGGAAAATCACAGAAACGTTCTGCTGTGGAGAAGTAGGTTTATTTAGAAAAGTTGAAAACAGAGCATGTGAGTGGAACAGTAGGCAGCGGGAAGCCTGACCTGGTATATTTGAGAGTGAAGCGACTATTTTTCAAAAAAGTGTGTTGCCCCAATGTCTCACTCCAGCCTCATTACAATACAGACTTCGAAGCTAATTAGCTAGCTAATGTAGAATTATTTCAAAATAATTGTATTCAGTAAGAACAGTAAATTAGCGGAACATTAGCACTTTTTTGTTTTTGTTTTTTTTCACAAGTCAAGTCTTAAATATTTCATGTAGTGTTCATCCTTGTATGTATCCAGTTAATAATGATTGGTTCGAAAATCTGGATACATATATCAGTCTAATCAATTTTTCATCTGTTGTTGTCAGGTTGTACGTTTTACTGAGCAAAAAGCCTCAGTCTTCTCTGCTCCACTCTGCTCCTGTGCTCTGTGGTAAACACGCTTTAGACTGCATGGAAGTGATATGAACCTAATGATTTTGTTATATTGTCAGGTCGATCAACGCCTTCCTTATTGTTTACCTTTGCATATTGGTGAGCAAAGCCTTAGTGTGCACTACCCTAAAGTATGTGTGGCAGAGCAAACCTGGACAAGATGAGCCCTGGTACAATCAGAAAACCCAGAGAGAGAAGGACACCAATATTGTGAGTTCACAACACAACTGTACTGTGTTAGTTATGTAAACAAGATATGTGAAAGTGTTTATGGTACAAACAGTCAGATTGGATATTTGCCATATTAACAGTGTTGTTGGTGGTCGTTATAACTCCAGTGAATACAGCGTTAACTGTTTACATTAAAGAGGTTAAAAAGCCCTCGTCTCCCAGTCAACAGCTGTAAAACACCTCGTTTGTAGACATATTGTCTTCTGCACTATATTGTGACATTGTCCATTTCAACGGCTGCGCTCTTCATTTCTATGCTCTCAGCGTTTATGAACTGAGAACTTGATGCAAAGTTGTGATTGCATCAGTGTGCATCATATTTTCAAGTTTGCTGCTTGTTTTATCTGTCATTACTGATTCTCGGCTGAGGTTTTCTGTCTCATGTAAAAGTGTTGCAGTCTAAACTATTGCAAATTTTGTAGCAGTTAATCAGGATATTAAAAAAGTAATTTGCTAATCATGTACATTTGCATTTAAACATATTATTTCCCCCCACAGTACCTAAAGATGTTTACGGACTTCCTGTCCTTTATGGTACTCTTCAACTTCATCATTCCGGTGTCCATGTATGTGACGGTTGAGATGCAAAAGTTTTTGGGGTCCTTCTTTATCGCCTGGGACAAAGACTTCTATGATCCTGAAATCAAGGAGGGGGCACTGGTCAACACATCAGACCTCAATGAGGAGCTGGGCCAGGTCGGGATAGAATTATTTTTTAAATGTGTTTACATACTGCTGTATTACATAGCATGCATTAGGTGATTAGAAAATGCCAGCTAATCACTTAAATCTAATGTATTGAAATATATAAAGACAAATTAATTGTATTGTATTGTATTATTGTAATTTTGAAATTGTATTGGAGAGCTCAGCTTTTGTCTGGAATTGTACACCTCTTGTGACAAACTTTTTAAATCATGTTAAAAACACAAAGCTAATGAATTACAAACAGTCTTAGCCTTTTGCGAGGCTAAGCCAAGCTAAGGCTAATCCTGTTAACCCTGCACCTTGACTGTTGTCCTAAATTTAAATGACACCCTTTCATTTTTCAAATCTTACCGTTCACTGTGGCTACATTTCCAGCTTTATTGGTATAGATTGGAACTCTTAGATGTCAAGTCTTAGATGTTGTTCTTATCCCATGGCCTGCAGGTGGAATACGTCTTCACGGACAAGACAGGCACCCTCACTCAGAACAACATGGAGTTTATCGAGTGCTGCATTGATGGCTTCCAGTACAAACACCGGGATGGAAGCGCTGAGATGGATGGGTTCTGTGTCCCAGATGGACCTGTGAGCAAACCACAGCAGAAAGCTGGCAGGGTGGGTGTTGTGATGTCCCTCCATCTGTTGTAATTGTGGCTCGGGCTGCAGCATATGCTCATTAATTTGCTCCCTGCTCAGAAAAACCCTTCGTGGGTCACCCGTGTGCAGACTCTATTGACATCTTAACATATGCACTCAGCATGGAGAGGAAGCAGAGTTGCTCCAAACTCTTGACCCAAGCACCTGATAACACCTTAATACTATTGCACTACACTGTGTAGAGACCAGAAGCCATGCTGTTGTAAACACAGGGATTTATCTTAACATGAGCTTCTGTTTATGATGTTAGGAAGAAGTCTTATCGTGTCTATGAGATCATTTAGCAGTAAAACAATCAATATTAATAAATGACTATTTGATGGTCTACAAATGATTTACCTAAAGTGACTTGTCTAAACTGGTTAATGTTGCTTTTGGTAGGAGAAGGAGGAGTTGTTCCTGCGGGCCCTGTGTTTGTGCCACACAGTTCAGGTGAAGGAATCTACGGACCAGAATGATGACCAAATTGATGGATTAGTGGCAGACGGAGAAGTGTCTTTGCAGGACCAAAGGGGCTTCATCGCCTCCTCCCCTGATGAAGTTGCTCTGGTCAAAGGTGCCATGAGGTAGGAGAACGGCTAAGATGACAAACAGGTTCTTTATGCTCCACTTGAGTTAAGAGTTGTTGTTTTTTTTCTGCAGATATGGCTTCACATTTCTGGGTCTTGAAAGTAAAAACATGAAAATTCGCAACAGTAACAACGACATTGAAATGTGAGATTGTAAATAGAAAATACATGTCTTCAAATAATTTAAGCCCTGCAGTTTATTTATATTTAATTCTTTTTACCCCCTAAAGGTATGAACTACTTCATGTGTTGAACTTTGACCCAGTGAGAAGGCGAATGAGTGTCATTGTCAGAGCAAAGTCAGGTGGGTCAGAGATGTTGTACTTCAGGTCACTCAGTCTCACCAGGCAGTTTGCATCATTTTGTTTACTACTTTTTCATCTGTCCGCAGGTGAAACACTTCTCTTTTGTAAAGGAGCAGACTCTTCTATTTTCCCCCGGGTCAGGCAGGAAGAGGTTGAAAGAACACGCACACATGTGGAGCGTAATGCAACAGTGAGTGACATTGGCAAATAGTTTTTCCTGAAAATAATTTCATGTTGAAGTCGACTTTTTAACTTTTTCAATTTTTACAGGAGGGCTACAGGACATTATGCGTAGCCTTCAAATATCTGAGTGCAGAGGAGTACCGGCAGGCAGACGAGGGGCTGAGGGAAGCCAGACTGGCTCTGCAAGAAAGAGAAGAGAAGCTCATGGCTGTTTACAACCAGCTGGAGACTGGGATGAGTCTAATAGGAGCCACAGCTGTAGAAGATCGGTGAGCAACGCACTGTGTAACTGCGTGTTTAAATGTATTGGTCCTAGGGGTGCACTGATAATCTATGTTGGTGTTGTACGTGGTATTTTGTTTTCCTTCTTTAGTTCAGTGTCTCACTATGGGTAGTTTTGTCAAGTAGGTCACTGTTGTCAACAGTTTGTATATGTAGGACGTGTCACAGCACTGAATCCACTAATGTCTAGTTATGCTATTCAAGGCTGATTTATTTTTTTAATATCCTGATTATTTGTCTGCCATAGGCTCCAAGAAGAAGCAGCGGAAACCATGGAAGCTCTGCAGGGAGCAGGCATGAAGATCTGGGTACTAACAGGAGATAAGATGGAGACTGCAAAATCCACATGTTATGCCTGTAGGTTGTTCCAGAGAAATACAGAGCTTTTGGAACTAACGGTGCGAACTCTTGAGGATGGTGGAAAGAGGCGTGAGGAGCGACTGCATGACCTGTTGAATGAATACCATAAGAAAACAGTGCAGGATGCTCCACCATTTAAAGGAGGTGTCACCAGGTTCGTACCGGGCATTGACAACTTTATCTCATTGTTCAATTCTTTCAGATGTTACACAATTTCTTCTTTGTGTCACAGGAGCTGGTCTTGTGCGAGCCAAGACTATGGTTTCATTATAGATGGAGCCACTCTCTCCATGGTGCTGAACTCCTCCTCTGAATCCAGCTCTCATTGCTACAAGAACCTGTTTTTGCAAATATGTCAAAACTGCACTGCTGTCCTCTGTTGTCGTATGGCACCACTACAAAAAGCTCAAGTGAGAGAAATGAGTCAAATCATGAAATCATCTCCACCCGAAGAATTTGCTTTTAGACATATTAACCTTTCTCTCCCTCTATATATAGATAGTGAAAATGGTGAAGAACTCCAAAGGCAGCCCAATCACGCTTTCTATTGGAGATGGTGCCAATGATGTCAGCATGATTTTGGAAGCTCATGTTGGCATTGGTAAGGGAATTTTGGACTGAAGCTGGTGAACAGATTTCCACTTAATTCCAGATGGAGACAGGCCCAGCTTTTGTTGATTAAGGCACTGCATAATTGGCCCTTTCTTGTCGTTTCAGGTATTAAAGGCAAAGAGGGCCGACAGGCAGTTAGGAACAGCGACTATGCCATTCCCAAACTTAAGCACCTCAAGAAACTTCTTCTGGCTCATGGGCACCTCTACTATGTGCGCATTGCACACCTGGTGCAATATTTCTTCTACAAGGTAGTGGAACAGATGCTTCAGTCACATTAACCTCTCTGGGCTTCAGGCTGACAACTTGTTTATGGTTATGGCAACGGTTGTTTTTCCCCAAACTTACACACACAAGCACTCGCTTCGTTTAAGGGTTTAACAATAAACAGACGTGGTTTTAACAGACGTAGTTTTAAACCAAAACACGAGTTTTGTGTTAACTATGGTTATTGTTTTTTTTTTCATCATACCTACAGTTTATCTGTGTTGAGTACAAACATGTGGGAACTGAACCATTTGTTTGATGTGCTTCCATGTTTTTTTCTTTGTGTATTTGACCTGCCGTTCTTCTTGTGTTTACCCTGCAGAACCTTTGCTTCATCTTACCTCAGTTTTTGTACCAGTTCTTCTGTGGCTATTCTCAGCAAGTGAGTATGTCCCCAAGGATCCTGGAGGTTCAAAGATGTTGTGAACATAAAAGAAAGTGGAGTCCCTTGAATACACGTCCTCTTCCTGCTGCCTTCCAGACTCTTTCCTTTGGATTAACCGTCCCCGTTTCCCCTGGAATGTTTGAGTGTTGACTTACAGCGTTAGATCACAAGGCCCTGTGTAATAACGCAGACAGAACCTCAGCGGCCAGTTCATTAGACACACTTTAATATTGCCAGGTTTAGTCTGCTTTTGCTGTCAAAACATTTTAATAATTACAGATTCAAGTGACTTAATGCTAAATGTTTTCTAAGTTTATTAGTCTATTTGGCTAACATTTCTCACACAGTATCATCACTGATGCTACAGCCCACAATTTTAAACCAGCTCTGGCCTTTTTTCTTTAAAATCCACCAAGCTTGATATGTAGATTAATCTGAGTAAACCATACGGTTCTGTTATTTGCTAATTAGATTTGTACATTAAACTGTTAATGGTATTTGCTAATGAAGTGGCCAGTAAGCCTACATCACATTTACACATTAACCATTATGACGCATTATGATGCACCTGTTTTCATAGTCCTGGCCCGTATGAGTCTTGTCATCTATGAAATGTAAGCCTCTGGTTCCCCATCCATTTATTCTCCTCTTCCTCCCCTTTCCTCCTGCTGCTCCTTTAATCCCCAGCCTCTGTATGATGCCGCCTATCTGACCATGTACAACATCTGCTTCACCTCCATGCCCATCCTGGCTTACAGCCTCTTCGAGCAGCACGTCCCAATGGAGGTTCTGTTGGACAATGCTACCCTCTACAGGTAAATTAGGGAATGTGCACTAATCTGCTCCCTTTCCCTTGTATGTGTGAATTCACAGTATTTGTTAACTGTTTTAAATCATTTCAGTCATGTGTTCATATTATTCTTTAACAAAGGCGACTTTATATTTTTATTTAGGGAGATTGCTAAGAATGCCATGTTACGTTGGGGTCCTTTCCTCTACTGGACAGTGCTCGGTGTCTTCCATGGTTTGGTCTTCTTCTTTGGTGTTCGTTATCTGTTCACAAACCCTGCACTACAGGACAATGGCCAGGTTTGACCTCTAATTTAACCATACCCTGACCCTTAACTTACCAGATGAAGGCTTATCTTCAAATTTGATTTGATTTGTTGTCTATTTTAATTTAAACCAGGTTTTTGGAAACTGGTCGTATGGTACCATTGTCTTCACTATCCTCGTCTTCACTGTTACACTCACGGTAAATAAATCCTGTTGGTTTTTATTTTTGAGAAAGTTATCAACTTTACTGTTTTTAATTTTTAAAAGTCTTCCATATTGTTCACATTGTAAAACCTTTTTTTTTTCCAGCTTGCTCTGGACACACGGCACTGGACTTGGATAAACCACTTTGTGATCTGGGGATCCCTGGCCTTCTATGTTTTTTTTAGTTTCTTCTGGGGAGGAATAATATGGTTGGAAAACACACACTGGCCTTTTCACTCCCTGGTGGTGTTGTGCTGTGTGAATCTAAAGCATTCTCTTTCTCACAGGCCTTTCCTGAGCCAACAACGATTGTATTTTGTGTTTGCCAACATGCTGAGCTCAGTGTCAGCTTGGCTGGTCATCATCTTACTCATCCTGGTCAGCCTCCTACCAGAGATCCTGCTCATGCTGTTCCGCAAACGCCGTGGACCCAATGCTCGACAGGTAAAGCTGAGACACTGTGCATGTGACATTATCTGTCTCTCTGTCTGTCTTTAGTGTTTTCCTCTTACATATTTGGGAGTGACTTTAGAATGTAGTTATTATATGTCAGTAATTTATCTGAGCAGAACAAAATACTGGATGTTTCCCATTTCCTTCAGTCTTCAGCTGTGCCAGACATTTGTTTTTCATTTTCCCTCATGAGTTTTCTGCGTATTCCAAGCAGCTGCAAAAGTTTGATTGCATAAATATTCTCAGTGGTACCTTTACAACTTCCATTCGGTTTTATTGACACAGATTTGCATGAAAAGGTGCAAAACAAGCCTATAATTGTACATATTTAGGGAGTGAAATACTTGAAGTAGAAAAATGTAGCATTTTATTAGTTTTAATGTTTATGTTCTATGCTCTAACTTTTTCTTTTGACTAATCTGGACTTCCACTTATTTTTTTACACTGATGCATTCACTTGGTCTCTAACTCTTTCCTTTTACTCTTTCTCACCTTCTTCCTTCCTCTCTCCTCTTTACTAAACTTGCTTCCCTAAAGAGGAAACATCGCCTTCCTTCCTCGGGGACTTCTACTATCTTCATGCTGTCACAGACTGCTAGCACTCACAACTTCTCATGGAGTGACTGAGGTCTTGCTTGCTTTCTGTTGCTACTGTGTCTGAAGTCTCAGTACAGAGTCTCTGTGTCCGCCTATCTTGCTTGTCTCCTGTCTTGCCTTGTCCTTCCTCTCCCACTGTTTGATTCGTTTTTGTCCTAAATAAGCCAGCTTAGTGTCCTCGTAGAAGTTGGAAAAATAATCAGTAAAAATTCAAGTTCATTTTCTTGATTTCTTTCTCAAACTTTGACCCCTCTGCTCTCCTTAAGATCTATTTTTATAAAGTCAGGCCATTTGAATTGAATGTGCCTGTTTCTGTCACCAGTGTGGAGTAGCACAGGACCGACTGAATAAGCCTCAGTTTGTTCACACAGTAGTTTGAGTCAGCCTTTATCAGCTGCCTGTTCTGCTCTGGTGCCTGCTGCCTTTGCATGTCCTGCAGGGTGAATGCAGCACGTCCAAAACAAACAAACAAATGTTCCTGCATGAGGCTCAAGTTAACCTCATCCTGGACCCTTACCACGATCTCTGCAGGGTGTGTGTATGTGTGAATGTGTGTGTGTGTGTGTCTAAAGTCTAGTGCAAACAAAATTTTCAGGAAATTTAGAAGACTTTATGAAATGAAACTTAATTCTTAATTCTGGTTAGATGGAGAATTTTCTCTTGTTTTCATAAAATAATAAACAGCGGTCAGTCCAACACTAATGATCCATGTTCCCCAAGTCTTTGTGTGTACCTGTATGGTCCTCTCTCTGTGTTTGCATGTGTCTGACTGTTTGTGTGTGTATGTGTGTGTATGCGTTGGTGAGAGACAAAGTGTTTGTGTCAGCGTAGATATATCACTGGTATCTTCTGCCTCACCCTTCCAGCAGAACATGGTTGAGTCGGGCACGGGGGACACCCAGTCTCCCCGGTCTTCGGCCAGACCCCTGCTCATGAGAACCTTTTCAGATGAGTCCAGTACTGTCATTTAAGCAGGTACCAGACCATCTTTGGGTCCTTCAATCCAATCAAAGCCAACCTTACCGGCTGTGTTGGTGCATAACTGAAATCTGACTAAAGAATAAAAAAGACATTAGCAAATAGATCACATCCAGGAAGACCCTGTGTGCTCTTGTTTGTGGTGTTAGCTGCAATAGGTTGGCTGGAAAGATGCTGTCTTTTACCAAAACCCCACAATAAAATGTCAAACGAGGCACGATATTATTGGAAAGTATTACCAGAAACAAATATTTTAAGATGTGTGCTCTTTCCAACCTCCCGTAAAACTTCAGCTTACAAGCTCTGCTGCATGTGCACTGAAAAAAAAGTTTTCTCAAAAACATTTTTATTTTAAGTTTATCCCATTATTTTGGTGAGGAACATTGAGTTTGTTGGTCTGTGGGCTGGTTGTGGTGGTTTTCAGTTTCCTTGGATGTTGTGTTGGTGTGAAACAACAAACCTGGTCAGTCATTCTAACCAGTAACACTGTGTTGTTTTTTTCCTGTTCCTTTGGCCTTCTGTATAATACATCCTGGGTCGGTGGTTGAGTTTGTGAAGCCTGGGCTGAACTTGATGCATGATGTGTTGCTGCCTTAACCTCAGACCAAATGCAGTGGTTTCACCTACAGAGAACAGAATAAATGAAAACACCTGCACAAATATTTTTTAAATTAACATTTAGATAATGGCTTTAAATAATCTTTATCAGTTTGAAAAAAAGAAAATATTTAAGAAATATTTTTTGCCACAAATGCACTTTATATAACAATTGTTAAATGTAGGATTTTTGCACTCTTACAGTCTTGATGTTTTCATTTATCTTGGACCTACCTGTAGGTAGGTTTAAACCACATTCACTGTCTCTTCTGCTCACTGTTCATAAGGGTCATCTACACCTGCATCTCCATCACCTACAGGGTGCAACACAATCACTAAACATAATGTCAGTGTTTAATCTGCGTTTCTATCCTCTTCATAGCCTTCAGAATGTGACCTTCTACAAACTTCCAGGTAAAACTCCAATCGAACAAAACTCACCCTCTAACCAGTTCTGCTTTACCAACCAAATCTGTAAAAGTCCATTAATTTGGGAGCTTACTAATTTGTAATGGTCTCTGGTGGAGGGATTTTTTTATGTTGGTTTTGTTTTTTTAAATTGTGGAATTACAAAGTGATGCCATCTCCCTCCTCACCTTCTGTGCTTTTGGCAGAGCATGACCTCTGTGCCCCACCAGAGGGCGACAGGTGCTATCTTTGATTGTCTTACTGATGGTAATGGGTTCCTTTCAGGGTCTTGTTGCATCCCCCCTGTTTCTGGACACAGACACCAGAGAAGGAAAAACTAATAAAACTGTTGTTGTGCTTTTGCAGATTGCAGCTGTGACACCACTGTCCTACAAGAACCTGAGGGAGCGAGTGTGAAGGAAGTCGTTGGTGACTCACTTCAAGGATGTCAGCTGGAGCTGAGTTCCTCTTTTTTTAATCTGAAAAGAGGAACAAGAAAATTAGAAGAAAAAAAAAACAGGAACCGTTGAAACATTCTGACAAAGATGGAAGATTTCCGACATGTGTCTCTGTGTTCCGTCCTTTTTTTTTTTTTTTTTTTTTCCAAATCCCTAATTGAGCATGTCCGCTGAGCAATGCTGTGGTATTTTATTCTCCAAAAAAAACGATGACAGGCATGAGTTTTCCTTATCAAACTTTTTTTTATAAACGCTAGCTTACAATTGGAATGGAAACACATTTGCCTTGTCAGCAGCTGTGCTTGACTGCTGTGTTTTAACAAGCGGTCGTTATGTTAGCTCTGAGAAATGTTCACCTGCATGAAAGAAGAAGAAGGCACCAAAGTAAGTTTCAAACCCCAGGCGTTCTTCACTGTGTTCTGCAGTGTTCTTTTTCTCTTCCTCAGCGGTCACACCTTAAGACTCTTCAGTTACTGTCCTTTCTTCTTTTGTCGTATTTCATGCGTTTCGGCGATTGCACTCATCCAACAGGCCTGAACTGTTGTTAGTGACAGAATGTGATTTCAATCCAGCTCAGAGCTGCAAACGGGTCCTGGTTCATAGATGTTAGTTTGTCTCCTGTAGTGATTCCGCTGCCTCCTGACCACTAGTGTGAATCCTTGGAGGACTCATTTTACAAAATGGAGACTTATCACTCAGTCCAAAAAGTGTGTTTGTCTGTGTGTGTGTGAGTGTGTGCGTGCACAAGATTGAGAGAGATTAGAGATTTATGTAATGTATTCTGGCAATATTGTGGCAAAACTAAAGTTGTCGTATCTCAGAGGTAATTTAAAGAGTCCAGTGAAAAATGAGACGTTTAATCATATACATGTGAATTGCACTGTAGAGAGTATAATTTAAACCTAATCTGCTCACAGCCAAAAAAAGACGATTGTAACATGATGGGACTTTGTCCACACTGGTGTGACCAGTCTCTGTGTTTTTTGTATGTATGTGTGTGTATCCCTGTTGTCATATCAGAGAGCGGGAAATTCCTGTGTGTTGATGAAAACCAGGATTACTTCAAACCTCAGTGGTGACGTAGTTCTGTCCGACATTTCCTGCACTAGAAACCATGGTTTTCTCATCAAGCAAATTGTCATAATGACACATCCACACACAAATATGTACATTTCTGATAGCCAAGAACAACACACACAAACACATATTCACACCGCACTAAATGCACTCAGACACTCGGGCCTAAATTAAGTATTTAAAGTCTCGCTGTTACCCCTCCCCCGACGTTGAATTCAAAGTGTAAAGAGAAACGGTTTATTTTACTGTGCCATGTTTGTTCTTCTGATTGTGGTGGTTCAGCCTTTAACTTATTTCTAGTGCTTTCTACATTCCATTTAAACATAGCCATAGTTCATCAGAGACTGACAAACCTATATCGTACCTTTTGGATATTTATTTAAGTGTATTTTGACTCACAAATGCTATATTTTATGACATTAACCTTTTTATCATTTAATGATTATGATTATTATCGTTCGAGTATACCTGTGTTACTTCAGCGTGTGATGTTTGGTAATCTTTGTCACAAACACAGGCAGCCCCTCATTGACCTGTGAACCATCTGACATGTAGTGAACCTATAGTCCACAGTCTCACCTGGTTCACCTCCACCGACTGTGTTCTAATACCGAAAGAAAACTGTAACAGCATTTTAAACCCTCTGTCATTGAGTTTGATCTTTTTGTTTGTAAAGGAGGTTGATTTTGACCTGCTGACCTCTTGCCTGCACTGTGCCAGAAGATACTGAACGTCAGAGGACGCTGTTGTGGGGAGCGGGAGAGGGGGTTGGCCTGCTTTGTTTAATAAGAAAAACCTTTAAAGTGACACGAGAGACGCTATTTTCCTCAGATCCAATGTTTTGCCTGTCAGGTTATAATGATGAAGTAATGGACCGTATTTTTAATGCAACCTTTTTTCCAGCCACTTTTTTTGTAAGAAAATCAAAATGGCCAAAAAATACTTAAGCACGAGAGGCTCTGTGGTTGTGGACCCTGTCCCTGAATATGAGGGGGTGGAGGTCAGTCACCTTCAGGCACCTCAGCTGCCTCAGCACTGCAAACCTCCAAGCTGAATGTACCTCTTTGACACTATAGTATATTTAAAGTTTTCTCAAATAAAGCCGACTGTTTTGAAGATAGAATATTGTCTTTTTTAGAACAGTTTTCACAGCTGGTTCTGAGTGTTTCTGTCTGCCCTCTTTGTTTCCTTGTTTTAGGTTTGTGTGCGAGGGTAAGAGGGAGACCACACCAAGCAGATGCTGTGCAGCACTGAGCTGGTTGTGAGGCTAAGCTGCATCAGCTGAGTGGCTGTGACTCACCAACGCTGCCGCTCCATGTGTGGCCTCAGAGAAAACACCAGTAACTTCTGTAAATCCCTTATGGAGGACGAGTGCATGAATGTATATGTAATATGTCTGCAGCCACTGATCCATTCATAATAGCTGTGGGCTGAGCAGTGGGCTGCTGAGAAAGGCTCTGTGTGCTGATGTGTACACAATGACACCCATTCATATTTGTTCTGTCTGAATGTGAATTATCTGCCGTGCTCCACAGGGGAGAAGCTTGTTGGCACGGGACGCGATGCATTTTCATTTTCATAAGATATTAATTCTCTACTGTGTTTGCATTAATGTTTAGATGAAGCTGGACAGAGTGGTTTCATGAGCGTAGAGGCCAAATATCCCAACAATCCAGCCCACTGTAGTCCAGTCAGCAGTGGTGAGATGTAGGAAGCAGGGAGGGAGTGCTTAGTGAGAGCAGTAGTTGGGAGGGAGTTGGCAGTGTGTCAGCAGTCGACTCTTGAGCTGTGCTCAGTGCAGAGCTGACGCAATAAAGCTCTGAGACAGCAGGGGAGGGAGGGAGGGCCAGAGGAAGCAGACAGCAGTGTCCAGATGGAGCCTGTTTGTTGTGGAGTAGCCGACTGAGAGCTGTGTGTGTGTGTCGACAGTGGTGGATGTGAGGAGGAGCCCATCACACCAACTCTGGGCCACAACAGGACCACAGACCACGGCTTTCTCCTCGCTGCTCTCTTCTCCTACTCTATGCGGCTCAAGGTCAAGGCAGGACGATTCAGCTTGGATCCGGGGACGGCTGAGGCAGGTGGACCTAACTTTCTTGGTTGTCTGCTGACAGTATGGAGGACTAGAGGACTCTGAGGAGGATGTGAGGTCTGGGCCGCTTTCAGAACGTCTCAGGACGCTGTCACGGTGTTCTCGGAACCTGGACGAGTCCAGGGGGAATGGGCCCATCCGCACTCCAGGAGGGAGAGACCAAGGAGGAGATGGAGAGCTACCATGACCTGCTCCAGGCCAGCTCTCAGCTTGAGAACACACTGCAGCGTGAGTATATACATACTGTCACTTACAGGCTTTATGGGACGGCACCGTAGCTGATCGGGAACTATTTTCCATTACGCATCCCACTGCTCTGCTCAGCTCAGCTCAGCACAGTGCAGCAAACTGGGACCTGTTACTGCAGAAGTCGATTTACAGAACGGACAGATTTGTGGAACAGTTACACAGGGTAATCAGAGGGGTGTGTGTGTCATCTCCTGCAACTGTGGGTTATTAAAGGGATCATGGCTGGTTCAAACCATCACAGATTCACAGACAGGTGTCGTAGTAATATTTGCAGCCTGACTATCTGTCATGATAGAGGTTAGTCCAACACTTTCTTTAGGAGAATATGAAGCTGCTGTGTTAAATACTGTGTCGTATGTTGAATCATACACTCTGTGTCTGTTCCTGCAAATGATGAAAACATACCACTCTAAAAACATCCCTCAAATATGAACCCTGTGCCTGACAGTGCTGCAAAGGTGTCCTCTTACATATAACAGAATGGAGGTGTGATAGTGGAGACGTGAGAGTAGCTCCTGATGTGAGTGACAGCTCCACAGAGCAGCGTCCTCCTGAGGCTGATGTGATCTCAGCAGGTTAGGTTATTGTTTAATTGATGGACCGCTGCCTCTCAGATTCTACTCTGGGATTATTGTATCACTGAGTCACAGTCTCAGGCCCACAGAGGAAAAGAACCCCACAGCAGGTCTGATATTCTGATGAAATAAATAGAGATTTATTGATCATTGCTGTACTTTACTTTTCAACACCATAGTTAATCTCTCCTGCCTAACTCACTGTCCCTGTCATTAAAGACTCTCTTTATGAAGTTTCAACCATTATTGTTCGTCAACGACAGAAACTGGTAAAACTATATATAGAAAATACATACATGTATAAGAATACATATAAATATATATATACATATATGTCTACATATATGTGTATACAATATATAGCAGCTGGTATTGTCTTAGTTTTTCATGACATTTGCACTTAAACCCCCCCAAAACAAACATTTTTTTCCAGAGACATTGATGAAGTTTTACAGATTTGACGAGTTGTCTCACTTTCTCAAAAACCGCTTCTGAAACCAACAGTTGCTGAAACAATTCCAGTACACAGTACCTCTGTGTTTCACTTTCACAATGATTTCCATTTCTTATGCACAATGGACAGACAAAAAAAAAACCCTCAAATAATTTTAACCTCTGCTCAAACTGAAACTTGTGCATGAACACTAGTCACAGTCAAATATGTAACTGTAGCCAAAACATGCATAACTGGATTTCACAAAACAGAACAATGCCATAAGGAGCTTTAATCATGGTTTTAACATCCAGTTTTGGCTTCCAGTCATTTTTTGAAATTTTAACCTTTCTCGTCAGCCGCCCTCCAGTCTAATCCCCTGAGCACCGAAGGCTTTATTTAGGATAATACCTCATGAGGTTAAACCAGTGTGAGGTTAAACCTTTGTGTTATATAAACAGTTTGTGTCTGTGTGAGGTGGTTGTTGTTCTGTGAAAAAATAATATAAATATTTAAACATTTTACCCTGGATATATTTACTCTTTGTAGCATTACATATTTGCGTAACTTAATGCAGTGATTCCCAAACACTGTGTCGTGGCCACTGGTGTGAGTTGGCTGTAAGAGAGCATCAGGTGTCTCTGTGGGTAAGAATGGCCGAGTAAACACAGGTTATTTGATTTGGACATACGCTCACTGTCCACACAGTAGACTGGAAAAGGTCACGGTCTATGAGGACACCAGAGAATTATTAAAACATGGGGCTGAGCATGAACATCCTGATTAACTAGATAAATAGATATTTATGTGTCATTTATATTTCTTCTGGCCGACAATCTCTAGTCTATTTCACCCACATGAACTTTAAAACCTGATTACATACCAAAATCGTGTGAAATCATTTATGCTGTGGGAATCAAGAATCCTTGAATTTCCTCGACCATCAGTGTAATAGAATTACTCAAGTGTCAAAGACAGAAAGGCTGAACTATTCTGGGTTCAGAATCTGAAATGACCTTGTTTTATTGCTCTTTTTTTTAAATTTTTTTTTTTAGGTTTGTTGTTATTCTGTGTTCCTTGTGGAGTTGTGTTGAAGGCTGGCAACCAACGTTTAAAAAATAAAAAAAGTCACATTTACTTCAGTAAAACAGCCATTTACAATAAACCTGGCCTATTAAAAACACCAGCTCTTAAAGCACGGCTGGATACAAACCAAGAATGCACTTCACAGGTGACAGTACGACAGGTCAGACTTAACGGCTGGTGGGGCTCAATAAAAATGAGTGTAACAACTGAAGCTTTTCACCAAAGATGATACAATGAGCTGCCTTATAGGCTTTGAACTCAACTACTCTGAGTTTCCATCAGCTGACAGGCAGGAAAAAAAATGACCCGAGGCGGCAAGAGTGTGGAAAAGGACTTCAGTAACTTTGTGCATGCAACACATCAGGTCAGGCAAAGAGGAGAACTGTACTGTATAAATACATACTTTAAAAAACAGAAGAATCTTATTCAAACACAGGCTGGTAATGCTGGGATGTATACTGCATAAATGTGCGTCTTTTGCCATTTTAAACTTGGTATGTTAATGGTTAAGAGAAATGCACCGTAAATGTCACTAATGTCTCTAACGCCAAAAAAATAAACCCTCACATGAAGTCGTGTTTAACCATTTTATCCCCAATGTTCTCAGAAGAACGGAGAACAAATCCCTGCTGTTTGTTTTTTTATAGTGACGTACAAAGACCATTCACCTGCAATGAATTAACTGCCATGGGAAATGGATCTTCATAAAGACCCAGCATTCTCTCTGGGCTGTGTTTTAATGGTTACATAATCCCAGCAGTGTGACAGTAACTGATCCAGCTCACACACAGTTTGTGTGTCCACACTGGGTTCAGGTTCTTTCTGTTACAGACACACATCAAATATTCAGCAGGTGTCAGTGGAGCTCAGTGCTAACGCTCTGTCAATGTAGGAAGGACTAAAACCGCAGTGGAAAATAATATCACTGAGACAAAGAAACAAACACATTAACATTTGTCACACACAGAGAGACTGGACAAAAGGGAGAATGCAAATAAAATGAAAGGATATTAAAACTTCAATATATAAAAATATGTACTTGATCCTTTTATCCCTATTTGACTGTTGTGCTCAGTCAAATTGGGATTTCCGTTTTGAACTAAGAATCATTATGTCAACAGTAAATCTGTTGCTTGGTCCACCTCTGGGTCACGACCCACCATTTAAGAAGCACTGCAATGATTGTGCTGCTTCTAAGCCTTAAAAAAATGTTGATCTTCCTCTAGAGGTCGCTGTCCCTGTGAGCCTGAAGGAGGTGGGAGGCTACATTGAGAAACAGGTGGCCTATCTGTCAGGTGAGACCGTCCTCTTTAACCTCCCAGTTGATTCTGTCTCTTCCACGTCAGTTCAGGTCCCCCTCTTTGATTCTCACTCCATGCCTCTTGTTCCCAGGGGGCCGTGGGAAAGACTCCAGCGTTATCATCACCCTCCCTGAGTGCTCAGCCTTCAGTGACATTCCAGAGGAAGCTTTAGCCAAAGTCTTCACGTACCTCACCCTCATCCCTCGGTGTGTCCTGCTGCCTTCCCCCTCTCCCTCCTCTTTCTCTGCAGTGCACCAAAATAACTAGCATTCTGATCACAGCCCTGTCTTCACTGCACCTGAGAGGACTCAGTCAAATGTCCTTCTGATGTCCTCTTCTGTTTTTTTAAACCTCACTCTGCCAAGACACGAGTAAATTCATTGTTTCTCAAGTCTTTTTAATTATTTTAGATGCTCAAAACATTTTGAACAAGACTGGAGACATATTCCTCTTTCAGAATGACAACAAACTTCTGTGATCTCTAAATATATCACCATGTTATTAGCTAAGGAGTTTACATGTATACATTTAATTAATTTTTTTAAAAATTTATTTTATACTCTAATTCTTTAATAAGAGCCGTGGGTATTTGACTTGCCCTTCTGCCTGTAAGGACATGGTTCAGTAAGCTAAACGAATCATTTTAGATAAGTTACTGAACTAAACTGACGATGTACATTAGTGATATCATCGGTAAACATTATTGTCAGGAACTCTAAATCGAACTGATCAATTGTCATGTACCAATAATGACTAAAAACCAGCATAACCTCAATGTTTGTAATTTCCCGTGCAGTGCAAGGCAACCTGGAGTCAAGTTTATCATCATCTTAGACCGACGACTGGACACATGGGCATCAATCAAAACAGCACTCGCCAGAATAGCAGTGAGTTCCCGCCTCCATTTTAACCATCTTAATCCATCGCCATCCGCTGTGACGGAGATGCTGATTAAGTTTAGTTGCTGTCCAAGGTACTGAATCACAGCGTCAGCTCGATCGGTTTTACAGAAATTATTATTATTATTATTATTATTGTTGTTGTTGTTATTGTGTATTTACAGACTATACTCCCGAGGGTTGGGTGGTTCAGTGCTGAACTACTCATTGCTTTAGGTGAATGAGTAAGCAAAAACTGTGCGATGACGCGTGGGATTGGTGAGAGAGTTGGGGGAGGAGGAGGAGGAGGAGAGGGAGAAGAAAAAGGTGGTGTAGACAGAAACATTGCAGTCAACTCCTGCCACCCTCTGTCGGAGTAGCAGCGTCAGAGCTCAGGCAGCCGCAGGAGGGAGCTGCGTACCTGAGGGATTCTGCATCTTTTTTTCTTTTTTCTTTTTTTCCGGACAGCCGTGAACCTAGCATTTACTCGCGATGACCTCCAGCACCATGGCTGACTGCTTTTACCGGCCGGAAATCCCAAAGATCCGGCGGAACCCGGTAACTTAGTTCATGATGGTTTAAATGAAGCGTGTGAGGAGTTTGGCTGAAGTTTCTTCGACCGGTGGGCAGGGTTAATGCGGCAGTGTCTGCTGCTGAGCCCAGTGTAGCACTGCGGTGCACGGCGCTCGTCTGCTGCTTAGTCATGACAATGTCTGTGCATAAAAAGATGAATGAAACCAGATCATGTCTCTGTGCATGGGAGGCGGGAGGAGTTAGGGCATGTTTATTTCAAAACAAGACCCTGTGGCGTGAGTCTGCCACTGCAGTGAAGTCAGGGCAAATGAATGTCAAAGGATTCTCCACGTGTTAAAGGGGAGTTGGTATCAGGAGGAGACGTTGTATCTGCATTAGGACTGCGTTAGAAATGGAAATTTTTAATACAGTTTTTCTTTTTATCTATTTCAGCATTTTCTGTGGTGGATGTTCATCCCTATATTTCCAAATATAATGTACTCACACCTCAGTATGCTGCTGTAATGTACTGATGAGGACACGACTAACTTTACAGTCATGTCCTTCCCTGACCTGCAGTTTATGATGTACATAAATGTTGTAGAGACCAGACCTTGGATCCATTAGTCTGACACTAATGTACACTGTAACATTCTGGCTGATGTAGAGGACTTCAATCTGGTTGATGCTTCTTCTGAGGCTCATGTTTAAAAGTGTACATGAATGGACACGGTGCACATCACACTGTCCATGAATGTCATCGCTCTAGTGTCTCCTAATGTGAGAATCGTGTCCTTCCTCCTTCAGGCTTCCTTTCCTGGGAACTTACACCTGGTCCTGGTGCTGCGTCCGACCAGCTTCTTTCATCGAACGGTCACTGACATCGGCTTTCGCTTCAGCCAGGATGACTTCATGCTAAAAATGCCAGTAAGTTCCCTGTGTTACCAAATATGGAATATAAAATATGTTTCTTGTGTGTTTTTATTTCAACATATTCTTGATCTTTTTAAAATAGGTGCTCAAATCAAGACAAACAACAAATAAAAATATCTAGATAAATATTGCATCTCCTGTTTGTCTGAAGGTGGTGATGCTGAGCTCAGTCACAGACCTGCTGCACTACATCAGTGAGAACCAGCTGACGTCAGAGTTTGGAGGAACTTTGGACTATTGTCACAGTGACTGGATAGTTCTGAGAACGGTACTGGAACATCATCAGTTCTGAAACAGATTGGTCACAGAATGATCTCTGGATCAAAATGACTCCACCTGATACCATACAGTAAAATGACAGCTCACAATATTTTCACATTCATGAACCTGAGCTGATATTACTTTATAGTATGATTTCCAGGTCTGTCAAATCAAAGGGCAGCTGTGGATCAATCATGATTGATCATTAATCTTGGTGTCTACTTAACGACTAAGCCACATGAGGATATTATAGGTATTTTAAGTCTGAGATACTTAAATGAAACAAGAACTTTTTTCTACAGTGTGTATAAATAAGTTGTATATCAACTGTGTGTCAGAGCAAAACTAATGGATGGGCGGTGGAATTATTGGATGTACAGTACAGTGTGTACCATTCTGCATATGGGTTACAGGGGTTAACAATTTTAATCTCACTAATTTCACAAATTATTTCAGGCTTTGACATCTGTAATAAATGAACAGATTCACACCGTGGTTTCTGCTTCCTCCAGGCTATCGAAAGTTTTGCTGTCACAGTCAAAGACATTGCACAGATGCTTCAGGGTTTTGGCACGGAGCTGGCAGAGACAGAGGTGCCTGACAAAGGGAAAGCCATAGAGTATCTTCTGGAAAACCAAACTGCAAAGTACAGGAAACTCAAAGTAAGGTTTCACTAATTCACATATTTACTTCCTGTCAGGGTTAGAAGACAAAAACCATCAGTTTAGAAAATGTATCGTTCTTGACAGGAAGCAATCAGGTCAGTTTCAAAAGAAGGTCATCGTCTTCTCTCCAGCCTGGAGACTTCAGAGAAAGAGGACGACTGCCACTGGGACGTGAAGCTGGACTGGGAGACAGTGCAGAGGTCAGGCATCTCCAGGCAGACTTTGATAAAAAATTCTCTTGGATTTAAACCACAACAGGTTTGTTTATTTATAGCTAAATGAAAAAGTCTGAACCTGTAATGCTTCTTTGTAGACTTCTCGCTCAGCTCAGAGACATGGAGTCAGCATTTGATGGTTTCTTTGAGAAGCATCATCTGAAGCTTCACCAGTACCTGCAGCTACTGAAATACGAGCAAAGTTTTCAGGAGGTAAATTCCTGACATTCATGTAATTTTTTATTTTATTTTATTTACGATAAGTTTGGTCATCGACAACTGGTGTACTACATTCTTAGAAAAAACAAAACGGTTGGTTAGGTGCACGGTATTTATAAGTTATGTCAAAAACAGGGGGCGCTGTAAGAGTGTTTTTATAATGCATACATAATGGAACAGCTATTGAGCTTGTTAAAAGAGAGAAATATAACTTGAGTTTTCCTGGCATGCCCTTCTAGATTAAAGCGTACCAATACTGCAGTATCCTGTAGCGTACTGAATGCTGTGACACAGATAGAACAGTTCACACAGTAAAGACAGTGTGAGAAGAAAGCTGGTTATGCAAGCAACGAGCTGTAAAGAACCGAGACGAGGCAGAAGAATGTGGAGGAGGCAGCAGCACGTATAGAACGTCCTTATTGTCTGGACTACAAAGAATGTGGACTGAAGAAAAGACAAGACATATTTTACATGTGTGAAAACCTGTGTTCAAACCAGCTGTAAAAACCCTGACACACGGTGGAACGATGTCACAGTAGGATGTACTGCATGTGCAATTACAAACTCATTTGTTTTTGGTTGTTTCTTGTTCAGATGGAGTTGTGTCTGGGACATCTGACAGCTCAGGAGAGAGAGTTCTCTGTGGCTGTAGAAACTCTGGCTCAGACTGAACAGGCTCTTAAAAAGCTGAACACGCTCGAGTCTAACGCACAGGTCAGTTTACACCAGTGTTTGCTTTGATTCTTAGTCTCAGTCGTTGTCTTTATTTCAGTTGTAACTAATTAAGTAATAGGTATTTTATTCAATGGAACTGTTTTATTTTTTTTGTTTAGTTTGAGCTGCCAAAATATCAAACATTATTTGACTGAACTTGTAATTTAATATTTATAAAACTCTAGCATTTTACTGAACATTATTTCTATTTCTATTCTATTCTATTCTATTGTATTCTATTCTATTCTATTCTATTATATTGTATATTATATACCTGTGCTGAAACCATCCGTCTTCTTCATCAGGAGGTGGTGTCCCGGGCTCAAATCATCATCCTCCATGGACACCAGCTGTCGGCCAATCACCACTTTGCCGTGGCTCTCATCATGCAGCGCTGCAACGAGCTTCGCCATCACTGTGATACACTCAATGCTGCTCTGAGGTCCAAACACACTCATCTTAAGCACACACACCAGCTGCTCATCTCCCTTGGTCAGGTTAGTTCCTCCACACACACTCACACATCAAGACTCTAAAACATTTGATGCGTACACTCAGATGTTCTCTCTACATCTTCTCTTTAGGCTCAAACGTGGTGTGATGATGCAGCCTACCTGCTGGCCAATCAGCTGGTAGAAAACTGTCAGTCTAGGCTGGGGGCCCAGGCTGCATTAAAAGACATTGAACAGTTCCTGGGGGGGGCGCCATCCATCCTGAGCACAGGGGCTGACATCTTGAAGATTGAATATGAGGCTGTGGTCACACCTAATCTGCAGGTGAGGTCTGAGGTTGTCGAACTCTTACCCAGAAATCAGCAGTAACTCACCTGTCTCTGTGTTCAAACTCAGCTCTTTTCTCTGTGTTCTCTCTGTGTTAGGCTCAGATTGGTAAAACCTTTGAGAAATATGCAGCGGTGCATCAGATGATTGAGAACCGACAGACTTCCCTGAGGAAACTGGCTGATAAACATGTGAGACCCATCCAGCTGGTGACCCCCAGACCAGAAAACCCACCACACTCCAAGTCCCCTCTCTTCTCCCCCAAACATGGTACAGTACACCTGCACACTGTTTCCTGACACACACAACTCATGCCCTGCTGTAGGTCCTCAGTAACTGTATCATTGTAGCTAATACAAATACAAGACTCACTGACTCTTCCTTCTCTGTACAGCCCTCACACATGTTTAACATGGCCTCACTCTGACCAGAACAGATTAGTGTCAAACCATTTACAATCCGCATCCCGAGTATTAAACCACAGATGCTATTAAGCAGATTCTGAATTGTTTCAGTTCATCAAATTATCTCAATCACTATATTTTTGTAATGTACAATACAGTACAGTGCAGTACAAAACAGTACAGTACAGTAGAGTGAACCTCAATCGTAGTGACTCGTCAGATCATTAATGCGTCATAAATGTTGGTTTTGCACCAGCATCATTCTCCTCCAGGCTTTTTATTTAGCCTAAACAACACACAGTTGACTTGTAACAAATGAACCTAGGCTGGAGTCACCCTTCCTCTCATCCATACCCTGTATGGGGTCCCGGGCCCAGCAGCAGTCCCTGCACTCCTTGCATCTTTCCATGCTATTGCAGGGCCCAGCAGCAGTGCCTGCACTCCTTGCATCTTTCCATGCTAAAATTAGCACATCACAGGTTCCCAGTGAATGGGCCTAAGGTGATGCTGACTGGGCTGGGCCGGGCTGGTCAGCAGGCCACTGGGCTACAAACAAGGTAGTCATACATATAATCAGTCCACTGGGAACGACAGCGCTGTTCTAACAGTCCACATACAGTAGATGCCGTGTTATATGTGTTTCATATCACATTAAAGAATGTTTCATCTTCTTCGCGTCTCGTGGGGTTTCACACAAAAGCAGCAGAACACAGCAGAACCCTATTAATACTGTATGTTTAATTTGACGATTTCTGTTTGATTGTTTGTGCTGCGAGTGCACACGTCTGTGTCCAGTGAGTGTATGAAAGTGAAAACAAAATTAACAGGCGTGTCTTGGATGTCCATTCATGTCTTTAAGGCTTTGTTCTTATTAATGAGAGCCTCACAATCAGCGTGAGTGTGATGCTGATGCCCTGTGAGGGTTCTTTGTACTGGGAACAGCAGCTTCTGAGCACAGGAGATGAAGGAAACTGGGCTGAGCTTTGATTAATTTTACACAGGCATACACACATATATGTGCATGTTTAACATGGTACGGGGGGGGGGGGGGGGGCCCAAATACTGCTCGCCATCTAAGGTATCAGAAGGAATCAGAAGAACTGGAGAAAAAAAGAAGGAAATATGTGGTGCCAAACGCTGCGTTAGATCTGTTTCATAGTGTTTTTTAAGACTTAATCATTTCAATTGATCTAAAAGCAGAGGTTGTAAAACCTTTTTCAGGGTGAGTGTCTTACTTGTCCCCCATTGCCCCATAGTTGTCCTGGTTTATATGCATAGAGAAATATTTGAGCAGCAACTCCGAAGAATATAATTATAATAAGCTCCTTAATAAACTGCTGCCTTGTTTGTCACAGCTGATGGTTTGAAGTTCACCTTTGACCTCTCGTTACCTGGGAAGAGATCATCACGTAAGACCCCCCACACAAGAAAAGTAAGAAAAATAGTCAAAGATATGCATTCATTTAACGTTCACAGTATTTTTTAAACTATAATGTTAATGCAATGTAAAAATGTATTCAGATAGAGGTGATCCATGACTACCAGGAGAGTCCCGGCTGCGTCTCCTACAGTCTGGAGGGAGACGACAGTCCAGATCTTCTGAAGCGGTGAGGAAGACAAGAGGAGGTTTGAGTTGGTGCTCGGAGCTCCTCTTGATGTTGTTTACTCTGGGATTCTCTTTGTTTGTTTGAGCTAATGATACCCTCTGGCTCCTGTGTGTGTGTGTGTGTGTGTGTGTGTGTGTGTCACAGTCATGTGATGAGGGAACTCATAGAGACTGAGAGAATCTACGTTGAAGAGCTGCTGTCAGTGCTACTGGTAAAGAAAACCCCAAAACATCAAATAAAGTCTGTAATCTTTGCCGTGTGTTGAGACTCAGAGCACGATTCCCTTTGTTCAATTATTTCTGCTCCAGGGTTACCGGGCAGAGATGGACAATCCAGAACTTTCAGGGCTTCTGACCCCAATCCTGCACAGCAAGCGAGACGTTCTCTTTGGAAACTTGCCCGAGATTTACAATTTTCACAGTAGGCAAGTGATTCATGGAAGACATTGAATTTATCGTTGATGTGTTCGAACCATAGATTATTTATAAAAAATGGACACAGAGTCAAAGTTAATAAGATGTTGATCAGCTTCTAGTGGAAAAATGACTCTTGTGTTGAACAGCTGTCAGCACTGAAGTTGATGTCATATTCAAGTCATGTTTTTTCCTGAAATCCAGGATCTTCCTCCAGGACCTGGAAGGATGCCTGGAGGCCCCTGAAGGTGTGGGAGCTTATTTCCTAAAGCGGGTGAGAAGAAACATATACTGCAGACTGTGTACACTGGGAGCTAACATTAAATATACAGTATGTTAAGTGAATGTCTCTCTCTGAACGTGTGTCTCTTTTTATATCTCCCCCAGAAAGAGAGTTTTCAAATGTACGAATGCTACTGTCAGAATAAACCACGCTCTGATGCTCTGTGGAGACAGTTCTCTGACTGTGCCTTCTTTCAGGTCAGCCCTGCCTCCATTTCACCACCATTTATATATTTTTAATTTGTTATGTTCTATTTTTAACATGTCATGTCCAAAACTGACTCAAACCCAAAAATAAATCACAGTCAACAAACAAAACCTTTTTGTTTATTCACCTCTGTCACTGGTTTTTTTAAGCTTTCTTGTCTTTCTTCTGAAGGAATGTCAAAAAAAGCTGGAGCACAAACTGGGTCTGGATTCATACCTGCTGAAACCAGTCCAACGCCTCACGAAATACCAGCTGCTGTTAAAGGTAATTCATGATAATCTTGGTCTAAGTTTTAGGTTTTTTTTTTTATTGGATTTTTTTTGGTGCTTTTTTAAACAGGTGTTTACAACTTCTGATTAAAATTTGAATTTTCCTTTATTTCTATTAGCCTTTCCTCAACAATGTAAAAACTATCACATTAATAAAGACGTGTTAATGCAGTTACTCGATGTGCTGAAGAGCAAAGGATTCTGGTCTGTAAATCTCTGCACTCAAGATATTTTACCGTTAATATACACTACAACTTCCTGCCACAAGAGTGTGCTGTTTTACTGACTATAGATATTCAAGTAGACGTATTTACTATCTTTGCTGTTGTTTTGTGTCTGCACTCAGGAGCTGCTCAAATACAGTACCGACTCCGAGGGAACCTCTGAACTGCAGGAGGCGCTAACAGCCATGCTGGACCTGCTCAAATCTGTCAATGATTCCATGCATCAGATCTCCATCACAGGATATGAGGTGAATTAGCGGCGTGTGTCTGCAGCGTAGTAAATAAATGCACTTTAACAGAATGTGTGATTCTCTGCAGGGAGACCTCTGTGAGCTGGGCCATGTGCTGATGCAGGGCTCCTTCAGTGTGTGGATCAGCCATAAGAAAGGCCCCACACGTATGAAGGAGCTGGCTCGATTCAAACCCATGCAGAGACACCTCTTCCTTTATGAGCGAGCTCTTCTGTTCTGCAAACGGAGGGAGGAGCACGGAGACGGCTGTGACAAAACCCCATCCTACAGCTTCAAGCACTGTCTGAAGGTCGGTCCCTGTGTTTAACCTGTGTGTCTCAGAGGTGTGAACCACACATACATGACACACCATGTAGTGATGATGATGAAGAACACAGTCATTCGAGGTGTCATTGGTAAAATCTTTGTTTTTTTGGATACAGTATAATATTGTTCACTATATTTTATTGCTGGGTCTGGAATCAACATCATACTTTGTCCACTACTCATGTTTACCCATGATCTTTATGGAAATATGTTCTATATAAATTATTAAATTATTGATTAAATGATATAATTAATAACTATAAAATAGTTATTTATATTTTATTATATATAATATTATATTTTATTGTCTCCTACAAACACTAGTTCTCAGATCAGAACATGTTACTGAATTAAAGAAAAATGAATAGTACTAATCCCAAATGATAATTTGAATATTTTTGTCTCTCTCTGTCTTGTCTGACAGTATCAGGTTTAACAACAACCGTCTCTAACAGTCCTGTCTCTCTGCTTGTATTTGTTTCCAAGTACGTGTTAGAATTCCACACACGTACTTCTTTGTACTCCCTGAGTTTCTGCTACTGCGTAGTTTGTGTGGTGTTAAAACACCACCTAGTTGATGTGAGCTGATGTGAGCAGTGGAACACCACTGGTATCAGCAGCAGCGGCTTCTGTTTTTGATTCATTATTGAGGATGTGGTGAGGAAGCAGTTGTACATCAGAGATTTGTCTGAATGTAAGTGTTCTGACAGGACAGATGTGAGACATGATGTAAGTCTGATGTATAACCTGCTCTTCTCACTGTCTCCGTGTGTCGGTGTTAACGGTGTGTGTGTGTGTCTCCTGACAGATGACTGCTGTGGGAATCACAGAGAATGTCAAAGGAGATGTGAAGAAGTTTGAGATCTGGTACAGTGGCAGAGAGGAGGTGTATATAGTTCAGGTAAGGTAAAAAAAAAAATCCAGAAAAACTTTCATACGATTGCCTTTAGTAGAGACGGCTCTGAGCGCCACCTCCTGATTCGTCCTCCGTATCAGTAAGTACGGCATCGAACTACAGCTGTGTTAATGCTGTGGCTACAAAGTTCTACCTACAGGATGTTGTAATGATGTGAAAGTCTTGTGCGGACTGTTGCAACATCTCCTGCTGTCTCCCAGGCTCCCACCGTGGAAGTGAAGATGGCCTGGCTCAATGAGCTGCGCAGAATCCTGACTAACCAACAGAAGCTGCTCAGAGGTTCGTAAAAGAAGCAGGATCTGTGAAGCTGACGTTTGAACCGGAAACTCCTCAGGACATTAGCTCTGAATCCTGTGTGTCATGACATGTTGCTTTTAATAGGATAAAAAAATAAAGTCACATGACTGATAGAAAAGTCTTTCTCCTTCTAAAAATGCAGCGTTAAAGACCTTGACCTGATCTATTCAAATAGTGGCTTGCGTGACACATGTGGCATTTTTTTAATTATTATTATTTACAAACGTCTGCGGCTCAGCTAAGCTAATGCTGTTCTTCAGCCCCCTTTCTCAATTTCTTTGTCTCTGGCTGCCTCACTGCCACCTAGTGGCTCTATTTTTCTAGTAACTATTTCAGGCTTCCTTAACACTAACATAAGAAAAGGAAAAATGAAAGAAAGAACAATGGTCAATGCTAATTGGATTATTTTTATGATTCTAAAAAATACATTTCTGGATGTTGTAACATTTGAAATATTGTCATTAGGAGAATCTTATTTATACTCTAACCACTGTAAACCTTTGTTCTCTTCCTGTAGATGAAGCGTATCAACATGGTCAAATGGTTGAACATATGCAGCTTTCCCCACCGATCCCTGAGAGGTCAGTGTCTGTGAAGTATGGAACATGACTTAGACTTTAGTCTGACAGGGACGGACGTGTGCAGAACATATCTGTGGTTTTAAAGCACTGCTAAACTTTGCTGAGTTTATCTGTTTGGTCACAGCTTCGGTGACACTAATAAATGATTTGCCATTGCTGTGGTAAAGACGTTGTATGGTTGGTAGAAGCTCTGTGTGGGTGTGGTGGTCTGTGAGGTCTGGTTGCATATCCCCACTCCTGCCATCCACCCCAACTGCAGGGGCATGCGGCCGTCCAGAGGGGTCCTCAGGGGCTGTCTGCCGGGGTTGGACTTTGTCTCTCTGTCGGCTGATGTGTTTCTGTGCCTTCGCTCCCGGAGCCCTCGCCCCAGAAGTCCCCGGCAACGGCCCCGGCCGCGTCCCCGTCATCGCCCCCAGCGCCACTGACCTGCCCTAACACGCAGTGGTAATCTTTGCCTGGCTCACTTCGCCCTGGCATGACCCACCTGCCCTGCCTTGGGGTCCAAAAAAAAAAACAAAAAAAAAAAAACAAACTCCAGGGCCTGTGCCTGCACACTGATCCTCACACTCAATAACCTGCCCTAACACGCAGTGGTAATCTTTGCCTGGCTCACTTCGCCCTGGCATGACCCACCTGCCCTGCCTTGGGGTCCAAAAAAAAAACAAAAAAAAAACAAACTCCAGGGCCTGTGTCTGCATACTGATCCTGACATGCAACATGCATTCTGGTTCATTACTGACTCCCTTTGACATGCTGACAGGCCTGTTTCTCAGTGGCTTTTTCCCATGTTGTCTCTGACATAGTAAAAACCAACACCCTGAGTTCTGCTTCTGAGATATTTGCTATTTTGCATGTCAATGCAAAGGGCAAACAAAAAGAGAAGTTTGGGCTTCATTTCATTCAATTTTAATTTATTTCTTCATGACAGATGCTTTTTAAGATGGGGCTCATTTCTTGAGATCTAGTCGTCAACCGTTTGCAGTATTTGATTGTTTGAAAAAAAAAAACAATCCCTCAAAACTATGGATCTTGATAAATGGAGGCCAGATCTTCTGTTGTGTTGATACATGCTGACTCCCTTTTCCAGTGAGTGCTTTGTCACTCCATGATTCCCACTCTTTACAGAGGAGCTTGCACATGGCTGCTCTGTGTTCTCTCTGCTGTCTGCTGATGCCTGAGTGGTCATGACTGTGTGGGAGACAACAGGACAGAGTTGGTCCTTGGCACTGATCTGGAGTCAGCTACACTGTGTGTTTGCTTATTGATATGTATCAGATTTAGGAAGTGTTAGCTGTCCCTGGATTGCTTGCCTAAGGATAACCATCTATCCTGAATGTCTTCTGCTACAATATTTGTACTCATCTGTTGTATGGTGCTGTTCACCCAGCAAACAGCAAAGGGCGTCAGTGAGCTCAGAAGAGACAGAGTCAGGGAGGAGCAGTCCAGACCCCCAGCCTCACTCCCCTAAACACCAGCACAACCGCAGGAGTGAGTACAACGTGATTAAAAACTGTGATGATGAAAAAACCCTTCAATTGTGAAAAGTGATGTCACTGTTGCAGGTTGGCCTGGAGCCAATCAATCAAGAGGAAACTGTGAGGGTCTGGAGGAGTGGTCTGGAGGTCCAGATGTTTTTAACCCTTCTGACACAGATGATGGCGTTTTACTGGCAATGGTGAGACTGAAAAATAGATGATCTCAAATGTTGGCGTCTACTTTATCTGTTTCTATTGTTCCATTCTTTATCATCCTTAGATCAGGGATAAATAAAAGTGTTGGCCTCTCCCCTAGTCTCCAGGCAGATACAGGGCTTTGGCTGACAGTCTTCAAAACGGACCAGACAGCATCACAATCAAATGTGGAGACAACATTCAGCTGCAGTATGAAGAGAAGGGACGCTGGTGAGGTTTAAAAAAATAAAAAATAAAAAATATTTATATATATATAAAGCATATATATATATGGAGTCCTCTAATACAAATGCAGATTTGTTTTTCTATTCTGCTTTCATTTAATGTAAGGAAACATTTGTCTCATTTTTCTCTGCTAGTCTAAATCTCTTTCTAACTCCCATTTTTTCAAGGCTTGTGAAAAACCTGAGTCGACGACAGGAGGGCTTCGTCGCAGCTGCCAGCCTGCGGCTGATTGTTGGTCACAGTAGCCGAAGACACTTCTCCAGACTGGGGGGTAAAAAAAAATAAACTCAACACGAACAAACTCCTAAACTAACGAGCTACATTATTTTTTAAATGTTTTTTTCCCCTTGTAGATCCAGGAAACCTGAAGGTGAGGAAACTCAGTTCCCCGTAGAGAAGGAAAAGCACAGAATGTGAATAAAATATTTCCTGCAGACACAGGAGGATGAGACTGAGCCATACCTGATATGTTAGTGATGCACTATCGTCTACACACACACACACACACACACACACACCCCCGTTTGTGCTGCAGAGTTGACCTGAAGTAGGAATGTCTAGGCGTGTACATAAGACTTGGTCGACGATCTCATTGGTCCGCTCTCTGACATTTGTGGAGGTGTGGGGTGGGGTCGTCACACGAGTCCGTTCTCCTCTTTGGATTCGTAGAGTTCCTCCTGTTTCATCCAGATCCATTTTCTGAATGTGAGTCTGCTGCTGCTGCGACAGTGGCTCCTTTTCCAAACTGTGGATTTTTTTCTCCAACCTCTTTTACAAACCTAAACTTGAAGTTTCTCTACCTGAATGTGTTCATTTGTGTCACTGCTGGACTGATGCTCTCCGAGGACTTGGCCTGAAACATTTCAAACAGAGACTTTTCTACAGAACCATGGTCATTTTACAGCACTTATTGTACTGTACGTCAGCGTTTCATCTTGTAGTTGGTTAGTTGATATTTTTCATTCGAACTCAGCCTCACTGTGTTTTTCTAAAGTTACAGAAAGTCAAAAACACCAAAATGTGCCATACCATAATGCCTTTCATTTCCTGCTTTGTATATACTGTTAGCTAGTCAGATCGTGTTGCTTTTACTTGAACTAATAATTATTATTAAGATGCACTTTAATATAAGAGGAAGAAAATATAGGAACACACAGCCACTTTGTTTTGTTTTTCTGGTCTTATATATGTAAACATGTTAAGTTGGTACACTTGCTAAAGAAATGTATCTTTGTTATAGATCTAAACATTTCTCCTTTGGTAAAAAAAAAAGGCCTTTAAACAGAAAATTAATTTGGAAATGACCTGCAACACACTGAAAAGCTGTGACAGACCCAGAGGTCAAACCCCTTCTTTAATACTTATATGGGATATATAATATGGGAACTGTAGACTACCACGTGATCAAATAACAGAAGACTCTAGTTTGATTCCCCCTCTTCATAATGCACTCGAACCTTTCAGTAGCAGAGGAACCTGGACTGCAGGCCGGACAGGTGAACACACAGACCTGATGTTTACAAAGCCACAGGCCACGTGGTTCTTGGGAAAGTGTGTTTACATGATGGGAACAAATGTGTGTCAACTTTTTACTGATGGATTAATATTTAACTTTATTACCAAAGTACAAATTTTTATTTTTAGAGAGTGTACCAACTTCCTGGTTTTGTTTCGGTCGCTGCTTCACGCCTCCTACTGTATTATTACTACGTGCTACGATGTGGTTCATGATGTCACTTCCCCTGTTTGCTCTTGAATCATGTGTTAAAGGGGGGGGGCAGCCCCCCCCCCTGCACACAGACATGTCAGTGATGGTAATGTAGGACACAGGAGGATATGATGAAAAGCAAGTGTAAAGCATTCCTGGCTACGCTGCCGTGAACCAAACCGCATCATTCCCAATGGGATCTTTCTGGATTTGAGTGTCGGTCAGAGCACGGAGAGGAAGAGGGGGAGTCAGATTAAGAGAAACAGTGAGAGATAGAAAGAAAGAGAGATGATGATGATGATGGTGCTCTGTGATTCCACCTTCATCACTAAGTCAGATTGTTTCCTCAACACCGTTACAGCTCCATTAATCTTGGGTTTCCACAGTAAAAGGGATCACGGAGCCAACGTGATTCACAGCCGCTGCGTTAACACTTAATTAAATATTGATTGCAGACTTATATAAATTTGCCACATCGAATCACGGCCCCCGTTGGATGGCTGCTTTTGATAAGCTGTGTTTGATATGGAAATGAGTGAGGAGAGTAGCAGCAGGGGCAGCTTCCTCTCCCACTTTTCCGACGTGTTCATTTATTTATTTCTCTGTCATGTGATTCCTTCATATGGTGAAGTCAGTGTTTCCATACATTTACAAAAGTGCTGCCCGACTCCAGAAAAAGCATGCTTTTGTTTTGATTTGGCTGTTGGGAAAGTTCAGATTTTCTTGGACGTTAATACGAATGCTGCAGGTTTTGCACAGTTCCAGGTTGGAAAAGAAAGAAAACGATTTTGCTCGAGCTTGGCGTTAAAATGCATGGTGTCTTAACAATAGGCTGTTTAAAACTGGGATCTTTGGTTCAGCTTGACTGCTGTATGAAGTGATCCAATAAAAACGAGGTGTTTATTGCAATAATTATTATTTTTGTTTTAGTCAATAAAATATTTTTAAAAAGGAAATCTACATGTTTGTCTAAACTGAAGGGCTGCTGTTCAGTAAGGTCCTGGTTAATTGTCCCCTTTTCCCCGCCGTTTCGTTTTTCTACCAGCAGAGGGGGGTGTTGTTCTCTTACATAATTCTATTGATATTATTTTGTAACTTCCGTTGTTCTCTTATTCTATTGATATTATTTTGTAACTTCCATCCATCCATCCATCCATTTTCATCTGCTTATCCGTTACCGGGTCGCGGGGGCAGCAGTCGCCACCCAAATCACACTGCACCGTACCAAACCTTCCTGCGGGTGGTGAGTCCACCTAACCGGGATTCGAACTTGCCCAGGAGGTGAACCCTGGGGTTCCACCAATGACAGAGACATTGCCTCTGGGCCAAAGCGCCACTTATTTTGTAACTTGCAGTTTTGATTTAGATTTAGAGATATTGCATATTATTTTAATTTATAATTGTTTTACATTTAAGTTTCAGATTTATAAACATGAACTCATATAAATGATTAAATGAATATGAACAAAGTAGAGTTGCATACCAAAATAGAAAATATACAGTCATACTTTATCTAAACACCATTTCAGGATCTTCTACGTGCGCTACAACCCTGTCTTATCTAATCCCGTGACCTGGTTTATCCAGTTGTAGTAAAGAGACACCCGTGTGTACACACCATATTTGCCATCCTTTGCACACTCTTCCCCCCAGCTCACAATGCCCGTCAGGAACCACGTGTCATGGATGCGGTTTGCATGCGGACCACCGCTGTCCCCCTGACAGGCGTCTTTGGCCACGTTATTGTATCCAGCACAGAACATGGAGTGGCTGATCTTGGTGCTGCTGCTGTGTGTACAGTCTGTCCGGTCTACCACCGGGATCTCCACCTTCTGCAGCGTGTTCGACGTAGCGCCCATGTAGCGCATCCGACCCCAGCCGCTGACTGTAGCCGGGGAGGACGTGGTAATGAGGGCCTCAGTAAAAGCCTGCGGTCCGATGCAGATGGGACGAACAGTGGTGGAGAACGTGATGGGGGTTTTGAGGTGCAGCAGGGCGATGTCGTGGTTGTACAAACTTTCATCAGCGTCGTAGAGTGGGTTAACGTGTTTCTCCAACACTTCAAAATCCTGCTCTGTGTCTTCTTGGATGAGGATGTTGTATTCACCTGCAAGAAGAGACGTTCAATACTGGCACATTACTGACAAAATAAAACTGAATAAAATGTTACAATTTTACAGAATAATCCTTTTTATTTACAGGCTTTTTTCCTCTCAACATTTATGCCTTTGTGTTGTAACAGCAAACTCAACCTTAAATTGGAAAATTCCACCTGCGCTCTTCTCAACCCCTGCAGCGGAGAGTGGGAATCTACATGTTACTAGTTAGTAAATGGAGAGGAAAAGAATCTGAAACACTGACTCCATGAATCTTTGATGAAATTCTTATTTGAATATTAGTGGGACGAATAATAACCTATAGATATCTAAATTATGGATACATCGTTATATATTTATAAACTATACAGAGCTACATTATTCAACTACAGTAGGAGAGGGGTCCATGTCCATATAAATATACAGTATATGGCCATTTAACCTAATCACCCCCCCCCCCACCAAACTAATTACACACAAGTTTGTCAGTTACAAAGCATCCAGGAATTGAACCGATGACCATCTTGCCGTCGATAACAACATCAACCACTCTACCATCCTGAGGCACTAAACTCTCTATAACACAGAAGAAGAAATCAGTGAGTCCTGTTCTTACCTATTCTGACGATGAACTCTTCCTCTATCTCCACCAGACAGTGAGCAGCAGTGATGACCCAGCTCTGGCTGAGGATGGAGCCTCCACAGAACAACTCACCACTGGACCGTAATATCAAGGCCACCTGAAGAAGAGCAGCTGTGAATAACAACTCCAGCTCAGGTTCCTGTTTGTAACGAGGCCTCGACACGATTCACTGCTTCAATTTCCATACACTCTACCTGCCATGGGATCTCCCCACTTGTCACCGCCTCACCCCCTACGATGCGATGAAATGGTTTCTCCATGGTCTCCTCCGTGTCATTATAGGACCACAGGTCGTTCAGAGACGGGCTTGGGTCAGGAGGGGCTGTGGTCGTAGCAGATGCAGTGGTGTTGACGGGAGGAGTGGAGGAGGGAGGAGATGTGCTGGAGGTGAAGTTGCTCAGTGACGTGTTAGCTCCTGTGCTGTCATTGTTGAACATAGACCTCCTGAATCCTTCACTCACTTCTGTCAGCTGCCACCCGGAAATTCACCTGGTAACACAAGACACGTTCTAAGTGAATGAGACTTTATTATTGTAATGTTTAGCACAGAGTTTGAAGAGAAAAAAAAACCTGATGCAGTACCTTCTGGTTTACAGCTCCCGTCGTCCAGCAGCTTGTATCCTGTGGCGCAGGAACATGCAGCTCCAGAGTTCCCCATGGTCTCACAGAAGTGCATACAGTCGCCGTTGTTCACGTCACACCTCTTTGCTAAGGCTGACCAGGACAGGTACGTACATATATATAAATTATGCAGATAATGCTTTATGGCTTACGTCTGCTGAGTTAAAAAATGTCTGTCAAATCAAAAACCATAATATAAAGTCTGTCTGTGCGATTGAGTGGTGGCTGGAGTGGTGCAGTGACAGTACTGCTTTCAGCCACTAGAGGGCTTCAGGTTTGAAAGGTATCTAGTGTGTCACTGTACAGTCGACCACTTTGGCTTCCCCTGTTAGAGGGACGAGCTGGAAGTGATTGTTCAGTGTATGGGTGGGATTCTGGTAAATCCAGTTTCTGAAAGGACCAATCAGATTTCAGAACCTAAAACCACAGTAGAGCTGGACACAGGGCACTGATTTAATTAGTCAGTGTCCCTTGTCTGGCTGATCTTATACACTCAACAGATTTGTCATTTATCATGTAGCAGACGTGGGTAATTCCATTTTACATCCAGCCGGAGGAGAGGAACTTACCAATCTCACATTTGATGCCAGTGAAGCCGTGGAGACAGGTGCAGGTGAAGGAGCCCAGGTTGTCTTTACAGGAGCCTTGGTTCAGACAGGGGTTGGGCTTACACTGGTTTCCATCTGTGGAGGTCCACACACAGATGTTCAGCTCACAGACTGCATTTCTAACATGTTTGGCTTATGAAATAATAATAATAATAATAATAATAAGAAGAAGAAGAAGAAGAAGAATGTATCCATGCCGATATATCCAGCCCAGAACTCCATCTACAACAATAAAAACAGGGAATAAAAGGTAAATATATTTATAAACCAACTTCGGTGACATCATATCCACCTATAACCAACACATACCGTCTGCTCATCGTCCTCAAATGTCTCTCTGGCCTCTTCAAGGTCACAAACCTCCTCCACACACTCTCTCTCCAGGTTTCCCTGCAGGAGCTCTTCGAACACTCCCGTGTTGTGACGTTTCTGTCTCCTCAGCAGACTGACAGCCGCCCGGCCGGAGAGGAACACTGGGCCCGGAGCTGCAACATGAGGAGGGAAACAAAATTAAGATCCAATTCCAATCATTTATTTAGACTCATTCTGTTCTGTTTAGTCTTCAGTTTAACGTCAACAAACGCTACACTCTCTCCCCCTGTGGCACAGGCTGTAACTACACCTGAGATCTTAATCTGTGGTTAAAGAAAGAGATTATTCAAAAAGTAAAGTTCAAATACCTGGAGAAGCCAAATGGAAGCTGCACAGCAACAAACTCAAAGACACTAGCTTCATTTTCAAAGTGCAGTGATGGCTCTACACCTGCTAACTCCAAAGTACAAACTTTACTGTTTGAACACAGTTTGTTTATTCAGGGGGGAAAAACCCATCTGTCTGAAGAAGCGGAACAGTAGGAGTGACGAAAACAAGTGAATCACCACTAAATAAATAGATTTGAGGAAATCTCAGATTCTACATTCTTCAACATTCAACATGTTGTTATGTTACATGTTCTCAGTATGTCGAGATTACTGTTCTATACTTATTGGTCCGGTCAGTTACAATTCAAACACAGTTACAGTTCAACTATTTTAAATTTCCATAGTGAGTTCAAGTGAAATTTGTTTATGTGATAAAAAATAAAGTAGCTACAAAATGCACTTTTGGAATTATACCACTGGATGGCAGCCAAACACCTTAACCGTTATTCACGTCATAACAAGAGCCTAGAAGTAAAAGTTTTATAGTTTTACTATATTGTTTGACTCAATGTCTTATGCGTGTGTTATATATATATATATAGTATAGTAAAATATTAAATTAGCTCAATCTAATTGTACAGAAAACATATCTGCTATATATGATCCTTAATTAAAAAAGAAAACAAATATTCGAGTTGCTAAATCTGACACTGTGTTTTTTCTTTGGTGAATTAAATGTCCATCCTACCTAAAGATCCCCAGTGCCACTCTGTAGACCTCGGTAAGTGAGGATATTTTCAATATTCTGTTTGCAAACTTCATTTTATTTCCTTGAATCTGATCTCCTCATTCATTTTCATTATTTAGTGTCTCGGATCAATACTCTGAGATGATGCTGCAGTGGCTGGAGCTGATGTGAAGCTCCTCCTAATTCAGCCTGCCAGGGAAGGAATTACCTCTGGTGTCGTTTTGTGGTTGAGCACAGAAGTTGCAGCCCGTGAGTGGCTCTAAAATCCCCCCAGAGGGAGTCCAAACTCTTCTCAAGTGTTGGCAACTATTGACCGGAGGCATTTATACTTTATTGACCGATTCCGAGACTGAATAATTCATACTTGAGTAATTAATACTCTCTACTCAACAAAGAAGCCTCTGCATCGTTTAAAGCCAGGATGGATATCAGAGTTAAGTATGTACGACAAACCCAGGCAAATACACTGGCGTTTTTTTCTTTTTTGGTGGTTTTAAATAACATCATATTTCATGCAGCAAAATCCACTGCAGGAATTTCAGCAAAACCCAAAAATATTCTGCTGTACTGCACTCATTATTCTTCCATGTATAATTCTGCTGAGGTGGTCTATGGTGGAACTTTCTTTTTTTCTTTTTTTTTTTTACTTCACTGATAGATTTTCTGGGGAATCTGCCAAACGTCTTCACCAACAGACTCTGTATCTCCGTGGGTTAGACTCAGTGTAGTCTCCTTGGTGGAGACGGAAATGTCAACAGTCATTTCTTCTGGTGATACACTGCTGATGACTTGATAATGTTAATGTGAATTTGTGAACGGACGGACGTAAAAGTGTCTCTGACTGCTCATTGATTTATGAAGCTCCTTCTGACGTCTGCATCTCGTCTTCACCCATGGCTTCCTGTAGCTGGGGAGTCTGTGTCGGCTCTGATTGGATTAGTCGCTGCAGTGAGGAATGGAGTCAAAGACTCACAAATAATACCAACTCTGATGCTTGTTCAATGCTATTGATTTTCCTCTTCAGCTTGTGCTGAGCTGAGAGGGAGACGAAGCAGCCCAGACCTCAGCTGTCCACCAGGGACATGGTGTCATTTTCAGACATGCTGTCTGTGTTTTTTGTTGTGGTAAAACTTTATTCATTTTTTTCTGCCAATGTGAATCAGAGTTGCAGCTCAAGTAGAGCTGACGTTTCCACAAAGTTTTATATCCACAGAGAAACTGAGCTCCTGTTTGGTCTTCTTTTAAATAGTTTGTCTGTTTTCCAAACCCTGACAGCAGGGGGCTTGTTCCAGTAATAACAGCTGAAGGCTGTGGAATCTAAAGACCACTCAGAGCCCCTCCTCCCATCAAAGGCATTGACATTAATCGCTTGGTTAATGAACATTTCTGTCATTTAAAGCCTGGTGTTTCTCACTGTATCCAGCCATGGTCCCTGACATTTAGAAAATGACTTGATATTTTCTGAATGCGGAGGCAGTGTTTGGATTCACAGGCCAACCAACGCTACAGTCACAGCCCAGACTGTTGGAGGCCTTTCAGCTGAAATTCAGCCAGTGTAAAGAAAAGATCATTTAACAATGATTGTACTGCTGCTGTGGGGCAAACATCATGTCAGACGACAGATGGTGGGGCAAGTTAAAGCCCACAACTGGGATATTGTTCACAGAACTTTAGCTTTTTGGTCACATTAAGGACAAAAGATCATTTTTGTCATTAGAGAAAAATAATGACTTTATTCACCTTTAAGAAAAAATAAACATTATTATCATTTTTACCAGCAAAATCTTATTTCCACCATTTAAATGGTGATGGTAGTGCAGTGTATGAAGTGTATGTACTGTTGTAATGAAAAAGTACAACACTGACTTAAATAAAGGAGCAATAGTTCGATTACTGTTCTTCAATGTGTCCACACGTGGTCCTGCCACAGACCTGTGAATTGTCCACGGTGTGCAAACCTGCCCTCACCTGGTGACTGCTGGGAATGACTCCTGTGACCCTGAATATGATATGTGGAAGTGGAAGAAAATAACTGAATAAAACCCAGCAAAACAATACTTCCTGACTCTGATATGAAATCCACCGTTATTAAAGTAGGTAAACAGAAAATGGAACAGTGACCCAGTAACGTCTAATTAGATCACAGCTCCAAAAGCATTCATTTTGTCTGTTTTTTGTTTCTCAGCCCCTTTTTCCAAATGTAAACACGAAAGATAAATGAATCCAAATTAGAAGGAAATAATCTACTGCTGCTGCTGCAAGAGGAGATGTATGTGAGTTGGCCTGACTTCATCGTTAGTGACCCAGAAAACAGAGCTGTTGTGAGTTTCATGGAACAAAGAGAGCTGAGACACTGATGTAGATAAGACAGCACTGGCAGCTCACAGACCTTCGTTCACCAACGATGAAAAACTAGGCTCCAGTTTCTCACAGCTCGTTTATTCCCAGACCAGACTTTACATCCTGGCTCGCTGTCATTACAGATATTAAAAAAACTCCTGTAATCTGCAGAGCAAAAATGTCCGTTATGTAAAGGTTTGATGTGACAGAATTATGACCGTGTGCCTAAACCTTTGACCCAGACCGCACTCGTTTTGAAATTATTCTCTGACCCCGTCCTGACCTCTAAGGTCAGTGGGCTTCGACTCCCTGACGCTTGAAGATAAATGAGCAGGTACGACAGTCCAATCAGTATTGTCTGAAAGAATCCATCACTTTTATGTTTGAAACCATTGACAAATACGACACTGAAAAACAACAACACAGAGCTGGGCTGAGAGGAGGCCTGCTCCATATTTGACAAAAAAAAAGAGACATGAGGTGGAGAAAATGTATTTTTATTTTAACAGAAAAATAATGGCTTGGTTTCAAAGTCATAAAAAGGCAGCAGGTTCAGTTCAGTCGAGTCTGCCAGGAAGGATTTGGTGAGTTATCTTTGGAAATGAACAGGAAAAAAATACTCTCATGAAAACAAAGCCAAGTAGTCGATGCTGTTGTTTGCTGACAATCTGCTGTGGAGTCTCAGGAAACCATTAGCATATGTAGTGGAGGCAGCTGAGGGGAGTGATGTGATTGGAAGCAGTCTCGGATTTCCAGGAGCCAGGAGGAGACACAGCTGTGTCCTCTCACTGCCAACTCTACAGTGTTCTCCACACTTTGGTTTTTGAACAAGAGTTTTTTTGCTTCTGTCACTGAATCAACCGTTGTATTTTTATTGACTTTTTCGTTGCAGTAAATCCATAGTTTCTCGGCAGCATTATCTATTTATTTTGTACATTAATGTAAAGATTGACAGTTGATTCATCTTCTAACTCCCTGACACAGAACGTTCTTTAATTTCAAATGGATTTCAACCTTCGACCTGTTTGTTAAAACTCCACCAGGACAGACCTGAGTCTTTGGGCGAAGGTTAAGCCTCTAACACTGTTCCTGGGTCAGTGTTATTTCACTTCTATACAGAGACCTGTCGCCCTAATGGTGTTAACATTTACTACAACCACTTGGAAACTTTACCATGAGACTGGTCAAAGTCGTGGTCCCATTGATTTATGGGATCATCTCTGTGTGAACCAGATGATTATTTGTGATAAATTTCATCCATATCACAGCAGACACAGACAAATTGTACCAACGCCCCTCGACCTCCGGCTCGTATCGGCCATCGTCACGGTCCCTGTTACAGGAGCGCTCTGATTGCCTTATCAGCCACACACAGAGCTGGAGTCGGGCTCACCACTACAGGCCGAGGCAGACAGCGATACTCTCCGGCACAACAGTGCTACATTAATCACCCTCCAACCCCTCGCTGCTTGTCTCAGTGAATGATTTGGCCACAGATTCCTCTGTGAGCCCAGAGTGGCTCCGCTACAAATATTAGTCCGTGTGATTTTCAGTCCAGCACAGTCACATATCAGCAGCCCTGCTCCAGTGTTGCTGTTGTCATTACATGGACGTGGGCGTTCAGTGTAAATCACTCTGTGGACGGATGAGACGAGTGGCTGTTGTGCATAGATTGGAAATTGATTTTCATCTGACCACCGTGATGAATTCACACCGTTGTCCACAGAACTGGCCTCCAGCTGCTGCAGCTGATTGGTTCTATGTAAATATAAGCAAGGGGAGAACAGTATTTGGAGGTGAATAATGAAGACACAACTGAGAAATAGTCTCAGAAAGTATCTGCGTTAGTAATCCATTAGTAATCCAGCATTTCAATTTCCTTTATTGAAGTCTCCATAGATAGACTTCCACCCAGGCATCCATACCATTGCATTATTAATGGTGTTTTGGTTAGCAGTCCATGCTGTGCCATAACAGAAACACCTGAACCAATCCTGTGCCAAGAGCTGCTGAACTAACAGAAATATGATCTTAATGTCCTTATAGTTTTATTACTTTGTTGCACAACATATGGTGTATTATTGATGTGATTAATAATCTGTAGCAGTAGTTTGGGAGACAATGTGCATGTACTCCTCTAACGGTGTTCAAAACATCAAATAAAGTGTTTTTTCTTTTTTTCATCAGAGAGTTATTATGTTTTTTGTGAACGTCGGTGAATGAGTATGAAATCATTACCTGCCTCACCGCGGAACATTTGAATGAATATTTCATTAAACCTTAATAAAACTTTGTGCGACCAAGCAGAGTGTTCTGACGAAAAAAAATACAAAATGATAATCAGTTCAAATAGAGAGGGATTAGAAAGAGTCACTCAGGTCTGTAAAGTCTGATGTTTGACATGAGAATGGGTTTTTATGATGGAGGTTTTTGGCACAAATCCTTAACAGAAAATAAAGTACAGTATTATAAGATTGACCTCCAGTATTATAGAATTGGATGATATAGTACTATAGTACTCCTATAGTAGACCAACACTGAGCTTTAGGTTTCTAGGTAGAACAGACACTAAAATAAAAACCTCCATTTCACACTAACATGCCAGTGTCAACACCAGTTTGTCCAACAGAACCATGTCTGGTGCTGGGCAGCTCCATCTGTCCTAGTCAAGGCATTAACCAGATCTTCTTCTTAAACTCAGCCATTATCACATAGCAAAGTCAGGCTTCTAGTCACATGACCAGTCACATGGGTTCAAAAGGGGCGGTGCCTAAAGCAAACAGGAAGAAGTTTAAATCTACTTCAGAGTTCATGGTCAGTGTATGGCTACAGTCTAACAACAACAACAACAACAACAACAACAACAACAACAACAACAACAGTGTAGCCTATAACAGTGTAGCCTATGGGCCACACTCCTCTATCTAACAAATGTTTGTGAAATCAGGAAGAAAGTTTAACTCTGTGGGTCACATGATCTCTACCTGCCCACACCATGTGAGGCCTACATGGAACTCCAGGACAGAAGCCACACAGGAGTTACTGCATACACACAGGTGAGTGGCTTTTGTGTGTGTGTGTTTTGGACTTATGAGCCAAACACACACCACAACTTTTCTAAGTCTAATATTCTCCACCTACTTGTCTGTAAATGGTCAAGGCCTAGTCATTCAAAGTCTGTTTGGTTCAAACCTGCAGGGAAGCCTGACAGCTGTTCTCAGGATATAAGAGGACAGTTGAATTCAAATGATTTCAGGAAGCTGAAAAACTGTAAAGAAGTGGAAACATCTATTGGGAATATTTCTAGATTGAGTGGTCACCTTGGCAGGAGTAAACACCACGTGATTTCAGATAAAAAAAAGGGTGAATGTTTTGACATTTCCTGCGGAGCCACTCTTTAAAACAGAGCACTTGGTGCCTTAAACTGCTCAAGAAGATTGGAGCATGTGAGGGAAGTTTGAAGGCTCTGGTTTCTTCTAAAAATAGTAACCATATAGATCCTGTAACCCTGAACCAACAGATCTTTCTCTTCTGCAGCCGCTGACAGCTCACTGACCTGTAAGACCAGCAGACCGGACACACAGTCTGCAGACCAGGATTCAACCACACCGGGACCAGTGAATGATCTGGGATAAAATTCATATTTATTACTTTACGTCAAAATCTCCAAAGGAAGCAGTTGGAATTTTTTGAATTGGATCATTTGAGTCCAAAAAAGGATGAAGATGCAGACCCAGTAACTGGCTTTGAAGGTAAGAACCTCACATTACTTCAAAATCCAAAAATACACCAACACTGCCTTTGTCAGAACAACATACTGTAGTTCCACAGTAAGGTTCAGATACACTGAGACACAATCACAGTCGTTCTGTCTGTAGGTTTAGGCTCTAAATGTTCTTCGTGGCAAAGATTATACAAAAACCCATGCACAGTGAAAAAAAGTCAAAGAAATCAAATAGATGTGAAATATAATAAAATAACAAAATGTTTATTAGTGAAAACAAAAACAATACTCACTAATATTGACTAATTTTCCAACATTTTCATCATCTGTTTTTTCTTCGGTGAATACTTAAGTGAATGAATACTTCCACCATGAAGATTTTTTTTTACAAACTTAAGTTCTTTTATGACACAACTTTCAGAGAGAATAACAATGGTAAGACACAAAGCTTTAAAAGGAATTAAGAAAAATCTTTTATTTTTTTATTGAATAAAACAACAACATTTGTCTATATACTCTTCCCTTCTCCACTGATGGTTTTCAAAAAAGAATCCTTTGCACCAGGTCACAGTTTGCTGCTTTGTCTTTGACCGAAAGCAGATCATAAATGTAATATCTATTCGTAAGGTGTTGGTTTTAAGGGTTGCAAAAATAAAACTCCACACAGTTCAGTGTTAGACAAAGATAAAACAGTGACCCTCACACGGAGGATGGACTTAAATAAAACATTGTCACGAGCGTCTGTGCTCCACAGAACTGTGCCGTAGAGATGATGTCAGAGAGATGATGACGTTCGACTCTGTTGTGGACAATGAGGCTGGTTTTTCACTCGTGGTCGTGATGAAGTCACACAACAAATGGTGTGAATCTCTCTCCCCCCCCCCCCCCCCCCCCCTCTCTCCTGTTGATCGTGGCTGCTGTGCTTCAGAGCAGCACAGCTCCTCAGTGGGAAGAGACTCAGACCTGGTGCTGCTCTAGATGGCATTTCTCCCGGGGTTTGCTTGTAGATAGAACGTGTCCGTGTTTTTAAACCTCCATTTATTTACGTGTTTATGTTTACGTCGTCTTTGATTAAATAATTCGAATACACTGACTGCAGCTTTTCGGACCTTTGTTTTTAAAACCCCCTGTTAGATGATAGGTCGGGATTTTTGTATGTAAGATAACGGGGATTCATGGGGGGAGCGACGTCTTTCATCAATGTGTATTGATGTAGCAAAAAACGTGGAGGAGATAAGGTGAGAGCACACACACACACACACTGAGGCTGCTGGTTGGTCTTTATTTATATATGGTCTTTATCCCATCACTTGATACACTGTGTGTTTTTGTCGTGTGTGTGACTAGTTCACACCGCTGCCCAGCAGCTCCAGCAGCTCCAGCTCTATTGAGAGAAGCCCCCGCTTCCACACCACTCGTTGGAATTGTCTTATGAAAGGTAAAGAAATGCAACCTTATAATGACCATTTGTCTCCTTGTCGACCCACAGAGCCCTTATCTCAGCACCTGGGACCACAGGCACGGATTTGACTGAGGGCTTTCAGCAGTTCAAGGGATTTCCATTCTCCTCTCAATCAGGAATTACACATCCAAACTGGGATCTATGAGCGGAAAAGTGGCGAAGCCTAAAGAAGACAAGGATGCTTCCAAGGGTAAGACGCGTGCCTTTTGTTTGCCTTTTGCTCTACCCTCCTGCCAGAATCACAGGTTTCGAACGCGGCCGCGCACCCATCCATCCCCTGCATGGTGCTCCACTCAGCCTCCATGGTCTGCTGGAGACAGCGGCGGCCAGTGGAGGCTGAGCCACGAGCCACCCCCAGCACGGCGCATGTGGATACGGCTGCTGAGACCAGAGCACTTGCTGCTGTAGGCCTGTGCACCGTGTATGCTGCACGTTGTTGCTTTTTCTGGCTTTGACTAACAGTCGAGTGGCTGCAGAACCGTGTAGGCTGCGATGGCACTGATTGCATATTTCTTACTATTTTCTCCCGAGTTGTGACGCTGTGTGAGGACACTGGGAGGTCGTGTGACTGGAATCCCGTTGAAAATATCCCTTTGTGTTTGTCACTGGCGCCACACATCGGTTCAAACCACGGGGCGCAGAGCCGTGTACCGGTCCCGTAGCTGGAGCTCATGACCCGATGGCGCAGAAATCTGGACCTTTTACCTGTCAGTATAAAGGAAGTAAACTGCAGAGCCATTGCCATGGAGACAGAGCGGAGGCTGGGTTGCCTGAGAAACATGGTGGTGAATGTAGCCGCTCCATCACCAGCGATGTGCACGACACTTTACGCACCGGCACACACATTACTGCCCCTTTGTCTCCATTGGTGTGGTCAATTCTAAGGACGAATAGAGGAGTAGGTAGAGTGTATGGACCAATCGATGAACCACGTGGCAGTAATTATAAATAACACTACTATACACATTACATCAGTGACTCAGTTTCCAGCTGTTTCAGCTCCTTTGTCTGTGTTCCTTCTAGATGTCTAGAGATACTGGTGTGTACAAACAAGATTTTCCTGCGTGTAATGCAATAAAAACATGGCAGCGTGCCCATGGTAGCCTCACCGTGTGTTTACAGTCCAACAGGATCTCCGTGTTGTCCGGTTACAGCTCTGTTGAAGTTACTCACTACAGATCAATACACAAAACTGTCTTATTTTGGCAGAACTGCTGTGAGCGATGACGCGGCTCCGACTTCAGAGCCTCTGACTTTCTTTGTGTGTTCTTACAACCAAGATGCCAAGATGGATTGTTTGGAGATAATGATGGTGTTCAAAATGAAGATTGGGTCATGGAGCCATGGCTGGACGGAGCTGTTTATATTTCTGTGTTAAATGATCGGTGTTTGTCACCTGTTTATCATCTGATGGAAAAGGTAACAGAAAAACCCACAGATGTGAAGTGTACTGCCAAAAAGTCATGTCTTGATCCTGAGGTTAGGCCAGTATATCAGTGGATGTCACTCCAGGCTCAGCTCTAATGTCATATTTGCTCCTGTATAGTCACAGATTAAAAGACTTCAGGTTAGGTTCAGGATATCGGGTTTTTATCCATCTGAGTTCTGTGTAAAAGCAGTGATTTAAGGCCTGTGTATCTGTGGCTGTGATGAAGGTGTTTTTGTGGTTGCTGAATGACAGATGAATATGGACATAGACAATAACAGCTTCCTCAAATAGCTCCAACCGATTGAAACTACCAGCGCAGCATTTCTGCCGACAATAGATGCTCCAAACAATTGATTTTGAGATTAAACACCAAGGCAGCTCTTCCTCCTATAGTAACTCCCTCTGGAAATCTGTGCGTGTGTGAATGGTTGACTCATTGGAGCTCCAGGGCAGCATCTTCTCCAAAACTCTGGAGTAAACAGAAAAGATTTAGTGAAGAGAGCTCACCAAGGCGTATTCTTTCTCCTGAGAGCCAAAAACTGCTGCTCTACTACTGCCTCCCTAAAAAAAGAGGGTCACGTTGTGCCAGCTGCCCTCCCTCAGAGACTAAAATGGCACAGGAGCAGAGAACTGTGTGGAGGGACGGCAGCAATGACTGCGTCTGCCAACGCTGGCAGCCAGCTATCCCAAAATTATTTCAGGGAAACGGTCCATTAAAAACAGAGCCACCTGCCATCTCACAGTTTATTTTTTCTATTTGCCTGCAGGAGCTCCTGAGTGCCCTGCTTTTCTCTGCCCGTTTCTCTCTCCTTATCTACCCAGGAAATGCTGATAAAAAGCTGCACATATGATCAACGGACCTTTAACCACAGGAAATTGGAAATTAAATTACTGGAATTCAGTAAAAAAAAAAAGAGAAAAGAAAATTGTTTTTCTCAGAGATGATCCTCATTAATTAGATTTTCAACATGTTTACTTTACAAATGGCTGACGGCAACACTGTCATTCATTTGATATTATTGACGTGCACACATGGTAATGTAATCCATATTACAGTATCTAATTTGAAATCTTCAGTTTATTCACACCAACATGTTTAGGTTTAGATACAGAAATCTGTTTAGCTCACGTTCTGCCCATCCTGATCTTCACTCCCCTCAGTCCCCTCACTCCCCTCACTCCCCTCACTCCCATCACTCCCCTCACTCCCCTCACTCCCCTTTCTCCCCTCACTCCCATCACTCCCCCAGGCTTCATCTCAGCGCTGCACATTGACAGATTCCGTCTCCCGTTTGGGTCGTGAATGTCAGACGTTGAATTCATGTCGGGCCCTAAATTATAATTCTGATTGTAAGGCACTGCGTTAGTCGTGCACATTTGCAGCACAATTAATTCAGCGCCGGGTCAACCACGGAAATCAATAGATAACCCGAGAGCTGTTTGAAGCTGCTTCATTAATCACGATGCGAGCAGCTCTGTCTTCTTCAACGCACTGACACCTGCTCTGATCTCATCTACAAACTAAGAAGCCGTCTACACTTTCATGATAATCTGTCTCCATCCAGAGCCGACTCTCTGAAGAGGCTCTTTGAGTCAAGTGCAGCGAGAGGAGGATCATGTGATAGCGCTCTGGGGCCGTCCTGTCCTGTCGCTCTTACAGCTTCGAGTGAGAAAAGTTGAAATAGCAGAGAGATGTCGGTGCTGAGTCTTTACATCAGGTTTTTTGAAGTGTGACCGGCTGTTCACTGACACGTGTGAGGCTGCGTTCACTGGCTCCTGCTGCTGTACAGTGTTGGGTTTCACAGGCACTGGTGTGTGCAAGGTTTGGAAAGATCTGGAGATCTGCTATTGAGGAAGTTGTTTATTCAACTGGACCATGAGTCCTAGACAAAAACCATTGCATCATATCTGGTCGTTGATGGTTGTTGATGGTTGATCTTGTGAATTTGTCCTCAGTTACTCTGTGAGAACAGGATTTATTGACATATTTTGACTTTCACGTCCTCTTCCACTGTGATTTATTGTATTTATTTGGATTAGTTTCACTGAGAATAAAGTGTTGTTTTTTTTAAGTCTGCCAGCCACAGTGTTGAAGTCGGCTGTTCCAAAGTGTTTAGTTTCCATTCAATACCAATTAGTGGTGGAATATACTGCAGGTCCAGGAAAACTCTTTGTATTTGCTGTTTGTCTTTTTGTTCTTTTTGTTCTTATTTTTTACAATGAACTGGAACCAGGCTCGTTCTGACATCATCACAGTCAGGAATGATCTGCCCGTCATCTCTAAATACCTGCATCTGTGGTGCATTAGTCAGCTCACTGCTGCTAATCCGCTCAGCTGTCTGTCTGTCTGTGCAGGTGAAGGCGTTCAGAGCTGTCACCGAGCTTCTCATTAAAACATGTTTGTCTGCTGCTGCTTAAAGCCGCAACCAAGACGTGTCACTGATATACCAGTGTGGAAAGTCATGAGACAAATTGAGAAATAGTTGTTTAATTACTTTAGCAAGTGACATTTCCAGAAGAGAATTACTTAGTAGAAATCCAGGGAACAGAAATCGAGTTTTTCTCACTTTTCAAAAAAGAAGTAAAATCAGATGGAGCTTCATTCAAACCTGTATAAATCTAAACTTAACCTAATTGACATGGTCATTTTTTTCCTCACTATTTTCACTGTTTTTCTCTGTAAATAGTCTCCCTCAGGTTATATGGTTTCTACTGTTCCCCAGCACAAATGTCCAGTGTGGCTGATGTAGTTGTCCAACCGCGCCGTGTCGTTTTACATGATTAAACTTCTTTATTTATCTTTAAAAACCCAACATGTTCTGCTCTTCAGTAACCATGTAAAGCTGGTGATATCAGGCCACAGTAGAGTGTGAGGTTGATTACTGTACAAAGGGACTTTGGCCACTCCCCTACTGTTGGCTCTGATGTACTGCAGGCAGCTGTCTAGTGTCATTTGTTTTAAAGAAAACATCAAAGATAAAAAAAAGGATTTTAACTTTAAAGTAATGTTTCCAATTTAAAACAATCCAAGCCAATAACTAACAATGAAATGAATATTTAATTTTCAACAGTGACATTAAGGGTTAAGTTGCTCTCTCAAAGCCAGCTTCAAATTACCAGACAAGTTTAGTGTCACGTCCACATCCACATCCACCCTCTCCCACTGTCTTCATTCAAATGAACATTTGACTTATTTGACTAATATTTGCATATCAGCAGTAGGGGATGAAAGTAGTTGCTCTGAGCAGCAACAGGGTCACAGCAACAGCAGGAACAACAGTCACCACACTCTCAGAGTGAAGTGACGGCAGTGATAAGAACACCTTAACATTTTCACCTGTGAAGGTTAAATATAGAGGAAGAAGATGATGTAAGAAATGATTCACCTGATCACAGTTCGTCACTGGTGCTGACACACACACACACACACACACACACACACGGCCGGTCGCAAACTGCAAACAGCACAGCTAACATACAGTTTAATTTAAGGTGGCGCCACCTGTATGTGAACAAATTCATCTCTGGCTTTATGGATTTTTACCTGTACGTTTTTACCAGCAGTTTATCCGTTTTCTTGGGACAGTGAAGGCACCACCGTCCTCACTCTGGTTTGTTTAGCCAGTGTTAAATCATCGTATGGCCAGTCAGCTGTAAAATAAGGAAGGTCATATCTTTGAGTGCACACACTGCTGCATGTTCTGTTGTATTTACTGCCACGCTGCAGCCATTCATGGTGGAACAGCTCAGGAGTCTGTGGGTCACAGTGTTTTCATAGTTTTGTCACCTCTAATGTTTGGGCATTTTCAAAAATGAAATAATACAAAAATTACCATTTAAATTATGTTTCAATTCAAGCCCAACCAGAAATTGGTCGGGCTTGAATTTGCACATTAGTGTGTCATTTACTGAGGGGTAGTATTAATCATTGTCTATCAGATACCAATAATTATAATTCCTCAAACATTCTTTTATCAAAATGATGGCATGGAATATGAAGTGCAACATGTGGATTTTGGATTACTGCTTTTTTTGTTATTATCAGAAGCTCACACTGTGTGACTGTAGTTAATTCTATCTGATGATAATAGATCATAATACCTAATAACAATTAATGAGGTTCCTCCACTGAGCTGGAACAGTAAAATACTGAGCTCCGGGTTCATTCTTTTTTTTTTCAATGCATATTTTAAAGCATGCAGGATCAGCTGCATATGTGGAACCGTTTCCTATAAGTGTAGGTGCCTATAGAAGCCAAGTGAAGGTTAGTCCCCGCTCTTCTTGATGCACGGCTTTAATAAGACAAGGACGTGGATAATGTGAGAATTTTTCCAGAGAATTATTATCAGCTGAAATTTGCACAGATGACAAGGCCATGAAACTGCAGCTGAGCACATCTTCTGCTCTCTGCTCCTTCTACAGTATATCTCTCTTCACACTTTATATCACACTTTAAACTGCCAACGTAGCCTTTCACTTCCCTTTTTTTTCTGCATCCTCTGAGGGAGTCAACAAATGGCAAACAGAATCACTTCATCATGGATATACGTCTGCCAGGTGTGTGACATTCTGGCTCCCCGTGCTAATGGGCGTCACATAGATCAAATGCTTTAAGCTCATCTGAGATGAAGGGAAGAGCTCATCTGCTCAGCGGAGCATGTGGCAGCACTGACTCATTTGTCTGCGAAGCCTTCACACTATCCTGAGCTCACTTTCACACTGTGTGCAGTCAGTTCTGCAGGATCTGAAATATCACTGACGTCGTCTTCGCCGTTCTCAGAATAATCACAATCTATACACAGTAACCAACAGCTATTTCAGGAGTCAGGAGACAAATTCTTTAGTCTTGATGTTAAATTTTTCAGTCTTTCGTGAGTGTATGAACAAAAGCCGGTGCTACAGAAGACGTTGTACCAACTCTGGAGGGAGCTATTGTAGGCTTTAGTGGCACCAGGAGGTCACAGAAGCAATTATAGGAGCTCAAGGTTACTACGGAGGCCCAGGCTTGCTTCACCAAACCTTGAGTTATTGAAGCAGCCTCGAGGATGACGGACAGAGTGAAGATTAACGTGTTTTTGGTCACAGTGGCACTGATTACAAAATGTATAAAGATTAGACGATCACATAAATAATCAAATCAAATCGATAGAGTTAGAGTTAGAGAACTGAGGTCTGAGTGTTACGATGAGGCTGCGCTGCTGCAGACCATATGGGTCTCGTCCAGCTGTGGTGGTACAGGAGATGCAGAAGAGTGAGTTGGGCACATTAAAAAAAAAATGTCTGCAAAAATGAGCAGCAATTCCTACACACACACACACACACACACACAGAGAACTAGTACCTGGACTGTTATAGGTGTGTGTGTGTGTGTGTGTGTGTGTGGGTGACTGTACAGAAAGACCAGCGACTGAAGCAGTGAAACAGCAGTTCTCATGCTGTAAGAGTTAGAGCACTAACCACTGTGACCTGTAAATAACCAGGTTTTATAACATGAATTCTTTCTTAAAGTGTTCCTCCTGCTGCTACTGCTGACCTGGTTACGGCTGCTGTGTGTGTTGACTCACAGGTGTCTGCAGTTAGAGTCTCCTGTGAGACGAAACAATTTGAGTCATTGCTGATTAATTAAGACCTTGAGTGACCCAAGCTGCTGTGGACTCCTGAGGTTCAAACTATCGACCCCATTGATCCCCGGGTCACTGGCTGAAAACAGCAGTTACATTAAAGTGGAGATATAGAGCCACGCAGTCTCCAGTGTGAAGGCTAACATCGCAGTCAAGAAGAAGTGGGGTCAACACAGACAGAATGTGAGTGTGGACTGTGTCTTTGATAAGCGTGGACACAATTAGTGACGTCTTCAGGGACGGATGAAAGACTATTGTCTATTTTAAAGGCACATTTGATCCTATATAATGTATACAGTCCTGTCTCTGGGCCACGGTGAATGTTTGGAGTGACTGAAGCACTTAGCTGCTACATGAAAGATGATACATGTCCAATAGCTATTAGCACCACTCCTCTGAGGAAGTTCATTTACTCAGCAGTGATGAGTGAACGGAGGATGGAGGGGAAAAATATTTCTGAAGATGATCAACAGAAAGTCCATGGGGGTAATTCATCAGCGGTCCATTATATAAACTGACATTTCTGCACTTTCTGTGTGGAAAATAAGGCAAGCAGTACATGTGAGCTGGAGTTGAGTGTGTGTGAAGGAACCGGGGGACAGAAACGGAGGTAGGATGCTAAATATAGCAGTGGTCCTTTACTGGTCCCTGAAGCCATTTTTACACAGTCTGAAGCAGCGAACATCACGACTGCTCCTGTCTCCTGCTCATCAGGGACACGTCATTTACATAATGAGATGCTGCCACAGCAACAGAGTCCAATAAGCACGGGAGTCGTCAGTCACAGAGGGTGGATGCAGAGGTACACCTTCCCAGCATGCACTGCTGACATGCTGTGAACACTGTCAAACACATGCATACACATAAACACTGGTACTCATAAATTCACCAAGTCAGTGAGCGAGAGAGAGAGAGAGAGAGAGACTTGATTAGAAAATAAAGGTGACGGAGGCATCAGTAAATGAGTGGAACTCTAGGATGGTATTATTAGTAGATGGACTATGGAAGATGAGTGTGTTTTAAGTACAGTATGTGGGTGTGTTGTGAGAAGAATTTGACTGAGACACCTAAAAACCACTATTAGTTGTTTAAAATAATGTCAGAATGGTGGTCCAAGGTTGGAAACAAAAAGCCACCTTAAAACGATGCAACAAAAAAAGTCCATTTATCAATATCAAGTCTTAAAGGACAGCAGATCCAGTCCAGTCTGTAGCTGCTGTAGTCGTATGTTGTCACACATTATTTCAGTTAAATACAAAGCAGAAATTAGATCCAAACTAATCCAACTTTTTTTTCTATTTCCACTGTAATCCCAGCTCAAATGTGTCTCAAACAATATGTCTGCATTAGCTGTTGATAATCCTGCTGAGGAATGACAACAGCTCTGTGGTCAGATGCAGTTTTCCACATGACAAGTTTTTTTTTTTTTTTTTGGCAGATGTCACCAGAGATTTATTGCTGTGAATGATCACATCATTTTCAGTGTAATTTGAAGAGACAGGTCTGTCTCCCGGTACTGCAGTACAGAAGCAGTAAAGGATATGAGGTGTAGATGAGGCAGAAGAAGGGACAGAGATGAAGAGGAGAAGGGGAGTATTCACTGATCTAACAGTAATCCATAACAGCAGAAGTGGCCTTAAAGGAGAAGAACAGGTGCTGCAGGCGACGAGAAAAGGTCACATGCAGTTGTGCCTAAAGCTGTAGCTCCTCTTTAAAGGTTGGTTTGAGAGTTAGAAATGACTAAGACGTCAGGTGGTTTGGATTAAACTCTTTATTTATAGATTTTTGCTTCAAAAAGGTTTTTTTTTTTTTTAGACCGTATGTGACGATCGAGGATGAAAACTGCAACTGAGTTTTTACACACGGCCCACTCTATACATAATAGTCTGTTTGTGCATGAGAGTGTCTATTGTCTCAGTGTTTACAGGCTGCTTTGCCAGCATTATCTCAGGACTGTGCTGGGCTCTCAGTGTATTTGGCTCCAGTCTTCCACTAGAAAGCATCTGGCATTTATTTATTGACCAGACTGGATTTTTCCCCTTTTTTCCTGTGTTTGTGTTATTCTGTGTGCGACTCTTTTTATTTTTGTCTATAAATAATGTCAGGTTGTGTCGTATTAGTGTTCGTTGGGAGCTAGACCCATTTCCAATGACTGCTTGCCCTATTATGGACTTAACTTTCCCACATGTCCCACAGCACTGAGCTTTATTTTGCTCTCAGCTCTGTTATCACAATGAAATAAATTCCTGCACCCAGAGAACAGAAGCTACAGAAGCTGTGGTTTGGTGTGGAGGTCAAAGCACAGCGTTCCAAAAAACAGCAGATACTCCTTTTTCATATTGTTTTACCTTTAAGTAAAGACGTGAAAGAGGAGTAAAATTAAACTGTCTGTATGAAAAATGGATCAAACACAGTAGCAATTATCCTCATAAATACAGTAGCAAAGTTAATGTTTACCCATAACAAATTACACACTTCACTTGACTCACAATAAATCGTTTTTGTTACACTCACCCACGTTAGATTATTTGTTAGCATTTTCACCCTTCTAAGAAGCAAAAATTAGTGTTTCTTCAGAAATGAGATCATTTCCAGTAAATACAGTCATTAGGATTAACTTTAGAGATGACGATGGAGGAAGCGGCCTCCGCTGTGTCCTCTGTACCGCAGATTTGGTTTGTTTATACCTCCGCCCACGTCTGGTTTCATACACTTCATATGAAACTCATTCACAGCGGTTCATGAATTATTTAGGAAATGTGAACATCTGTGGATACACACGTCCTCTGACTCTCATCTCTCCATATTTAGAACATAGTATTTACCTGCGTGTGAACAACTCCTCCTTAAAGCTGCACATTTCTGTAGAAACAGAACCCAGACACGGAGTTCTGACTGTTTTCACAGCCGTTAAACAGAGTGATACTGGACTCACATGAGCGTTTACACATTAAAACAGCTGTAGATGACAATGAATAATTGTGTGTTTTGTGTGGATGCTGTGAGTGTTTTAACAGGATGGACAGGGAGTGGGTTTAACACTGTGTGGAGGCAGTTGTCACACTATTTTTGAAATGGAAAGTAAACAAAGAAACAAAGGTGTTACCTATGAATCCTATTCCTGACTCTGAAATAAACATAGAGTTGTTGTTTTTTTTTATGTCCATGGATTCAGTAGAACAGAGTGTGGGGACAAATGGTGGGGGCTTCAGGAAGTTCTTAAACATGACGCACTGTAAAGTGCTCTGCAAATGTACAGCATCCATCAGCCTAATTGTGTAACTCATATGTATGTATGTATGTATGTGTGTGTGTGTGTGTGTGTGTGTGTGTGGGAGGGTTTTTGCTCAGCGATCTATGCTGTGATGCTCTGTGGGACAGATGGCTGTGCAGCATTCTCTGAGTTGGTGTACCGGTTGTTTTTCTTTGGCTCTGGGTCTCCATTTAGGCTTGGCTGTGCAACAGACACACACACACACACACACACACACACACTGATATAACTTAAAATACACATTAGGTTAACACAATCTATGGGTGGCTGGGAACTCGGCTGGACACAGGAAATGCTGCTTCCTTCCTTTATTAAGTTCTGTCCACACAGGCGGTGGCCTGCGGCGACATGTGCTGCAGGGTAATGCTGTGTACCTGTGTAGGAACCAACGTGGCCACAGTCGTTTGTCCTGTTAGCTTTAGGCTCCTGCTGTATTGTTCGATTTAGATCATGTTTCTGTGGGTAAAGTAAAGTAGTAAAGGAGATTTAATATCAGACTTTTTCCAATTACATGTCACCAGACGGGCACGGCCTGAAGATTTTAAATTACAGTTGTGTTTAGTGCTTTAGGGCGTCTCCAGGAATAGAAATGTTCCATGTAAATACTGACCAGTGAGCACTGCAGATGGTACTTTTTACCTTCTTTTTTTTCTTTAGGTTTATTATTCTTTAAAAATGTCTTTATTTAACTGTGTGTAAATTGGACCTGGGCCCATTAGGTGCCTGGTGGTGTAATTAACCACTTCCTTGATAATTAGATACTAATTACCAAAAGATTAGGAGCAGGAGTTGAACCGAAGATGCAGCGTAAACTTAGCCCCGCGTTAACAACACAGGATTTCACTGCAGAGTGTAGAGAAAGTCCAAGACAGATAACTATGACTGGATCTAATAAGAGAAAAGCGTCGGTAAAATTGCGCCACAGAAACGATGCCTTCTTCCAAATGTATCCCTGATGTAATTACAGGGATGTTTTCTCACCTGCTTTTCCAAACTATTTTCAGCTGAACTTATTAAAACTGTGCTGCCACTAATTAAGTTGTTTGTCTTTGCAAAGTGACTCCACCTGCCCACCGCTGTTCACTAATGAGCGGTTGTGTCACAGCGGCCTGTCTGCTAATTGAGGGGGAGATGAAGGCAGAGAAGTGACCCAGCGCTGGCTGATTCAGATCAGGCAGGGCTCAGAGTCACATGGTTTACCAGGCAGACGTGTTGGTGCTGGGAAGTCTTCTGCCGACAGAAGAAGTACAGAAATCTTTCAATTAGAGAAAGTCATTGAAGTACAAGAACAAAAGGCTGTTTATGCCAGTATGCCTTCGAATCCTATTCATTAATCTGTTTACTCACAAAATAAAAAACCCTCCGCTTATAATAATAAACATATTATTTTCATGGTCAAATAATCAATAACATATATTTATATATGTTAAGCTGTTCAGTTACAGTACAGTAAAGTCTGCTGAGTTAGAGTGAATGTCTGCTTTTATTCTGAAGGGTCAGTGTTTGAAATGGTACCTCAGACTGTGTTAAGGCAAACCTTTGGCAGCACTTGTTGTGTGAACTACTTTAGACCTGATGGCTCTTCCATCTGTTGTGTCTGTGCTGGGCTGCAGCCTGTCACCTGATACACAACATGAAGGCAGAGCTAGCAGGTAGTTTCTGTTTATTCCACAGAACTGTCATGTGAGGGGCAGGTGCATGACCGTGCTGTAACACGAGGACATGCGCATGAATGAAGTCACAGCATGGGAGAATATTTTTATTCTCTATGAACTGCGTCAACAGATTCATTATTTTTTACTTATTTGTGACAATGGCCTGTGCATACAATTTGATGGGGGTCATTTTATGTGAGCCTTCAGGCTCAGGCTTCTCTCGGTCTGTCTCCCTTTGAAGCGTGGAGTGCTGTGGACGCTGTCTGAGCCAGCAGCAGTCTGAAGGCTGATGATCTCATCTTCCAGTGTGTCTCACCTCAAATCTAACCCTCTCACATTGTAGCTATGAAAAAAAAGAAATCAATTACACGTTGCTCCACCGGCCAATGTGTATCTATGGTGCAGTTAAAACATCAAATGTTTGTAGTTTGATCTGTAGTCGAACAGCAGAACGCCTTGATAAAGAACTGTTTGTAGCTTATCCACACACAACCCACCCTGGAACTCAGGCGTTAGGCCGTATCCCACTGCAAACCTTTGCTTGGCGGCAGGGAAACTAACCGCTGTTTGACTCTGAAGTTTTTCTGCCAGGCTTCTCACCTTCTCCTCCTCACAGTTCAAAACCTCCCCTGCCTACAGCACTTCCACTGATTCCTGATCAAAAATCTTAGAATTCTCTTTATCATGTACAAAATCCTTTGCGGCCTCCCTCCCTCTTGTCTTCTGGAGCCTCTGTGCCCTGACAGTCCCTCCTCTTCCACAGCCTCTGCTTCAGTCTTCAAACCTTCCCACCTCCGTCCACCACACCTCGGGGAACACGGTCGACTTCATTCTTCTGGAACTTCCTTTCTTGTTCACTCTTAAACATTTCTGCCACATTGTAAAAAAACAAAAACAAAAAAGGCATTGGCATTATTCTACTACATGATTGTATTATTTATACTACCCCAAAAACAACACTCTAAACTCTTGGGAGTTATTCCAGACATTTTATTTGCAGAACATTGTACTCGATATTTCCAAAACTTTCAATCATTCTGCCCGTCTACTTGGCCCTGATGTGACTGCCATTTTAATTTACCCACTCAGCATCAGACTCAGAATAACACCCTCCAAATCCCCCCTCTTCTTCCTCCCCCAACAACACTTAGATTTCATGTTGTCAGATTTTATGCCGCTCTGCTGCCCAACGAGCTTGTAATAACCCAGGCCAGGAGATTTAAAGAGGTCTGTCTCTGCTGTTTACATCAGGGCTTTTTATGTGAGAGTGCAAAGTGAGCATTCAGACCCACACGGGCCTATCATGTACGTATCACACTGACTATTTTAGGTGCTGACTTACCTGATCACACAGCGGTGAGCTGACAGTTCTCTCCATGAAGACTGTTGGATCTAATTTTCTGACATTTACAGAGCCAAGGAATCAGTGAGTGATGAGTGATAATAATAGCCGTTGACTTTTTCATTTTTATTTCAGTGCATTCACACAAACACACCTACTGCACACACACTTTATGAAACTAGATGCTGTGACTCCTCCCCTCAGTCGTCCCTGACGTCACGTCCAGCACTCTCTTTGATCAACACACATCCATCACATTCCAACACCAGTGTGATTTGCATGTAATGCCTGTGTCCGCGTCAACACGCTGCCAGTTCATACAGCAGCAGCTCATGGCTGAAGGTCCCACAATGCACTGGGTGTGCTTAAGGAAATGTAATCAGCTCGAAGAGCCCATGATGCTGTCATGTCTTCTCAGCTGAGCTCCCAAAATAACAGGCCCTCTGGGTTCTATCTGGCAGAGCTGAGCAGCGGACAGTCAACACAGACCCAGAACAACCCGGCCCAGATTAGATGAGATCCGACTAGCCCAGTTACTCAGTCCCACTTTAGCCTAAACTGGCAATTTAACCTCGCAAGGCATTTTTCTAGAAACAGTGCATTTACAGGGAACAATATAAAAAATTCCCACAGTCTCCGGTGCGTGTTACACGGCTCACCGGCAGGAAAATCCTTTCTACAAAGACCTGCACTTTGCAGCAGTTTACTTGAATAAGTAGGTTGTGAGCTTGAGCTCAGTGTGTCTGCTGAGGTGGTGCGAGAGCTGATGGCAGCTGAGGCAGAATTAATGTGTCTCCCTCTCACTTACACACAAACAAATCAACAAGGCCTACGACGTAGGTGCTTATGGATGTGGTTTTATCCAGTATGTTCTGTCTGCCTGTAGGAGGAGAACCTTGTTGTTGTTGTCGACAGCAGAAAGTCCAGGAAAGTCTCCTCCACACCCCCCCCCACATCGAGGTCATAATATAGGCTATTTATTCCAAGTATGGGAACACACGGTGTGTGTGTGTGTCTACCTGTAAACGGGGGAGTTGTATTAGGTGGCCTCCCTGTGTGTCTCTGTGTGTGTGTGTGTGTGTGTGTATGTGTGTGTGCTTGTCATGTTTTGCTGTAGGTTGACTAGGTCTTTTTGTACCACTTCTGTGGAGCTGCAGCAGAAACTAGAGCGTGTGAGTGTGAGTGTGTGTGTGTGTGTGTGTGAGCTCATCCCTGACCTTTTACTGAGTTTTCACTGAATTCATCATGAATGGGGATGAGGTGGAACTGACAACATCTCATAATTGAATACATATCTTTCAAATAGTTTAGTCACGATATTTAAATACAACAAATAAATATTAAATAAAACTGGAATTTATATTTATTCTGCCGTGTAAAAAGTCCACTCTCTGTCCTGCAGGGCTGTCATTTGTTTGACTGACAGACCACTTACTGAGCTTTCATACACATACTGTATAACAAGAAGAAAAAACAGAATTAGTTTTCAGCAGAAAAAGCTCTCTCCCTCAGTGCCACAGAGGCCGTGGTGGCCAGACGCCCTCCTAACACTCAGTGGGTGGTGTTTTAGACAGACACCCGCGGAGAGATCAAATGTGTCCATATGTACTGAGATTAGACGACTTACTCTGGTCTGACAGAGGGCTGTGCAGAGGGGACTCTGCTCTCTTTACAAACAAGAAATAGATCAAAGCAGCAAAGTATACCAAGTAATGTAACACAGATATATGGAATAATAATTAAAAAATAAATCTGTGCTTCTATTAAAAATGAGCCAGCTAAAAATCATTGAGACATGTGACCTCTCCTGTCAAAGCAACAAAATGTCAGCTTTAAATTCATCACCTGTGAAGACATTGATCTGGAGCCTGTGGTCAGTTGCGTTGGTTCAGGATCATATTTATTTAGGGAATTGATCGCCTGCTAAGCTGTCGTTATGGTTATGGCCTTGAAGTCTCCTGTTCACAGTGACGCTCCTACACGGTGTCATTCCACCTGTTTATGGCAGAGGTCAGGGGTCAGTGGGGAGGAAAGTGCACCGAGAATGAGGGTCTTTATGATGGATGGAGTGGTGGTGGTGGAGCTGACTGATCTGGACTTCATTCTCCGGCTGCTGTCCTTGTAAAGGTCACCCCTGAGGTGTTAACGTGTGACAGCTGGAAGTTTCACAGTGACTCCTTTGGTCTCCATTTGTTTAGAAAAAAGCCGAAAACTTTTAATAGATTTTCTTTGGTGATCTAAATTTAGAGATGGTGCAGTCAAGAGAAGACTATTTTTAGACAGATAATTATTTATATTTGAGTTACATAAGCTAAATGCAGCAGTCTGCCACGGTGTCTGGTTCTTTACTGAAGTTAGTGTAGTTGGCTCTTTGTCTTTCTTTTCTTCTGCCTCTGTGTGTCCTTCACGGACTAGTGTGTCTCTGAAAGACGCCTCTGTTTTACCCACAATCCCCTGTGGCTAAACTGAAGGCCACCACCAACAAAGGTCATGGACAAGGACTGTTTCCCCCCCGTTGATTACTTTTTGCTAAAACCCAATATTTTCCCCCCTGTTGATTACTTTTTGCTAAAACCCAATATTAAACACGACACTCTGATATGTGGGTCACTCTAAATTGTAAAATTATATTTATTTACTTATGTTTTTATTGATTTTACTTCAAGGGGAAAAGGGATTGACTTCACAGAAACAAACCGATATGAAGTCCATAAAACCTGCTGTGTAAAATGGCTGACAGTCAAACACTGTGAGGTACAGAGAAACGACAGTGGACAAAGGCTTTATATTCAATATAAATACTGCAACTACTACTGCAATAATGGCTTCCATGGCTGTGTGGTGGGGTTGTATGAAGGACAAAGACTTGAGTATGATCCCTAGCTGATATATCTGTGGAGAAAACAACAGCTGTAAAGGCTGTTGTTTATGTACAGTTGTAAACACCTTTCTTTGTGTAGACGGTGTTGACGTGTTCATCCTTTATGGCTGCAGCTGTAACACTGATAAGAACTGCTGTATGTCGGAAGATGGAGTGAGAGAAGAAAGACATTGATTGAAATGATGCTATAGAAAGCTGGAGTTTTGATTCCAAACTAACACACAGGACCAGAGCTAAGACAACAGGGGTCACTGTCTTCATTTTAGCTCAAATGGATTTGTTGTCCTGCTCTATCAATAGTCTGTAGATGCCAGGGGAATTACAATTACACTTTTCATTATTACTGGATTAAGTAAATGAACTTAAGTCTGTGGTGATCTAACAGTCCCCAGGATGCAGAGCAGATGAACTGTGTCTGTTTGTTCACACAAATGAACAGCCCCATATCTGACAAACCAGGGAGGGTGTGGTCCACAAACACATTGTATTTCTGAATGTTATATTCCATCTAAACATTACATCTAAATTAGCAGCAGTCTAAACCGGTGTATAAGTGTATAGATATAGAAATAAAATTGGAATCAGTTTATTTCAATTAGAGTTGTTTTTTTGTGTGTGTGGTTGAAGAGAAGGCGAGTGAAAAAGCAACTCAAATCAAACTGTTGGAGTTTACTGCGACATCTTTGCTTTGTCTCTGCTTCAAAGCCATGGAGGTTGTCATGGTAATTATCTGGAGCACTGTGAAGCAGTTCAGTGTTGTGGCCTTGGTGTGTGAGGTGCTGTTCAAACACACACGAAAACAAACAAACAAACAAGCGATGAGTCCAATAACGAGGGCAGACAATGATCATTGTTCAGTGGAGACGGAGAAGGAAAATGTTTCAGTGATTCAGCTTAGCCATAACCATAGTCACATTTACATTAATGACGGAGTTTTGGAAAAACCCTGATCAGTGTCAGTACATTTCAGCACAGGTTTTCAGTTACACAACCGTTTTCACACGGGGATCATCGACAACTGGTGCTTTCTTTCACCTCAAACTGCCTCCTCCCCCTGGACCGGGCACACATGGGTGCGTGTGTGTGCTGTGTGATTGCTGCGTCACTGATTTGCTGCTCCGTTGTTCTCTCAGAGAGTGGGTTTACTGCAGAGCAGCTGCAGAGCTACTGGTATGGTTTGAAAAGGGTCTGCCCTTGAAAACCACGGAATAACAAGAGTCAGCTAATATTTGAATCTTCCTAAAAATGTTGAATGGATTCAGCGAAGTAAAATGGTACAGTACATGACTCCAGCCTTTCAAACTGCCACAAGAAATGCTGACCGTGCCCCCGTGGTGAGCCAGGCATGTATTACAGACACTTTGTTGACGCACATTGTCAATGATTTATTTTTAATTCTGTTACGGCTGTCAAATGATTATTATGTTGTTAATCACTTTTGAATAATCATTAATTATTTCAATTTGAATTATATTAATAATTAATAATCCTTAATTGTGAGAAATTAACATTCCTAAATGTGTGTGTATATTGCTGGAACAGTACTGTAGAGACTAATAGCAGCAGGTGGACGTGTGTGTGTGTTTCCTGATCCTGATCTTGATTAATTGCGGTGAATCCACAGCCACTCAGATTAAACATTACAATCAGTCCTAGTAAAAATAACCAAACCTCAACTACAATGGTGTCAGGCCAACTTACGCTCCCTGTTTGTGGCAAATCGATTCAGTGATTGATGAATTCTGCATCACACTGATGAGAGGAGCAGATATTGACTGAATAGAATTCGTTCAAGGAGAAGGATTTTTGCTTTAAATTCAAGTGGATTTGGTTCCTAAAATATCCTCTAAAATCATCGTCACTTGGGAAAGGACCACTACCAAAGTTTGTTTTTGATTAATCATCATTTGTGAGGCTTAACACAGCAAAAAGGATAACTTTTTTTTTATAAAACCCAAACCCTGGTTTAAAGTGAGAAGAGGACAACTCTGTATATGCATTTTTTAATATTCTGTTGGCTTCAGTGGCATCGTGAAAAGCAGGGTGTAAGCTCTTTTGGCTGTATTGTTCTCACTTTTTTTTTACCTTCTTCATTTTTCCTCCTTTATTTCATATTTGCTGCGGATGCTTTGGAAGGAACTGTCCGAACTTTGCTCTGACTCTAGAAGGCATTTTGAAAGACACAAAGCTTCATGTGTGGACGCCCCGAGTGCATAATTCATGTGCTGCTCGTGGAGCTAGGTCCTAAATACAGCGCCTCTCCCTCTGCTTTACTTCCCGACTGTGTAATAGGTTCTGTGTCGACTCGTAAAACACGTGTAACAACTAATGTCCAATCTCCCTCCACACACACTTAGTCACGCACACACACACACACAACTCTTTGTGAGTGGATTTATCACTCTGTCTCTTGGTTAGCTTTCAAGGTTTTTAGAAGATTGTCCAGCTACAGAGATGATCTGCTGCTCTACAGCGCCATCTGTGGCAGATATTTGTCCTGGCTGCCTTTGGCACCACCTGTTATTGTTCCTGTTACTAGGAATGAGTGTGTGTGTGTGTGTGTGTGTGTGTGTGTGTGTGTGTGCGTGCGGCTCTAAGTTTGTCGAGCACAACAGGTCAACAGCTGGGATGAGTCAACAGATGAGGCCCAGACTATTTTGGCCGAAGGACCGCCGGAAATAAACGGAGGCTCTGCGAAAGTCTTTTCATTTCCAAAATTGTGTAAAATCATGTTTTGTAGATTATTTTGCCGAATGTGAAAAAGCCATTTTGTAAATGTCACTTTGAAACAGCGATGGAAAGGATTATGTGATAATCTCATGCTCCACTTTCAGGTACTGCTTACTCGCTCAGATTATGGGTTGTTATGGTACATCAGACACTTCCCTCATGTTCTAGTTTTCCAGTTTGTACATCTGTCGTACTGTGGCTGTGGATCAGTGGACAGAGTAGAGGGAGTCTCCATGAGGTGAGAGGTGAAAACTAACTCTTTACTGGTTTCCAGTATTTTTCTTCTCTCTCCTCTGGTCTCTTTCTTTTTAGTTTTACTGAGAAAGAAAAACAAAAGGCGCCAGGTATATGTGTGTGTGTGTTTGTTTGTTTGTTTGTTCCTTCTAAACCACATTATAATGAAACAATAATTCATTACACTCTATTTGCTGTGCTGAGGGCGTTAGTGGAGCTGTTCCTGAATCTTTTCTCTCTTCATCATGAATTTTGACAATTTTTTCCAGATGGAGATTTTTTTACCTCAAATTTAATTCCATTAAACTTTAAACTTCTGTCTTTAATAAATTTAACTTTTCACAACGCCTGATCACTGCTCCTAATGCCAAGATATTAAAACCTAAAAAATGGTGGCCAACTTGTATCATTTTGTTTGGCAAATACAGCTGCTGATGGTGATTGAAAACATTGACATAATATTTAATGGTTTTCAGGTCCAGTCCTATATGGATTATAGGGAGATACGAATGTTGTTTTCTTATTTTAATTTAAACTCATTACTTACTCTTCCTCTAAATTAATGAATTAATCGTAAATTGTATTTTTAGGATAAACTTCAACTATAAACGGAGCAGAATTCTAATTGATCTTTGTTGCATATTCATAATAATGTCCTCTTGTTCTTTATGGAGTCAACATGTCTTCATTCGGCCTCGCTGCTCCGCCCACTGTCCCTCTGCTACATCATTTCCTGTAATGAACTGAAAAGGCTGCAGAAGTGCCCTAATAAACTCCAGAGGTTTGTTGTTCGGAGGACTCTTTAGGAACCGATCATTAGCCAAAAACTACAGTACTGTAACTGGTTCCTGGTACTGTGTCTGGTAGAGCTGAGGTGTGACTGAGTGCTGAGCTAGAACTTGTCGACACCACGTTAACTTGTAAAGATGGATGGGAGTGGACGGGGTTGAGCACTTAGTCAGGCATTCAGTGATACATCAGTAAAAGCACTCGGGGTTGTGACAGAACAGAGGGCTGGTGGCGGTCACTGCTGCACTTACAGCACACACTTTTGTACGTTAACACTATTTATTCTCCAAAAGACAAACTAGATATATTTGGTGCAGAAGTTTGATTATTTATTGATGGTGTAATGATAAACGTTCAGTGTCACAGTGTCATGTGGGTGGACAGCCTGTCAGGAGACGACACGTTGGTCTTGTGCAGAGATTCACCATTCTTCACCTCAAACTTCCCGTCTGTCACACGGTGACATCACCTCCTGTTATGTAACTGATCGGACGTCAGCGTTCTGTCAGCGGGGGGCAGTGGAGAGTTGATGGCCACTCTGCCTCTGACTGACAGATTTGTGACTCCTTTTGAGTGTTGGCTCAACATATATGATGGCACTAACAAGTAGAAATTAATTCAATCAAATTCCTGTCAAGTCTCATACACGTGCTTCATGTTGTTCAGCTGAGAACACAGTCACTCCGCTGCTTTTGACACAGTTTTTTAAATGTCTTTTATATAATGGGTTATGGATTTTTTGGATGTTTAATTCCAACCTGGGAAACCAAACTCCACTGACCTTTAACAAAATATCTAATGTAATACCTGTTTTTATCTGACCATTAGAATGGAGAGTTAAGAGCAAAATTGTGACTTCATGTCTGCCACAAAACAGCTTAAATATGTGATATTTATATCGTATATGTGGAGAGAATCCTAACACATTGACAAATCTAAATAAGAAAGAATGAATTAAAAATAAATCAGTTTTGACCAGCAACAGCTCTCCTTTAAAGGAGTAGGACACATTAAAGCTGAAACCTTTGACCTGTACTGTGTTGAACCTATTTGCTGATGTCACTTGTTAATTGCCATAAAAGGAATAATCCTGCTTTTGCCACAGCATGTGCTTCATCCGTTGACATGACATCCACCAAACATTAGATTCCATGAAATGGATGACGGATGTACGGAACACATGCTTAACTGATTCCACATAATATCAAGGTTCAAGGTTGGACAGCATACAAAAACTGAGCCTGGCATCTGGTGATAAACGGATTACCAGTTTAATCAGTGTGATATACTACGTCCATACAGTACCATCAGACACAAACATGTAGGTAAACGGGTGGAAAATGGAACGTAGAGCTGTAAATGTCACTCAACTGTGAGTTGACGAGCTGAAGAGAAGCAACGAAAATGGGCTTTTCATCTTTTTAATCTTTTATCTGAAGCTGGCTCAATTCTTTTTCACGCAACCGTGTGTGTGTGTGTGTGTGTGTGTGTGTGTGTGTGTGTGTGTGTGTGTGTGTGTGTGTGTGTGTGTGTGTGTGTGTTCTGTTGCACATGTCAGTTTGACACCGCAGGCAGCAGTGTGTTAAGTGTTCTCCTCTGCTGCCCATTTATTATCCTCTTATGCAAGCACCTGTGCACATTCATTGGCTGAACAACGCTGTGGATTTTGTGTGACTGAAGGACATGAAACTGCGGCTTTAAAACAACTTCAAGACAAGAAACTTCAAGTGACGCCTGATGCCGGCTTCATTCAAATGCCTCAGTTAGATGAGACCAAAATAATTATAATTATATTTATTACATTGGAGTTGACTGAACGGTGGATCCATAAGTGGGATTCAGTGTTTTAAATAAAGTTTCTGTGCATATGGTAAGGTGGAGGCCCAACAATAACCATGTCTGCAACAAGGGGGCGCTGCAGATATAGTAACAATCTAAATACGTCGTACTTAAAACAACTTTTATGAAGTAAAGAAAACGACTAAAGTGGAACTTAGACCCGTAAATCTGACTTCATTGTTTTTATTTGTTTAAATTAAATGCCAGTTTTCCTGTAAATTTCTCTTAAATTAATAAAACGTAATGAATAAAGCTGAAAGAACCACCTAAGCTTTAAATGGCAGTGACTGTTGCTGTCCTACCTCTCTTGTACAGTAAATAAGGGACAGAGTGACTGCACCCTACGGCTGATTCACAGCTTCCTTCCTTACGCTGCATTAATGTAAATAAATGCAGAGCGGAGCCCTTTGTGCTGTTATCACCAGGACTGACAGATAATGTTTCACTTCATATTTTATGCATCATTCCTCTTCATGCTAATGGAGTCAGACTCTCACTTACTCAGATGTGCTCAGACAGCGTTGAACGTTAACACTCTGTAATTCCTCAACATCTATAGTACAAATTTATTTTTTCCTCCGTTTAAAGAAACAGCAACAGTAATGAAAAAAAAGAAAGGGAAAAATGAGAGAGTGAGAAAGGACGGACTCAGCAGATTGTCAGTGTGTGAATAAAAAAGCACGGTCATTCTGAGTGGGAAAGACAAACTCAAGTTCAACTTCACTCACTCCCTCCGCAGCCTGCAAGGTGACTTCCACCCAGAATAAACTTTACTTTACTTTTTTTCTTTTTTTTTTACAAGATGGATCCGAGCAAAATGAAAGGCATTTCAACAGGTATTGTTCTAGATTCTGCTCCTTGACAAACCACGGCGAGGACGAGCTATTTTTGAATCACAAACCTTAGGCTACAGAAGTGTGCTTAATTCTGATTCTAATTTAAGGAGAGTGCCATTAGTCGAGTCATGATGAAAGTGTTCCACTTTCTTGATGGATATGAACCATGACTGGAATAATTGTGCAGATTTCAGCTCATGGATGGAGGTACCGTATGGTGCCGTTCATTTTCTCCTGATCTGGACTCAACTCCAGCTGATTACACACGTCCTTGAACTCCGTCTGAACGTGACGCCAGTGACATTTTTAAACGCTCAGTGTCACTGGTGATGGTTAATTTTTACTGCCACAGACTCATTTAGACTATAGTTCAGGAGACTGGTGGTTTAGTGTTATATATGTTGGAAATTAAAGAGCTGTATATAAGAGAAAAAGGTTGTTTCATTTATTCAAACATGAATTAATTATATCCCTCCATGTCTCAGCCTACACTAGTTTTTGGAGCCTGCAATTAGTCCTAAAGAAATGGTCTGTACTTTCCTCCTGTAAACTCCTGAAGGGAGTTACATCAGCATGACTTAATATGCAGTATTGTGTCTGTATTTAGTGACTGATGAAGTTAGATTTTGTATTTACCCTCATTCCCCATTGGATCGTATTGACACTATAGGCCTGACAGAAGCCGATGGAGAAACTTCAGGTCTTTATATAGAACCTCTGCAGCTCTGCAGCCCTGTCCAATATAGAAATACAAAAACACAGTTCATGTTACCTGAACACACCCGTTCAATGTTGGGCGATCCATGGCTGAGTGTTGTGTTGTACTAACGTACAACCTCAGCCCTTTTCTGTTTGTACCCACGTCTCCTTACTGTCAGATTTATTCCTGTCACAGTTGAAGGACATCTATTGCTGTCTTGTGACGGTGCAGTGTAGCCGCACTAGCGCCTGTAGATCACCACCCTTCGTGAACCCGGGTGACAGCGTACTCTAACTAGCGGCAGCTCTGATAGAGAGTAAGGTCCTGGGCCACTCCGCTACATCGATCAAGAATTCTTCAATCCCAATATCCATTCTTCACCAAGGCTGTGAGAAGGATGAAGGAGACAGGCTGTAAAAGATGGTGGCCAGCCCTCCCTTCTTCTTCGTCCTCCTGGTTCCACGTCACTCACTTTTATTACCTCTGATGTCTTTCATAAACAGGGAGTGGAAACAGGCGTTTATTCATCTGATCCACCCTCACTCATCCACCTGCGCACATCTTCCACCCCAGCTTTGTATTCATGGAGGAATCAAAAAGTGAAGAATACAGGATCTAGACAACTAAAATCTGATATTCACCCCTCACTATTGTCGTAAAATGCATTAAAGTATAAATGACTAGTTTCTAAGAACTTTATTTAAAATAAAATAACAATAACACATTAAGAATTCTACATTTTAGTAAAGTCTTGAAAAGACTTCAAATTCTGCGGTGAGAAAATGTGTATCCTGGAGTTCAGTCTAGATTCTTCTTGTTAATGATTCTTCTCTTCTCCTTCCAGTTGTCTTATAGTGTTTTCTCACCATTGATCAGTCAGTCTAAGCCAGGATTGACTCAAGCCTTTGTAAATTAATAAACATTGATATTCCTCTGCTGCTGCTGCTGCAGAAGTGCAGACTGTTTTGAGTTCAAATTGAGTGGCATTAGTTCAACCGTCTCTGGACAAAAACATCAAAACACAGTTCTATTTCTAACACACTTTATATTCTTTTAGAAAAGGGTTCTTTTTTTCAGGAGAGCAGTTCATGATAAGTCCAGTAGGAGAAAAGCTGCGGCTGATTAGTTACACTGGATATGGAACCCTGATTATTTTCTTTTTTGTTTGTTTCCAAAACATCAGGAGTCTTACGTCAGGTACTGGCTCCTCTGGTTGGTAATAGATCTGCTCTCTCTCTGGCAAGTAGGCAATAGTTTTTGTATCTGTCCTTAGTATTCGCGGTGCAGTTTATGGGTATGGCTGAGACAGTGTGAGATTGGATCTGCATTTTCCCCCCTGACTTTTATGAAACTATTTACAAATATTTATATCAGAGTGAACAGTAAATCCCAAGTGTCTTGAAGTCTGAACCAAGACGTTTCCTTATACTGTACATATTAAAGAACCGTGTCAATGACAGTGTCTATGTTCTAGCAGGCAGAACCCACATGTCCGCCACGGTTCAGAGTTAGGAGTCACTCTATGTAAATATGGGCTGGGTATCCCGTGTACCCCTGTAGGCCAAGCTGGAATAAAAATAATGAAATTCAAATGACAGTCATTTGAAGCTTTATATAAAACAGGATTTTAATTATATATATATACATAATTTTAAATGATTTCATGAACAGACGCACATCTGTGAATTAGGGGCAAATCTACAACGTTGAGTAGGTGTGTGGTTTGACTAGAGAGGGGGTGCAATCTTATAGTAGTGCTGAGCAGTAACACTTTAAACTGAGCAGCTGAGCTGTTTCCATTTGCACCGTCACAGTAATCTCTGTGTTTTGTGTGTTTTGTTCCTGCAGATATTTTAGAGTTTCCCCTATGTCCCCTATTATGTTGTAGCGTTATGATTCAGCTTTTTGAAAAAGAAAAAAAAAAACAGAACCAAATGTGTATTTTCTTTGTCTTAGAGTTGGATATGTTTCCCCTACATTGAAAAAAGCAGAAATCAGGTCAACGATGGGTGTGTGAAACTGGGTCACCTGTTACTGTTGGATTTCATAAATTTTATAAATGTTATAAATGCAGCGGCTCCTTTTTAATTTTCATTAGGTAGTAAATGTGTCGCAGAGGTTTGGCTCTTATATCCATTAGGAAACAAATGAAAAATGTTATTTGGAGTGATTCGTTTGCAGCTCCAGTAATCCATCAACAGAAATAAAATAGGTCAAAGACTGAAGCCTGGCAGAGTCTGTGCTCAGATGAGGACGGAAGCTCACTGTCCACACAGGAATGCAAGGCTTTTTAACAGGATCCCAGTAGATTTAGTGCCACATATAAAGGAGGTCCTGGTTTAACTAAAGCATGACTTCATGAATGTAAACCTGGCTCCTCACTGTGACCCAGGGCTTGTGCATGTCTACACATCTGCTTGCTTACACCTAATTCTATTAATAAATGGTTGTGAACTCTTAGATATAATGGAGGAGTGCACGTTTGCATTGCATTTCGCCTTCACTACCAACCATAGAACTATATGACGATAAGTACCAGTTCCTGGTTCAGTGCAAGCTTAAGTTTTGATGTGCATTTGTTTTTTCCTTCTTTTTTTCCTTCCTGTTGTTATTGATTTATTTTATGATATTTTTTGTTAAATTTTATGCACTTTTGTTTTAAAAAAATGACACTCTTCATTCATTTGCCTATGTTTCTACCTTGTGTTTTTACTGTTGTTGTTATTTTGAATTTCTGTGTGTGGTGATTTTTCTAACCCCACTTCATTCTGTTATGGCACCGCTGCAGTCCAGGATGATGCTGCCCCAGGTACCCAGGAGTACATTATGTTACGGCAGGACTCCATCCACTCTGCGGATATAAGGAGTAAAGGGTCCCCCTTTCGTGCTAAGTGTCACGAAATCTTCTGCTGCCCATTGAAGCAAGCCGTCCACAAAGAGAGCGCAGAACCCGAAGGTTTGTCCACATCCCTCCTTCATTTGATCTGCTGATACTCCTAGTCCCTGCTGACAACTCCTCTTTTGTTCCCCCCCCTCTCCTTCATTCTGTGATAGTAATATTTTCTGCCCCTTTCCAACTAACTTCTTCTTCGTTGCTGTTCTATTTTTAAATAGCAAACTGTGTGTCCTGCCTCTCACCTCTGCAGCATGTGTGTGATTGGCTGTATGAGTGTCCTAGGCTTGAATGAATGCTCAGAGAACATTTGTGTGATGAGGACCAGTATGAGGGTGTGTGTGTGTGTGTGTCTTACATGGACTAAGGAGCCCAGCATCCTTACCTCCTGCCCCTCCCCTCCATCTCACCGAACCATTAACTCGGTCATTGCCACCCTGAGGCGCATGCACAGACCAAAACAAAGTGCAATAAGGAGGAGGTTACAGATGGTAGCATCTGCTGCCCTAATGAGTTCTATGACTGGGCAATTTGACTGTGTGCCTCCAGCTCCACTGGCCTCATAGAACTACAGGAAGGAAACCTCTTCAATTTTCCCCACCTGAAATTGATGCGTACAATTAGTCAAAAATTCTCCTCCTGTTGCTCCGAGCCCTTCTGCTGCTCCTGCCTATCGCTCAGTAATCGTCAAACCTCATCAGACTTAAACTTTCTTTATCAGTCATTCAGATTTAAATCATTTTCAATCATTCACAAATTTTTTGTTTTGCTTAACTCAAGTTACATAAAAAAAATTTAATATGCCCAGCATCACCAAACCTGTTTTACTAATGCCCTTTTATAACTGAGTTAGACAATGGCAATTTGTTAAAAAGTGGAATTCTGTTTACAAATTATCACCATTTTGAGCATTTAGAGATTAAGAACAAAACAGAGTTTTTAACTTATGGACAAAATATAATATACTTCACTCTCTTCACCTCCTTCTATATTATATTGAATTTCCTTTGCAGCGTCATGGCCATATATCAGCGTACATTCCATACACTGACTGAACAATGAGAAATTGCAACTTGCAACTAGCATGCAACCATACCTGCATGGTCTGGTCCGTAGGCTCCCTGAAGGCTCCCTGAAGGCTCCCTCTGTTATCAAACAGAGCGCTAAGATTGTAGAATTGCTCTTCATTGCAGGCATCCTGCTTGGTAATAGATGAATCATCTCACCGCTGGTGTGTTTTCAGCTTTGTATTTCACATTATTTTATAGTCGTGTTTGGCGTTTCTTTATCTGTATCTTACAGTTAACTTTCAAGGCGCTCTGTGTGACAACCAGCAGAGCTGAGCACATGCTCATGCTTGTGACAGGGAAAAAAAAAGAAAAAAAAAAGAAAAAGAAACTAGAAAATTGGAGACTCTTTCAGAAGAGCCCGCTCCAAATGTACAGATGTATTATTCAGTTTAGCTGCTGCTCCAGTTGGACGTGACTGAATTTACAAAAGAAGAAAAAAGAAAGTTCTTACGTAAACTGATCATGAAGATGTCATTAAAGTTGATGGACGATGGACGTCGGGGGAAAATGTGTTTAACCATGTGTGGAGAAGGCACCACAGGCAGAAACACACAGCAGTGCAACTCAGAGCTTTGGAGGCATTAGGATGATTGGGGAAAAGAGATTATTAAATGTCTGAATAAGCTGTTAAACTGACCAGCATCAGTGGCTTCACATTCATTCACATCAGTCATTTCCCTATTTTGGGAGTTTTAACGGTGGTGTCAGAATATTGTCAAATATAGCCGTATAAAATTCCCCCAGGAGTGAAGGTCTATATCGAGCCACATTGTAGGAGTCATCTGACTGTTACATAAATAAAACCTCTCTGCAGATGACACTGCTGTCCTTCCATCAATTTCTAGGTTCCTAATTGAACCGACCTTTTTCTTTGTTCACGACTCGAGTTGTGATTGTTGATTATTATTTCTTTTTAAAAGTAAAAAGGAGAGGATTGTTTGTTGTTAAAGGATCTGCCCTGAAATGTCTGTGTCACCTACAGTAGTTGTTGCCATAGTCACAGTGTTTCAACTGCATTATAGAGTATTAGTGATGATCAAGATTTGTGGACTGAGGACTTCGTAAGAGAAATATGTGACTACATACAGGTGTATGGATGGATAGATGACGCTGTAACAAGTACAAATGAGTTTGAACTGTTTGTTTCAAAAAGGTTATAGAGATTAAAACATCAATTTTAATCTTCTGATTGCTTCACAAACACTTCACTTTCAAAGTGAAACTTCTTGATTTCTAGATGTCACTGATGTTTTCAGATATGTCTCTGAATTTAAATATTACCTCTCCATTGAATTTCTCACTGATGAGGTGAGAAATTCAATGGTATCTGTTGCTGGACTCAATAGACTCATCTCTCTGTAGTGTTACTGCCTGTGAGGTTATTGCTTTCGATCCATATTCCAGTACAACTTTGACAAGTGAGCGGCGCACTGACTCGGCCCCCCCCCCCCCCCCCCAGGACCAGTTGAACTTTTATCACTCCCCAGGTTTATGGAGTGTAAGATCACATAGTTCCCTGGACATCCTACCTCAGTGTTGTCTGTGTGCCCTGCTGTCAAACAGTTGGTATATCACCTCACACTTTTGGCTTCAGACTATCACACAACATAATTCTCTCTACTACAAACCTCATCTTTTCTGTTTCCACTGATTTGCTCTGAGCCTTTAGCTCCGTAGCAGAAACAAAGAATGATGCCAGAAGGGCAGACGTGTAAATATGACATCTATAATTCAGATGAGCACTGTGTGTTTGTAGTGTCAGGCTGTACAATACATACTGACGCAGACTTGAACATATTAGGTATAAGAACCTAATTCCATGCCCACATACATAAAGTACAGATGTAATAATTACTTAGAACTCCTGAGAGTTTAATACAGATCCATCCATCCATCCATCCATCCATCCCTCCATCCATCCATCCATCCATCCATCCATCTATCTCATTGTACTTAATAAATATTTAGGCTTTTTGTTAGCAGCCCTGGTCTTATATATTTTGTAGATGACCTCAGAGTAGCTTTTCAAACACTTAAATCACACATTCTTTTCTCTGCTGAGACAGAAAAAGGTCAGGGTTATGGGTTGCCCAACATTAAGACTGAATCTCTCTTATCCTTGTTGATAAAATAACTCATCTGCCGCCCACTCAGCTAAGGAAAAGCAAAGACAAGTGTAAGGAAGCGCTTAATTTATTTTCTGCACCCGAAGTTAAAGTGCATGGCGTTTCGCTGCCGAGTTGACATGACACATTAACGTCTGGGGGAACAGCATTTCCTCTACCACATCAGCAGTACGCTGTGTTGCTGAGGGAGGAAACGTCGTCCAGAGAGAACATGCAGCCTCAGGATACTCTCGTAGTCCAGTTAAACAGCAAGCTTCATTTTTCCTGTTTTTTTTTTTTTTTTTTACGCTTTGCCTTTCTGAATGAAAGCAACAGCTCTGTTTGCTAAGGTCGATACACAAATAGACCGGGCATGAATAAGTAATATGTACCATAATGTTGACGTGGTGCCGTGAGGGAGGAGGTGGAAGGAGAGTGTCAATGTCACATCAGCTCCCTGGGTTATGTTGTGCTTTCTTTGACCTCTGTTGGAATACTTTTTTTTATACTGAACACACTCTCATATATATGCACACACACACACACATATATCCTAATATATATTATATTAGACAGAATGAGGAGCAGAGTATGGTGATGGGACAAAGACAATGAAACTAAATGTTTTGTTTCTTTATGTCTCTGTGTCTTTTGGGACAGTTTTTCAGCTACAGTTATTTGATGGCTTTATATCTGAACTAAACAGGCAGAGTGGAGTAGTCACACTACAGGAACTTGGACACGTGTGGAAGTTTTCCCGGGAGTAAACAAGCGTTTAGCTTCTAATTGAGGCAATGAGGCAGGCTGCTGAATCAGCACTTCATTAACTGGAGGCTCAGAAAGACTCTGCTGAAAACTGTGAAGACGGAGACGGCGCTCCAGCAAAATGTATCATTTAATTGGCTGGAAAATTTTAAAACTACAATATAAAAACACTTTTTATCTTTTGCTTTTTTCACTTTTTGACAGTGTACTTGCTTTATAGTGACGGTAAACTTCTGAATCCTGTAGAGCATTTTTGTTTGCAGCATTTTTAAAGGAGGTATTTTCACGATGTTTCAAATACTTTATGATTTAACAAACAATTTAACAACGCCATATAATCTCAGTCCAACCAAAACCTGGACTCTACAGTACGTCTTAATATTTCTGTTCTGTCTTTGACTTACCTCCTTTGTCTTTTAAATTTTCCATTTATAAAAGACAACTTCTGTTCAGTATACATTGTAAATTCCATGACATCGTAAACATATTACTTCCTAAACTCTTGAGATAAACAATAGGACCAGTCGTATTTGCACACTGTGCATTTATGACCGAGAGATTATTTAGACATTCCACAAACAACAACGACAAAGTTTCACCGACTACTTTGACTCCGACTCATGCAGACAGCTGGGGGTCATCCTGGGTTCACTTGTCAAGTTTGGGGACCCCTAAGCACAACAGTCAGCTAGGGCTGCTGACTACAGCTCATGTTGGCAGGGAATCGACACGCAATTTCCTTTGTCTTGTCACATGTCAGCCCTCGGAACTGTGGATTTTTGGAGACTCTGACGGAACCTTAAATAGCACCAAAGTTATTCTGTTCCTAACGTATTCCCAGCAGAGAAACCAAGGCCAGTGTACGGTCTAGTACATACTGTAGAGTAAACTCACTTTTTTTTGGCTGTATATGTTTTGTGTAGCGCTGGAGACGGGTGGGGGAGGAGGATGGGGGGCAGTTTGTGTACTTCCTGCTCAGTGTCCATAGGAGGTGTCTGGGGTGTTCCACAGTTGCCTTCAGTTTAATGCTGACTCTGACTTAGGTGCTGTGCAACTTTACCTCAGTTAAATATCAGGATCATAGGTTTGTTGCTGTGGAAAACCATTAGATTTCTTTTCTTTTTTTTTCTATCTTTTAAATTTTTCATTTATCTTTGTTTCACCTCAGTTTTCTTACCCCTTAAAGCAGCCGTGCCTTGCCCTTCGTGCTGCCCCTCCAGCATGTTAATATGTTTAGAGAAAAACATTAGTGCCATAGCAGGTGCCTGTCAAACTACTACTGCACTGTAACTCAATTGACCTGACTAACAGTATAAGGATGCCCTTCTACCCTGGACATGAGTCGTACAGCTCTTTGTTAACCACATATACTCTGCAGGGTGTTTGTCATTAGCATGCTGCGTACAGGAAGACTGTAGGACATTAGCTTACACCCAAATCTAATTTTACAGCGTTCATGTAAGTGACAGAGTGGCTGAGACTTGAACACTGGACTGAATTACCAACAACAACACAGATATTCTGCGCCTGCCCTCTGCTGTCAGACGTGGCAGGAGAAACAGAGGGTTCTCACTCATCTGCACATGCTCACAGTGATGTAGGAACCAGAGGAGGCTGCCACATGATGTGCTGAGATAAATATACTTCTAAAAGCATCTTGTTTTCCTCAAAAGCAAATTATATAGCAATTAGCTGTAAATTAAGTGCTGAAAAGCACAGCGCAGCCAAAGTCTTTACAGGAAAGTGTTGCCATGTTGGCGGCGCGCCCGGAGAGTTATTTCAGGCTGAGAAACTAGGCTCCTCTCTAGATAAATAAAGGGAGAGAGACGTACTGTAACTGCATGTACACAGGCGGCTGGTACTGGATTTTTAAAGGTTAAATTATTTTAAAGGTCATTCCTTAGAGTTTGTGCCGTTTGTTGCACTACAGTTTATGATCTGACTATAACAGCTGAAATTAGTAAATGTCACCGTTTTGGGGGGATTTTTTTTTTTTAGTTCTCCATTTGCTGTTCTTCAGTAAATGTCTTCTGTGATTCTCACATCATGCTTGCAGTAGATGGCGCCATAGTTCATTTCCTAACCAGGCTATGTAATTAAATTCATTCACATTTAACGTCACAATTGACATGATAACAAATATTTCTGTGACACAAACAGAACACCAACATGTTAACGAATGAACCTTTTGTATGATATAATGCTTTGTAATCAGACAGACATGTAGGCAGTGATGACATCATCATCAGAGCGGCGTACTGTCACGTAGCTTCCACCTCTAATCTGTGCTGCAGGAAGCCGGAACACTGGTGTATATGTTCTCATCTCCTCACGTTATCCCCTCAATTTAAAACACACTACGTGACGGTGGATTTCAACCCACACCTCTTTGGGGAACCAAACCCTGGAAGTTCATGTAGAACAGAAATACAGAACACTGTAGTAGTGAGATGGATCATTAAATTAGTGTCTTAACACGTTATTAAAAAGATGCCTGTGAAATTAAAACATCTGTCTTCGAACTTTTTCAAAGTATCGATAAATCATTGATAGAAAAAACAGCTTCAGTCCCTTTCACTGGTACAGTCAGTGGCAGCGGCTTAATGTGATTATTTAATTATGTTGAAGCTTAACCTCCGACTGCAGAGCCACAGCAGTGGATCCGGCCTGAGGCTTTAATGGGACAAGAAACTCAATAAGCACAAAGAATATTCTACTGTCAAGTTGTTTACCATAATAAACCAGAACCACTCCTAAAAACCAATGTGCTCAACTCCTACCATTTATTTTGTCTTACTCTGTAGGTTTCTAGAGGATGTTTCACCTTTCATCCAAGAGGCTGCTGCAATTGTGACTGACTGATCCCTCCCTCACCCCCTCACCCCCCACCCCCCATCAGTCACCAGCCTCTTGGAGGAGGAGGATGAAGCGTCTACTAGAAACCAAAACAATCCAGTTGCCAGGTTTTCAAGGCTTTATAAATAATGACTGTCAACCTGCAGAGATATTGGAATATGACATATTGTTGTCTGTTTCTTTAAGTTCATTTTTTTGCTTAATGAGGCATTCAGTTTTTTTGGTAGTTTTTTTAACATGACATTTCAGCAGAGCATAACTCCAGTCTTGGATTATAAATATTTTATAAAAAAAAAGAAAGATGGAGAAGTCTAGTTTGTGGATCCAAATCACAAAGAAACACCAGGCTGCTGTTGTTGTGGGTTTTTTTTTTTCATCTTTGCCCACCGTTTCAGTCTATTTCTCCGTCAGCTCCTCTCCTCTCCTGGCCCTAATGTTCTGAACACTGCTCCACCGCCGCCATTTTCATTACGTGTCAATCGATTTGTTTGTGTGCTGACTTCACTGACCGGCACCCAGGATGAAGCTGAAACTAGGATACACTGTCTGGTCCGCCACCTGACCTATTTACCCGCCGACTCTGAACAGCTGACTCACATCTCATGCTGTGGCACTTTGTGCTTAGCTGATGTGTTCAACCAAACGTTCAACGTTTATATGTTAGGTGCAGTGAAATAATCACTGTGAAATTCTCCAATCCCTGACCGTCAGGAATCAATGACACGGCACGTCAGTGTCCAGAACTGTTAGGGATGAGGTGATTCACGGCAGGGAAACATTAACAATGGTCAAACCACAGCCACTCTATAAATACAGGCCTCATATGTGATCAAAGAAAAGTTCAGTTGGTGAACTTTCTAAAAATTATCATTTAAAACCTAAATCTATTATTCACTAATGATAATGACAAAAATCAAATCAACTAAACCACCAGCCGTCTTGTAACAGCAAAGCCGTGGATGAGTCCTCCTTCCACTGCTCTACATCTTGCATCTATACTTTCATTATGGCCGTATGGACTTGGAATGGCTGGAAAAGACAACTAATATTAGTTTTAGCTTTTTTTTAAGCTTCTTTTAGAAATCGTACCATCATCTACGTAGGTGAGCAGATTTTGTGAATCCTCTTTTGGCAAGTTTTGCCCGAGCTGTTAAATCAGGAGCATCACGTGGTATAAACTGATGATGAAGTCACACCTGAGTGTTCAAACTGTACTTGTTAAAACAGCTTGAGGGGACACTCCTCCTTGCTCTCTGAAAATGTGTCTGCATCACACATACAGAAACACACAACACACAGTAACAGACACGTCTGGTTTATTGAAGGTTTCAAACCAGCGTCATCTTTTTGTCCGATGCTCGTGCAGGAGTTGAAGGTTTGGGGTCGTTGCTCTCTCTCTCTCTCTCTCTCTCTCCCTCTCTCTCTTTCTCCTCACCCTACACGGCAAATAATGCATCATTAACTCTGACAGTCTAGTCTAGACTTCCTTTTGGCTAAGCAGACATAGTTCTGTACTTTTCTTCCCCTTACTGCCTAAAATAATCACAAATCACCATCGTGAAGAACTTTTCAAGGATCAAAAAGAAAGACCAAAGCTACTGAAGTGCTGAAATACTGTTTGATGTGTTGTGCTGAAAGGGAAATGTAGGAAAACATCACATCATTTTCTCTATTCTGGGACTCAAACTTGCTGAAAGGCTATACTTAGCTCAGAGATATTTATAAAAAAAAGCCCAGAAGTCTTCCTTGATTTCTCTTTGATACTTCTCTCTGTGACAGAACATGTGCTTTTATTTGGAGGATTTATTTTAAGGATATTCCACATATGCTGTAGTATTTTGTTAATAAACAGGTTTTTACTCCCTTTCTGCTGTAAATCATAGTTTTCTCATCGTGATAGATAAAAACAAAGAGCCGCCGGTGACTCACCATTATTGACGAGGGAGCAGCTCCCACTCTTGACACCTATTTGATGTGGCCTCATGCTGTGATGGTACTCAGAGAACAATATTAGCTTTGACAGGCTGGCTGCCCTCAGGGACACTGCTTCGAGTGTGTGTGTGTGTGTGTCTATACGCATGTGTGTGTTTGTGCACTTCAGTTTGGCTCTGCATTAGCATCAACTAATTATCACCCTGTGGATTCTAATCAAATTGCAAATACATTCACTAATATTGAGAACATTTCTAATCAAAAACACAAAATGTATTTTTAAGTGATTGACTTAATGAGAGGCTACAAGTATACACTCGTACTCTGAGATTAGTAGCGTTAGTGCTATTTCTAAACAGCTCCAGGTTCCATCAAACCAGAATTTTGCACTGACCAAATGTCTTTGAAGACCTGGCCGTATCATTGTCAGAAATACCTCAGGAGGAGAAGTTTTTTATAAGTTTTTCTACTATTTTAAATTTCTCTCCTAGAAAAACACTTTGGACAGAACTGATCTTATGGAAGAAATATTATATAACTGCAAACCTCAGCAGTTTCCCCCCTCGTCAGATACACAGCTCCTGAAATTGCTTCATTGCAGTGTTTCAGTGCCATATTTAACTTTAACTGATGTATAAAAAACAGACCTGTCTCACTGGCTCTGCAGTTTTCTCTCTGTCAAAGACTAAATTTGGCATCTCTGATCAACGGCCTGTGAAAACCGTGTTTAAAAAAAAGAGAGCTTTGATGACAAATGCCACACAATCTGTCAGCTCTGAATAATGAAGATGCAGCAAACTGGGGTCGTGTGGCACATGGTGACATATCTGTCATATTTTCTCTTTTTATTAAACTCACAACCTTACAACCTGCCCAGCGGTGTGTACTGTATATGAAAATATTTTAGAACACCCATCACGGTGCCTTAGTGTTGTTTGGTTTCCTCAGGAGATTCAGAGACCCTCCCTGCTCTTGTCCTCCGTGACCGTTTGGCCCCAGTGTTGGAGATCATACTGGTTTTTCCCGCTGGGAGAAATAATAGGACTTGTGTCCTCCAGTTTCATCTCTTCTCTGTGCTGCACCAAACACTGCCCTCTGGTTCCAGAGCTGCCTGGTGGATCACACAATCACTGCTGCGGGTTTGCCAGTCAGCCATGACTGTATTAAACCCCCTCCCCGATCCCTGGGTGACTGATGCTTTATACTGCAACACCCAACCCCCCGTTCTGAGCAATTCACATTCTCCCTCATTCTGTCTTTATCATTTATACACACGCTCTCCCTCTCCCCCTCTCTGTCTTAAGTATGTGCAGTCTCCATGGTAACGTATGGTATCACTACTGCACTGGTGGCCTGGCATGCTGTAGTGGATTTACTGTACCAACGTGTGCACAAAGACGTGAGAGCCTGCAGGATGATGACAGCAACTGTTAAAGCTAAGAACGAACCTGAGATTTACTTTTTACATTTTCATATTTTCACAGTTTTGGACACAAATGATAGAATTTGTCTCATCATATTTATGTCTTCTAAATTCATTTCAACCTGGCCCTCTCTGAAACATGTTGAGCAGCGTATTCAGCCTCTGTCCTTGGACGCCGTACCTACTGAATGTTGAACATACTCTAAACCACCAGTGCCTGTAATTATTATTACGTAGGGAAGCTTTGTTTGTTTGTTTTTCTAGTGCAAAGGTCATTACTGTGCTTAACCTTGGCTCCTCCCTCCCTCTCCATCCGTCTCCTCCACTGGAGTTCTGCTCTCTAGTGACCAGAAATAGAAGAGCAGCAGGCGCTTCTGTGATTTATCCAAGTCAACCTTTAGTAAATATCCATAATACTTTACGGAATTTAATAGAAAACGAACATACGTATTAAAAACACACATCCAGTACATGCAGCGTCCACCAGAAGTGCAGTCTATTTTTTTGCATTAAGGCAGCTGGACGTGTGTGACCTTCACACCCACAGGCTGTGGTCACCGTCCTGCTGTGATGGACACAGTCACATAGAACCACCCAGGACTACTTAATAAAAAATGAGTTATTTCACACAACCTGCTGCTGAATAAAAGACTTCTCCCTTATCTTCAGTGATGCAGAGACGACTGAAAGCAATGATTCAGTGCAGTAAATGTTTCTTGGTGTAATAACAACACTAAAAAAATAGAACTTTCTTTCTCATGCTTCTGTGTGTATGTGACTGTATGAAGGTACCCTGGGGGGGGGGGGGGGGGGGGGGGGGGGTACAGCAAACTGGCATTCTGGGCCACTGAAGTAATTACTATACCCCTGGCGCTTTTGCCTCACATGCAAGCTGAGAAGTGACCTGTGTTCATGTTTGTTGCAGGAAGTTGGACATTGTTACGTCAAACTGATGGACGTCTCTGACGTCGGCTGTCATTTGTGAATAAGCACGACTGAGCCAAAATAATGCAGTTAAATATTATAAAGATAAAATAGTCTTTTTATGTTGGTACCATGTAACACTCCTTGTGGAGAAAGACTTCCATAGTAGATTTGACATAGTTGCCCAACTATATAAATACATATATATCATTTTAGCCGCTGTGTTAAGAAAACGGACTCTTATCACCTGGCTCTCTCCACATACCTATCAGTGATAAGCCCAGCCGTCCTCCTGAAGAGCCTCACGGTCTACGTGTCTGATGGGCCCAGTTTATCAGCAGTGAAACCGTTGAAGTACAGCTGGGTGTCTACTTACACCTGTTTGTGCTCACTAATGGCAGAATTAGGGGAAACTGGGTCACACCATGCACGGATGATGAGTTTTTACTGTGAAGATCAGGTTGTAGAAAAAGTCAATATTGTAGTAAATGTGTCTGTTAACAAAAACAGGTCAGATAAAAGACAGTTTTGTGAATGGAGGTTGATCAGATTTTTTTATTAAGCAGATTAAGGCTTAAGAAAAATGTAAATATATGTGAATTAAATCCCAAATTCCGATTTTTCATTTTTTTTATTTTTACGACTTCCTCAAATATGAAGGATTGCTGGTAATAATTTTTTTTTTTTTTCATCACAGCTTAGGTTGGCTCTAAATCTTCGTGCTGGTTATTATACTATACTACAACACAGTATCAAGCTTCATTTAACCTTGCAGTATCCTTTGGCTGTTATCAGTTTACAGTCAGTGCAGGGTTAAAGGTTAGACTCCCTTCATGGAGCTCATCCATGACAGTAAGAGGGAAACACAAATGCATCTTCACTCTGTGTTTCTTATATCATCTCAACCACATCCTTGGTAAATCAATATATTGATTCTTAGACCCATGAACTATTTATATTCCCATGTAGTGACTTGGTTGTACAAGTGATCATCATCAAAGTAAATGAACCTTTTATGAAGAAAGTACCGTCTCTTCCATGGTTGACTGGTCAAAAAAATCATTGTTCCTCTTCATGTTTTTACATGTATACAGCTCAGTGGTTTGTAGTACTGTAGTAATACACTGATTATCTTTAGGTTGAAATAGAATATATTAAACAGATATATTAAAAATAAACAAACAAATAAATGATAAAATATGAATTTAAATATTATTAAATTCATGTGTCAATTGAATTTAGATTTTCATTGCATGGCTGAAAGCGAACAGTGTGCGCCTGACGTTCAGTCTACTTGCGCCATCTAGCGGTCATTTATAGGTACATTAAGAAAACGGTGCACGGCCTTCAGTAGAGCTTAAATGTCATTTCTGTCCCTGCACTGTCGCCCTTCAAATCCACCAAGCTATTTTGATTTATCTGCCACAAAGTTACCAAACTAATTTAACACAACAGGGGACATGGATCACGTGATGCTATCACTCTAAATCAGGACATATTGACGACGAGGTCATGTTGAGACGATCTTTATTCTTTGTGCCTGCTTCTACGGTTTCACCAAAGAGAGAATTGTCTCTGTGGGAGACAGACAAACACCGTGCCTAATGCACACTGTTGTCTCTGTTGAGTGTTCATCGATGTTTTTCAGTCCAAAGAGACCTGACCCGCATAACCGGTTTAGTCAACGCATTATCGGATCATTTTACATCATTTTTTGTAATACGAGATCAAAGTCTTCTCTGCTCCGAGAAGGAAGTACAATCCCCATCCTTCGTGTTTCTACCACTTCTCCCTCAATCTGGTCCCGTCAAACGCAGCAATACAGAGAACACACCCGCCTGGTTTAGCCGGATCAACAAGACCTCTAAATGAATGTTTAATGAGCATTTTTCGGAGTCATAATGGCACGTCGCTAATGTCCTATAATGATCTTCCTGTTGTTGGCCACGCCTCGACGCTTTCTCCTCCACTACATCTAAAACAGTTGTCCTGCGATGGTTTCAACTTTGCTGAATTAGAAGTAGAACTGCCAGCCTTCCTTTCACCGCCCGGGGACTATACGCGATCAAGACGCAGATTTAGCTTCGTACGTTTGAAGAATCATGACTTTCCCTCTGAGGAAATCCGTCTCAGGTATGCTGCTCACCGCATTTACATTCATGCAACCCTGCTTTCTTTCCGGTCTGTCAGTAAATATCCAAAAACGCGTGGGACTGTGTAAAGTATCCCTGATATACAGCAGTATTCAAGTTTACTGATGACTTTGGCTCTGGGTGTTTCCACAAAGTCTTTTATGGCTGTGAGCTCATGGAGCTGTCCGCGGTGCTGAATCTGACCTCGCTGCATCTATGTCCTGTTTGTAAAGGGAGCTTTTCCCCTTTTTGTCTGCTTTTAAACACTTTCCCTTTGTTTTGTTTATAAGTTTAGTGTTCAATTGATTTGTGTTTGCTTCTGATTTTGTTTTGTATCAAAGTGAGTGATTTTCTACATTCCAGCTCTATTACATTATTGGCTGAACAGCACGGGTGGTGTGTACAGGCTGAGCAGTGAATAATCCTCAATTTAATGCGTGACCCTGTTTTTGTTATTGATCATATTTTTTTAAAAAAGTTACTTGTGCACTACTGCTTATAAACGGTGGGTGGCAGTATTGGTTAGTCTCCTATCTCTGAAGAGTGCAGGACTATAAGCAAACAGCATGAAGTTAGCCATTACACAACATCGCACCGCCGTCCAGTTTAACAAAACAGGTCGTCAGTTTATTTTTATTTGTATTTATAACATTCATTAACATTCTTGATTTTGAAATATAAATATATATAATTATATACATATTAGTGAAATGTATTTATATTAACGATAATCCGCTGCCTCACTAGATTGTGACAATAAAACGACTGATGTGTGATGATGGCTCTCCGTCCTTGGCATAATTATGAGATATTTAAAAAAAAAAAAATCTTTTAAGGGGATGACTTTATGACTATATGACTATATATTTTTTTCCGAGGGATCTCAATGTCTCTTCTATAACAATGTCAGCAGTCAGTCATCAGTCGTCTGATCAGTCTTAGTGTGGTTTCTTACTCTCTGCCTGAGCCACGCCTTTTGTTCCACACACAGACGCACTACTGTGGAAATAATTATTTCATTTTCTACCTGTGATCGTTGACTGGGTCTGTTTGTCACTGTGGAATCCACACTCCTCCCCACTGTTGGCTCTCCAGGTTGGAGGTGGGATGCTGTGAGCAGCACAGCTGAGTCTGTGCCCTACGCTCTGCTCAGACGCAGCATCCAGGATGAGGCGCCGTTCAACACAGACGGAAAGAACAGGGAGTTTCCTCCTCTCTTGCCTTTCTTGAACTGGTTTTTAAATCTCTCTCTGGTTGTAGCAGCTTAAGTGAGGGATTAGGGGAACCTGATAAGGGTACTCAAAGCAAACAGGTGTTTTCCTTCCTGTGGCTGCATCACTGAGCTTCATCACCGCCGCTATCTCTGGACTCCAGATACCGTGTGTGTGCAGGTTATACAGTGAGATGCAGTGGAACTCCTCTGAAGAGTAGGCTTGTTTGTACTTTCTGTGATGTTTCAAGAGTGATGGAGATGCGCGCCGTGGTTCAAGTCTTTCTACAGCCTGGCTCCAGGATGTGTGGTTCTCTTTCTTTTCAAGTTTCCATGTTCTCCTCGGATAT
>NC_024321.1:8099435-8122709 GCF_000523025.1 Cynoglossus semilaevis
AGGTGGACTTTATTTAACGTTCTTCTCCGCGCTGCTAGGGCTGTTGGTTCGTCTATCTTCACAGTTTTATGGTTGATATTTAACAATTCCTAGTTGCCTTAGATTGTTGCCTCCGCGGTTGGACAGCCGCTCTCTTGGATCCAGTCATCTGGATTCAAAGGAACTGATTCTTTTTATCCAAGTTTTCACCAAAGCGCCGCCAAACTGGCTATGGCAGCAGCGATCGCCAGCTCCCTCATAAGGCAGAAGAGGCAGGCGAGGGAGCGGGAGAAATCTAATGCCTGTCGCTGCGTGAGCAGCCCCAATAAAACCAAAGGTGGTTGTGAAAAACCAAGTCGACTCAACGTTTTCTCACGGGTCAAACTCTTTGGTTCCAAGAAGAGACGAAGGAGACGACCAGGTCTGTTCTGCAGTTTGGTCACGCTGTGGTATTTTTTTTAAATTTAATTACAAACCCTTCTTTATCATCCAAACAGGAGCATAGACGCAGCATTGGTGCATCAGAATATTTAAATTTGATTGAAAAAGAACAATGACGTTAATCAAGGAAGTTTAAAAAAACATTAGTGCATTGAAGCTGGTGAAACAGAATACTGTAAAATACATCTTTTGTGACTTTCCTGAGTACACAGACTTTTACAAAAAAAAAACACACATAATTTTCTCTCTGATCAGATACTTGGCCCTAAAGTCTTCCTTTGCTCCCTGGTGTTTGCCAAACGTTCCAGCTCCACGGTCTTCAGCTGTTGAACACTGTATTTTGTCAAACATTACCAACATCTTCCAAATTTTCTCTTTTCTTAGATATTGAATTCCTACAGTACAGTATTTTTTAAAAATGCTCAGCTTTTATATATATATATATAATTTTTTTTTGCTTTTGTACAACCTTTAAGTTCAGTTACTTTTTCTATGCTTTAGTGAGAAGTATCACCATGACCAGTCATGCTGTATTTGAATAATGTTTGTGAATTACATGTCTGTATACTCTAGTAAACATAGGTACTTCTAATACATGGACCAAAAATGTTGGAGCGACGGTGAAGTCTAACTAATGAAATATGGCTCTTTTGTGTGTGTGTGTGTGTGTGTGTGTGTTTACTACATTGTACGGGAGTTTGTTTATTTCTGCACTGTGCCAATATTAATATCCATATTTATAGCTGCAGCATGGAATGAATAATGATAGAAATGTCAGCACACTGAAAGATAAGAGAGATAAAGGGAGAGCTGAGAGGTGTGGTAAACCGCAGTAAAGGACACTCCACCAGGGACACTAACACTAAAGACAGCACTGAGCTCTTATCAGTTACACAGACAGGCCGTCTATTCCTTCAGTAAACGCTCCCCCACTTTAACGTATTGTCCAGACCTTCAGATAGTTGGTGTTATAATAACAATTAGAGTTTTTTTAATTTTTAGTTTTTGTTGAAATTGAAAGCATCAGTTATTTACGACTTTGTTAGTGACTTAATTTTAGCTTCAGCCCGTATGGTTGCACGTTAGACTTTTCACATAAGGACTTAGTCACAGTAGTAGATGTATCGATTTTATGCTCCATATGAATTTTTTCCTTCTTATTAGTCTTTATCTCCCTAACCTGGTCTCCTGGCTCCGCTCTACACCTTTGTATTTGTCTTTGTCTAAAATTAGATTATACGGCTGTAGGAAACGGCAGCAGGCGTCAAACTGAGGCGCTAACGTCTCTCTTCAGGGAGCACAGGAGACGACGCATTTGCAGGTTCACATGTTGTACAGCTAATTAACTTATTCCTGTCGCTTCTTTGTTTTCTCTTCTCCCTTCACAGAGCCCCAGCTGAAGGGGATCGTGACAAAGCTGTACAGTCGACAAGGCTTTCACCTGCAGCTGCAGGCGGATGGAACCATTGATGGGACGAAGGAGGAGGACAATGGTTACAGTAGGTTTAAATCTAATATGTTGAAATCTAATCACCAGCCATAGATTAATGGCCATCTGTATAAATCAGCAGCTGATTGGTTTGTTTAATGTGCCCCCGTCTGGATCCCACACTTTACCTGGTCTGATGAAGGATCACAGTCGACACGAGACACATGAGTCAGACGAGCTAAAACCTAATGCACTCACCAAACTCTTACACAAACTTTGTGATGTTTCCACTGTAACGTTGTTCAGCCCGTGGTGCTTGTTGCACAGCTTGATCAGTCTCCTAAATTCCTCTGGTCTGGTTTCACTCTGACTGTTCTCTTCCCGTAATTCTTGTCACAGTGGATTAATTCATATTCTCATCTACTTCTTGACGTCTTCCTACACTCTCTTTTTCATTGGCTGCTGTCAAAACATTTGCAGTTAGGTCTGTAGACACTTCACACTACCTTACTGCCTCTGGGTACACAAGGTGTACTGGAATAACATGAGCACCGATGGTAATGCTACTGATGATGGTGATGATGATGATGACAGTGATGGTGATGATGACAGTGATGGTGATGATGATGACCAATATGATGATGATGATGATGATGTTGGTGACTATAATGATGATGGCGATGATGATGATAATATAAACAGTGCTGATGATGACGATGATGATGTCACCAGTGGACCTCCTCGTTCTGTTTTTGAGTTTTTGAGTGGCCTATGCTGCGTATTGACGCATCTTCATCATGACGGTTTCACACACTTGTCCAATGTTACAATTAAAGAGGGGATGAATACAACATTAACAGCCCTGCTACTGGTCATAAACCCATACAGACAGATGCTTAGTCTAGTTGATAAAAGTAACACAAACCCACTTAAACCTCAACAAATAAACAAATTGTACTTTCTGTGCTGTAACAGCTTTCATGTCTCGCACTAATCCCACTGCTAAGCAGATATGAACTCTCTGCCTCTGAATCAGTGCCTCTTTATTTCCATTAGTCCCTGGGTGGAGACGCTGTGTTAAAAACAGCAGCCCTTCACAGGAGGAGTTGATCTTCAAGAGAAACAACAACACTTAGAAAACAACACCAATAAAATTAAAAAGTAAAAAAAATAAAATGGTGCAGTTAGGACACACACAGAAAACACTTCATTTGATACTCCATGTCTTTACTTTGTTCTGTGGACTTGATAAACAACTAGACTGTACTGTAACTAAAAAAAACAAAAACAGAATTGAGATGTGATGTGATATAAGAGTACTTCCTAAGATAAAGAAGAAAAGAGAAAACAAGAAAAAGAAGAAGAAGCGCTTTGCGCTGCTCCAAAAATAGCGTTGTTAGGCGATGGGTGCACTTGTCTCCATGGTGACAGAGAGCACAGTCCTCTTGGAGCTACTGGTGTCTTACGACGGTGGTAGAGAAGAGAGGATCTAATCATATGACCACACACGGGTCGATGTTAGTGGCAGCTGGAGATGTTTGTTGTCAATAGTGAAAGAGTCTTGATATTAATGTGACATTTTCATTCTGCTGGGAAGCAATGTTGGAGATAACTGAAAGTCTCAAACTCGGGTGTGATTTTCCCTTCTAATTCATACAATCATGTTTTTGGATTACATCACATCTGTGTGAGAGAAAATCCATTTGGACTTCTTTGGCAAATATTCTACCAAAATCCAGGAGGAAGTGTTTGACTTTATTGATGAGGTCAAAAAGTTTGCTTTGAAATGTGTATGTTCCCCCCCCATTCTACTGATTACTGTTCTTCAAATGATTCCGTAACCCAGCAGCTATACACGTGTGCTGTACTGCAGCTGAAAAGAACGGCTATGTGCTTTAATACCAGTGTCTTGCATTATTTACAGACACTTTTTCAGCCCAACATTTGTCTCAAAGTAGCCCAGTTTTCACTGTTTTTTACCAGGAGGACACAGAAGTGCAATGCAGAGTTGTCACTTACTGCAGCTTATTTTTCTGCTCCAGTATTCATACAGTATGTACGCTGTCATACGGAGACTTAATGCGTCTGCTTTGAGAAATAAATAAAAACAGCGTTATAAAAGTTTAAATGTGTTTAGCAATTCCCAGTATCAGTCAGGTTTTAGAATAACAAGAGAAAACGGCTCACTATCAATGTAGAAACTGTCCTTCCGACCTCTTGTTTTTTTCCGTGTGCCTTTCTGCACCAGTGAAGTCAGTGAGTGGGTGGCCCTTCTGTGTGCTCAGGTGTTTATAGCAGGCAGGAAGTAATTGAGTTTCCCCTCTTAAGAACCTCCATCAGTACACCGGCTGGTAATCCTCCTGAAATGAAGTATTCTGGAGGAGTGTACGTGTGCTTCGTGGTGAGGACTGAGAAAGAAAAAAAAAAAAAAGAAAGAAATAAGGAAGAAAAATCAGTGACTAACAGAGTGAGCAGGGTGCAGTAAAAAAGACCAGTACCACAGTATAACAAGATTAAAACCTTTAAAAGTCAGCATTTTATTCACACATCCAAAGATTACATACAGTTTTGGTTTACTACAGTGAAGATATATATATATATATATATATTTACCAACACTGCCCCCAGCGCTGTATCCAAAAGACCAGTTTAACAATGCTTACAAGAAATGTTTCTGTAACTTGGAAGCATGAATATCTGGCAGGAAGTCGATCAGTCTCTGCACTGCACTATTGGAGAGTAGTAGCAGCAAACTTTGTTTTATTTATATCGTGAGTTTGGTGAGGCGACAAAATCCTTAAACAGACAGTTTGCGGTGAATTGATGTGAATCATTTTTGATTTAATTACTGTGAAGTATGATTGACATCACACACAAACCTCTCTTTTTTTACAAATACAGATCATATACAGATCAGCATTTTCTTATAATGCTGTATAAACATCAATATGAGGCACAGATCAGAACTTTATAATGCTGTGATTGGTGATCAGTTTTATTTTTTGTAACTACTATTTATCAAAGTAAACTTCATAGAATGCTAAAGTTGTAACTCTGCTGCTGTGTTTACGCCCGCTTTTGTTTATTTGTTTCCTCGTACACCTTGAGGAAGAGTAGTTGACTCCGTGAGTGAACGTCTCACCCCTGTTGGTGGTAAGGTACCGATGACTCACGCTTGTGTCCTAACAGAGGCACTGAACGCACATTTCTCTCCTAATGGATGTCATACAGCTGCAGGCAGAGACGGGACTTTGAGGCAGCGATGTGTTTTGTCTCAGTGTATGTTCACTAATGGATTCTACATTAGAAGAATCTGAAGAATGAACTAAAATGTCAGTTCTAATTCTCTGTGCCTGCTCTCCCTCTCTTTCAGCCATGTTCAACCTTATTCCAGTGGGGCTGCGAGTGGTGGCCATCCAGGGGGTGCAGACCAAGCTTTACCTGGCGATGAACAGTGAGGGTTTCCTCTACACATCAGTGAGTTCCACCTTTGTCCGTGCCTCCTGTTAAAAGTTGAACCTAATGATTAGGAGTGTGTATTAGCAAGAAGCTGGTGATACGATCCGCATCACAATACATGGGAAACAACATGAGATATTGCAATATAGGGTGATACTGTTGGCATGGCAATGTATTAAGGTTTTTGTTTGTAACAATATAGGTGCAGGAAGACTGTCAGAGTAGTAAACACATAACGCTGTTACATGCTTAACACCTAAAGTTACTATAATTGGAAGAGAGGGAGCTACATTTGTAATCATTAGAGAAGAGATAAAAGCAAAACGCCACGAATATTTACACTCTTATCAGTGATATTTATGATCCTCAGTTTTTTTTGTTTATTTTGTTTCATAAAACACTTTAAAGGAAACCAATAGAGAACAAAAGCTGCATTGCTGATCGGGGGTTTGGACATGAGGAGGAGGCAATCTTAGAGAAAGGCTGAGCAGAGAATAAGAGCCGAACATATGAGTGAAGAGCAGAACTTTTTTATTTGACTTTTACTATTTAATTTTGATGTTCTCTGCCTATGGCAGGTCACGTTACCGTTACACATACCAAAAAGTAGTTTGATCTTTTCTCCCACATATCACCATATCCAAATCCATTTGTTGATCCACTCAGTCTGACAGCCGACAGCTCAGCGATGACAGATGTGCGTCACGTTACAATTCAGTGTCGATTATAGTTCAAGGATTGTGTGAGCAGGTGGAGCAGTGGCGTATCGAACCATGACAGCTGGGGTTTGAGAAAATGTGCAACATCATGAATAATTCAGCTGCAGAAGCAACGGCGTTTGTGTTTGTCTTCCTCCATAAATGCCACCATTTTGTTTGTGTGGCAGGCATGAGGAGACTGACAGGCTGATCAGATGTTCGCCCGCAGGGCGGTCAGACGAAACTTCTAGTCAAATTAGTAAAGATTGTTGCGAATGGTAAAGGTCTGAGAGACAGGTTAATGATAAGTGATCGAAACAAGATGACAAGAAAATTAAATCTATTAGCGATGCTTCGTTATCTTCTGACAGACTCTCTGTCACGCAGTAATGTGATGAACATTTAGGGCCAAAGTACCTTTGTCTCGTTTTGTCTCCTTGAATTCAGCCTCTTGTAAACACTCAGTGGCTCACTTCACTGGCAGACACTTATTTAAATCAACTGCCAGAGTTGAACTCACGTACCTTTATTAAAATATACCTCTTTCTAATCATTAAAATAATTCTGAACCAGGTGGCAGGAAACTTCTGTGCTGCTTTCACTGACCTTATTTTAAAAATGGAGAAAGTATTCCTCAAAGGGATTACAATAATTTCATTAATAACTGACGTGTCAACAATAACCTATATTGTTTCAGCAGTAGTGTATTTGAAACTTTTTTACAATTTTGAAGACCAACATTTTACCATTAAACTATTATTTACATAATTAAATATCATATAACATTTTTTGAGAAATTTGCTGAAGATTGTTGATCTTAGTTATACGAGTAATTATATAAAGACATTGTTACTTCCTTCGCAGCACAAACATTAAGACTTTGGCCCAGTTTCATTGCAGTAGGTGATTTATAATTAATTCTCCCACCTTTTCATTCTGTTCAGCATACCAGTCAATTCAAATATAGCTGGTCTACAGATGAAGTACCTTCATATATAATTCCATATATCCCTACCTTGTGATTATGTTACTGTAGTTTGGAGTGAAGCAGAGGGAGATCGACTGCACAGCTTTCGTTTTAGTTGAGTTCAGAAAATGGAGCTGTGGTGTTGCTTGTAGCCAAACAGTGGGTATTTCACTAGAATCACTGTTACAACCAAGTGCTGCCTTGAAACCACACATAACTTGAGCCAATAGCAAGTCAGCATGAGAGAGAGATTCAAAGTCGACAACAGTGAGGAGACAACAAATCAAATAATCATGTATTCGGGCTTAGTGGAAATCAAATTCTGCTGCTTAGGTCTGCAGGTTAAAGTGAAAATAGAAATGTGTAAAATAATGGCTTTTAGAACTCGGACTGAGTTTCATCTGGTGTATGTGAAACAGCGTTGTACATATAGGAGCGGAGAACAGACGCTGAGAGAAAGGGACGACGAGAGATGAGGAGTGAAAAGTGTACGTGTGTGGGTGAGGCAAAAAGCACCAGTGAAAATATATTCATCCAACAGCATCCGTGTGTGGGAGAGGAAGAACCAATTAATATGTATTTGACTTTACTATGCTGTGTTTTCCTGTTTGACCCTCTACTTTTGCAGAAGTTGAGGAAAATCTAAACATTAGTATAAAATAAGCTTTGTGATTTAAACAACCACAAAAACAAAAAAAAAAAATAAAACAGTTGGTAGAATTATTATCCTCAGTCAAAACAGCCAGACACTCATTGATTATTGTCATTAAGTCATTTTTTCATTGACTGTGCAAACAGTGGTTACAAAGTACAGATGTGGAAGAAGAATACATGTTCTACATTGGATTTAGAAATAACTCATATGTTGTATTTGGAATTAAAGGACAATGTCATAAAAATGCAAAACTTCAATAAGCAAGAGTCAGAATTTTATTACTTAATTAATTATATTAATATACATTAATGTCTAAATATATGTATACATATATAGAGAAAAAGTTAATATATACATTCATGTATATATGAATATATGTATATATACTGGTAACAAACACTATACTATAACAGTATAAATATATTAATTTTATGGTGAAAAGAATAAAAAAATTTCATTTCCGACTTGAAATATCGAGCGTAGAAAACATCTAGCCCGTAACGATTGTCACGACGGTCTTCTTAGAGAGCAGCATATTTACCTGCTGCGTTCCTATTAAGTTCCCTAACAAATAAAATCCTATTGACTCTATAATTGAACACCAATATAAAATAAAGACCTAACTGAAGCGTCTACGTTTGAAGGCAGTGCTGAGCCACACAGCCGTAGCTTTTCAACCATTTAGTAATCACAGTGGCTGTGGTAAATAACTACCGCTGTAAGGTTCCACTCCACTGAGCTGTGTCATTAACTATTAACTGTGTGTGTGTGTGTGTGTGTGTCAGTCAGAGAGGGACTTGTCCACAAGCTTAAGGCTCTCCAATGTATAACCACACAATAAACAAAGACTGTAGTTTATCTCAAGCCAAGGAAGAAGAGGTGTGTTTTTAATCCACTTCCAAAAGACTGGGGCAAAGAAAAGTTGGATTTAACTTCACCGTGCTGCTTTGGTGATTCTCCAGAGCGCTGAGGTGGTGCCAGTGGTTTCAGTGATGTCTTAACATTGTGCAGAGCATCGGTTTGGCTCGTCCTTTGGAAAATCAGAAAATGGATACAATATCCCAGTACAGTAGTGTTCTTCCTAGTGGTCTTCTTGTTTGGATAAAAGAAACATTCAGCTGCAGATACTTTCCTGGGTGTTTTATAATTCATGCGTCTCTCCTTGGCACGGCTGCCTTCATTGAACTAATATTTACCTTACACTTGTTCTCAGCTGTATTAAAATACACAACGTCCTGAAGAAAGAAAAAAAAAAGTGCTTGAGTTAGTGGTTTTTTAAATTTAAATATGATAGAAATGACAGAAAAAACCCATCTGCTGTAGAGTTAAACTATTGCTTGAACTTTCTTTTAAATTGAACTCTCATATATATATATATACATTTTTAAATGTACGTATGTTTTACAAAATATATTTGAAAATAATTTAGCAGCTTATTCTTTGAAAAAAACTTTATTTGAGCAATTAGGCTATTAAAATATTATAGTATTAAAGCTAATAAACTTTATATTAGGAAACACATGTCCTTTATAGTGGAACTTGAAAAATGTAGACTATAGACAGTCTATAATAAGTGGAGACATGTGTAATCCCAATAAGACAATAGCCTAAATTCTAAGGAAAAATGTTGAACTGAAACTGAAAAAAAAATATATACAATGTATATATATATATATATATATATATATATGTACATTGTATATACTTTGTATATATATTTACATATATTTACATATATATATATTTATACATATATATACATATATATATTTACATATATATATATATATATATAGTTCCCTGTATTCTAAGCCACAAAGACTGAGCTGAAATTCGTTTCATATTGAGCACAAAATGGGCCAAATGTGGTGTCACCAGTTGTAGCTGAATCAGGAAGCCTAGTTATTTAAGTATGTGTTGCAAAACATTGCATAACCTGTGTCACTGATTTGTCAGGAGAGATGTTTGTGCAGTCTGTTCGAAGGAAGCGTCCATGCTGTTCACAGTTTGGAGGAAAAGATGTGAAAACTGCTGTCTGTCTTGGAAAAGTGTTTTAAATCCCCTGCCGTTCCTAATATGCAGACAACAGCAATATACTACTAGTACAACTGCTGAATATAAAGTATTTGTGCCAAACATCGATGTTGTGTTCAAACTCAACGGTCTTTAACCTGTTTGAATACAGAAAGACTGTATCACTGCTGATTAAACTGTTACTGTAGTAGTTCAGCAGCATCAGTTTTAATGATGTGACTGATGACTGTCTGTTATCTGGAGTCATCAGCTGATTGGATGTCAAACGTAGGTCTGCTGTTACTACAGTGAAGTCAGTTTTCTGTCTTCAGTCAGGATTAGCTGGAATAGGAGAGAAACATTATCGGATCCTTCATCGTTTGCTCCTCTTATTTTTATTCGACCGCTTCCTCAGCACAGTGAAGCACATCATCACCAGACATGAAACTCATTTCATCTTTTGAAGCCTTGTTATTGCCGCACGTTAGGAGCCACGCTGTTGAACTGTTGCAGAGAGAGAGGGAGAGAGACAGAAGGAGGATGACTCACTGTCTAGTAATGGCATGAGGTTTGTCATAGTCTCAGATGAAGCTTTTGGCCCCGAGCACACGTCATCACTCTGACCACCGACTCCCACAAAAACAAGTGCTTTTCAGCCTGCGATAGGGCTTAACCTGAAGACCCCAAACTCATTCTTCCACTCACTCTTATGCCCACTCAGAGCCACAGCCATGGGTTATTTCAACAATGCTCCGGTGGTTTCATCTACAAACACTGCCTCAGGTAGAAACTTAAAAAATAAAAAGCAGCTCACCAGCTTTACCTTTCTGTTTCTCCTTAGTTGCCTTTCCCCTCAGCTGCTGTCCCTCGGTCTCTCTCAGGGGTAATAGTATTCACTGCTCAAGCAGAACTGTAAATTGGACAAACACACACACACACACACACACTCACAACTTTGCCTCAGGGGAAATAAACCTCAGCCACTTTGGTAGCATTAGGTCCAGGATCCTGTATGGGACAGTAAATGAAACAGAGTGGAGCAAAAACTGAGGCTCATTCTGACTTCATCCTCTGCAACTCAGCACAAACCCTCACATGGAAGTGTGAAGTTGTGGTTTACCTGTGGTGGAGTTTCAAATAAGGTTTATTTTCTGGGACACAGGTAAACCACCGTGGTTGGAGATGTCCTCCAGGGAATGTACAGGCTGTGCTGCTGTAAATGAATAAACAAATGAACAACAAAGGATTATCTTTTCAAACAGGACAAATCTTTTGTTTAAAAAAGTGCTGCCTAAAAACTGAAGCTACTTCTGATTGAAACATTCAAGTGTCTGATTCACTTTTTTTCCAGTCCTGAAGGGCATTGAACAAAGTGTGTAGGCAAATGGGTGGAGATGGAGGCTTGGTCTGGGTCTCGTTGGCTGCATTCATAAAACTATGCTCTCAATCATTTGAACTTTAAAATAAACAAACAATCGAACTTGGCCAGATTAGTAGTGATATATTTATTTGGACTTTTTGACCTCTTGTCTGTCCTTAACATGGGACTAAAATATTCTAAACAACATGGGAGTCATGGGAATGTTTTTAACAACAGCTAAAAATGTTGCGTTTCCTTTGCTCTTGAACAGGTGGTGACACACTTTAGTTTTCAAACCTATATTTTGAGCATCACCAGCAAAAGTTGTTCAAAACTCCAGACACTTGTCCATGTCCCTCAGCAGCTCAGTCTGGGTGTGGTCAGCCGTTTTCTATGGGTGGCTGAGGCCACCACTCGGGGGCGACACTCATAAAAACAAATTAATTTTTTAATCAAATTCTTTTCCTAGTATGTGGATGTTAAAAACTTGGTTTCCCCTCTGCAGCAGCGCCACCCACAGCAGTGATTACAAAGTAAAAGGTTATGCAGTATGGACCCCAGCAGGTCACTGCACTGGCACTTAATTTCACAGTAATGTGATTATCGTACTGTGAAGGTAATTTTTTTATATTAACGCACGAAAATCCCTTTTGACCACCCAAAGATATTTTATCTAAACTTTATGATTACTTTTTCTCAAAGCCAAATAAATGTAATAAATCAAGACAAACACAATCGTAAAAACAACGAAGTAGTCTGAAGACCATGAACTGCCCATTCATAATTAACTGCGAGGAGTTAATGGAGAATAAAGTCTTCTTCATCTTGCCTTGTGTATTATTGATGCTCCTCTGTATCTGTCACACTGCCGTTATCCTTGCTATAAAACACTGCATTATTCACAACACTAAATGGAATGAAAAGATTTGGTGGTTGACGTTGAAGCCGTAGACTGAGCTCCTTATCTCTCTCACAGCTCTGCTCAGCGCACCATAATTAGACTGCACTCTCAAGTCATCAACTTTTTTTATTTTTCCACTACATGTCGCAGACACTTGAGGTTTTGTGAATCGTTGTCCGACAGCTACTACACTCTGCCTCTGCTTTCTTCCCCCAGGAACACTTTACGCCAGAGTGCAAATTTAAGGAGTCAGTATTCGAGAACTATTATGTGACATACTCCTCCATGATCTACCGGCAGCAGCAGTCGGGCAGGGGCTGGTACCTCGGTCTGAACAAGGAGGGAGAAATCATGAAGGGAAACCATGTCAAGAAGAACAAGCCAGCAGCTCATTTTCTTCCCAAACCTCTAAAGGGTAAGTCTGTCAGTTATTACAGTACAGCACAGATTATATTCATAGTCAGTCAATGGATTATACTTTATCTTAAGTAGTCAATCTTTAATAAAAACTCAATCTAACACCACAGTGGTTTCCATCTTTATCAAAACTGGCCCATAATCTTCTTGGAATGTTTGTTATTTAATATTATATTTTAGTCTCTTCTCCTAACCAGAATATGGACATGAATAAACACTGTAGAAGAAGTCACCGCAAACACTGTGGCCTTGGATACACTGTAGTACAACCAGATATGTTCAATGCCAACCCTCATTTTTTATTTTACCTACAAATAAAATCTATATTTTTTTATTTGAAATAGCACTTGTCTATTCAGAGTCTCAGTGGACTTTGCTGTTGAGAAAGTTTTATATTAAATTATTCCCCAAACACCTGTAACAGGGAAAATGTAGGATGGTGTTGTCCAGCTGTCAAAATGGTTTTCCTATTATCAGACAGAGGAACTTTAGTTTAATGATTTGGAACTCTATCTGTTGCAGTTTATCAAGTGTAGTATTGATTACTGCTGTATTTGCTGTAGTGTATAAATGACTACTCAATAATCTATGGTCACTGTTATCTGACACTCCTGGTGCTGGGGTGGATATTTTCAATAGGAGACAAATCTGCAGACAGGCTGATCCAGCTGAACACTGAATTAAACTGTGCTACTGCAGATTTTCAGTTACTCAGGTTAGTGTAGGGGAATGTAATAAAGCACTTTTAGTTTATTTGAGTTTCTTTTTAATTATTATTATTATTATTATTATTTGACAGTGTTAATGATAGATGGAAGCAATCTAAAGTTTTCTTCAACTGTCATCCTTCCCACCGGTGGATTTATAGCCTGTTTTTTTTTCTTCCCTGATCTCTGTCTTCTTCCTGCTTCAGTGGTGGAGCTCCTTCAGCCAACATCTTATTAAATCCATGTCTGCCCTCTGAGATCTCTGTAATAGCTTTTCACTTCCATTTAACACACCATCCAGGGGTCTCCAACACACTTAAGGGCAATTCCATTTAACACACCAACCAGGGGTCTCCAACACACTTAAGGGCAGAAGCCAAAGAGTAATTTTGTTGCCCTGTGCTGAGAGAAAAATACCAAGAAAGTGAATGTGGATCAATAGGCTGGACAAGAAGTAAAAGTTTCATACCTTTGGTTTTAAACTAATAATATTTTTTTATATGTGGGGCCAAACAGAGAATGTAACATGATTGTTGGCAAACTGCGTTTTTACAAAATTCAATACACAAAAAAAATCCCAAAACAATAAAGGTGACGAGGTAACTTGTTGAAAACACTTAAGTTTGAAATTTATAATAACAATTGCTGCAGTTTTGCAAGTAGAATTCAATGTCTGGCTTCAGCTGCTCAGTTGTCAACATTGCCTTATTTTTCAATTCAAGCAGAACCAAACATTTTTATAGGAGACAGATCTGGACTGCAGGCAGGACGGTCAAACATACTTACCAAACATATTTTGTAGTTTCACAAGTTGACTATAAATGTGAAGATTTTAGATTTTAATTTAAATTTTATTTAAATGCATATACCATTTTTTCTGTTACATCCATAAACCCAATATTATTTTGATCATACTTCATACTACATCATACTTGTGAAATGCAAGCATGCAAATGTGAATGCATGTGAGACAAGGAGTCAGATAACTGAAGGAGAATTTGTTTCAGCAGCTCATAAAGATTCAGGAAGTGGTGTTGCAGGGCACTAATTAGGAGGCTACCTCTGCACTGGCACTGGCATCTCCTCCAGCCGTTACTCACTTCTCCTCTGGTTCCACTCGGCAAGTCTCAGCCCACGGCCTCTCAGTCTGACTTCATTTAGAAGAGTCCGGTTCAGCTCGTGTCATTCGCACTGTAAAAGAAAAAAAAATCCTTACAATTTTTTCAGAGTTTTAATTAAGAAAGCCTGTAGCCTGTGGCGCCTGTTCTTTATGTGACAAATAACAAGGCAGATGCTTATAGAGGAGGTTTCTTTGAGAAAAGAAATTCTTCGTGCTTGTGCTGGAGGTGATGCCACAACCCTGAAACCAGCCACACACTGTTGTATCTGCACAATCATGTCATTAATGAGGCTTGCTTAAATCATCAGCACTTTCTGCCATTAATGTAAGACATGAAGACTAAGGTTTTCTCTGCAGAGCTGCTGCCACTAAGAGCCTGTGCTGAGTGAAGCGACTGAATGGACTACGTTTGCTGTTTTAACCACAAAGTCCCTTAGGAATGAACATCAAGTAGCATTCTAGGCAGAAGGAAGGTTGACAACATCCTGAAACCAAAGACAGGGAACCTCAGATTACTGATAGTTCTTCTGAAAAGCAACTTGCTGAGATGCAGATTGAACCGATGCTGCGCACACAGCAAAGCTAAAGCACAAGCAACTCTTGAATTTATAATGTCAAGCTGTGAAGCTTTCCCCCTTTTTTTCCTGCCATTTCTTCAGCCCTAACTTGCTGAACTGTGATCAGCAGGTTTAGAGAAATCTTTAAGTGATCATTTGGTAAAATGTGATTGCACTGTTGTTTTTTTTTTTCTGTCAATAATAGACCGACACTGGTCCAATATTCTAAACTAAAATAAACTTTATCTGATTGTCATACCTGATGTGTCTCCACAGTGGCCATGTACCGAGAACCATCCCTGCATGACTTGACAGAGTTCTCCCGCTCTGGCAGCGGCACACCCACCAAGAGTCGCAGTGCCTCAGCCGTGCTCAACGGAGGCAAAGCCCCGAGCCAGAACGAGTCCACGTAGCCCAGTTTCCCAATCCAGGCCTGGGGTCGAAACCATGAAACCTTACCTACAGCAGAGCGTGAATCAAAGCAGACTCTTCAGCGATAAGCAGTTCAGTACAAGCTACAACTAACAACATAAAAATACCCACGCACAACATTCATTTTAGAGCTTTTAGAAAACATACTGGTCAAACTTTGTTTTCATCTGAAATATCTAAGTGTCAGACGTAGGAAACTAGACAGCACACGAACCATTTTGGACAGAATTTAAAAAATTATTTTTGGCCATGATTCATATTTTTTCTTGCTTTATTACTCACTTTCAGTGATACCAGTTCACTCATTATCTTATCTTATCACTTATTTTAATCAGTTTCATGTGGATAATAAATGATCCTAGGTCACGTAGAAACACCAAGCACTCATGCATCTGCCTGACGGAGACAGGAAATTAGACATGCAAGTGTTTATTCAGGGCAGCCAGTAATGGTGCTGGTCAACAAGGCTGCAGTGATACAGTACGAGCCCTGATCTCTGTCTCAATCCCTGCTTCTGTGAATACAAAGCCTATAAACTCCCTGGTGTGGCACAGCCTGGAGTCAGTGGGACTGTGTCCAGCCAGACGGTAGCTCTCTTCTGCATCCTAGTGCACACGCTCAGAGACTGAGCTCTCTAAGCATGGGAAAATGAAGCCTATGTTCAGCAGACCTGACATATGAAAAAGGCACAGCGTGGATCTCTTGTTGTTTTTGTTCAAAGATGCCACAGCTGCAGCTTGTTTTTTTTTTGCTAATTTTCTAATTTAGCTGAGGTTTATGTTTGAAAACTGGTTTTTCGTTTCGACCCCTCTTGTTCTCTTCCCTGGCCATGGTTCAGTATTTGTGTTCCTGTTGCTGTTAAATCATTGAAAGAGGTTCCAGCAAACCAAAGACAGAATGTCAGAGTGTCCCTTTAAGCCACTGAATACTAAGTCGGGATAAAGGCAAAGCCAGAAAGATTTTGATTTTTGTTGAAATTAAGCAAACAAAAAAATAAATGTGGGTCAAAAAGGCTCAATGGACAAAGGAAGTGGTTTGACACACGTTACAGTTGGCAGTGTGCTTGATGTTGTACTTTTTGCTGGTGTGCTTCAAGGCTAAGGTCTGAGATGATTATTCTGTTTCCCTACTGTGTTTACAGCGTCTCCGTCTTTTGTCCTGGTGGTCTGTTTTCCCTCTGTACTTGTGTCATGCTTCAACGCCCCATCCTCGTTTTGTCACCATTTATTGACTGATACAAGAAGCCCCTTCCCAGGATGCTTTTTATGTGTTTGAGTAACTTATTGTGGTGACAATATTTTGTATATTAAAAAAAATACTGTGGACTTTTAGGTGGCTTAACATTTTCTAGGGAGTCATATTTGTAAAAGTGAAAAAAATAAATAAACTTCTTCCCTTTCTGGCACAGGGCATGTACAAACACAATGGTGTACAAAAGGACCCTTTTTGTGGGCTACGTACCCTTCCCTCCAGCTATACAACTTGTTTCTGGTACATGCTTTTGGAAGGCTTTTCTTTCTTTGGTTTCCTCTGGAGGTGGTTTGTATTTGGTGAACCTATCTGTTGCATGGGAGAAAGCAGGAACATTTCTGGTCTAGAGCTGCATGATGTAGGCTATGTGTATTAACCCATGTTGGATCATGTGTTCCAAACTACCAGGCTAAACCTAACAAAACAACATATGCAGACAGACCCCGTGGCTGTCTGATAACTTCCAGTTGTTTATTATTTGTTGTATACACAAAAATGCACTGAATAAAATGTTTATATTAAGATATACTTTTAAAACGTGTCTAACTTTCTAGTCTTCTCTCCTATTTTTTTAATCCCACCCACAGCAGCGTCCCACGTCTGGGGGTATTTTGTGGATATGTAATAAGTGGTGGTGTAGTCTCATCCACTGTGCATTCTAGTTTGAAAAGGTTTCCCCTGGGATGAACCAATACTTGGATACTCATAACAAGCATCTTTCCAATTTGTGTGGCCCTAGAGGTGGGACGCAGCCTGATAATTGCCACAGTGTTGAGGATGGTGGACAGACATATAGTAGAGATTCATTCTGTCTAATAAATCAATGTAACGAGTTCAAAAGCTAAGAAAAAATGTCATTATAAAATTGAATATTTCCACTTTTGTCTTTTTACTTTCTTAAAATCAATTTGAAAAATAAGAAGCCTCTTCTGAATTTGAGTTTACGGCAGAAGTTGTGGTCTGATGAAAGCCGACTGATGATGTCTAGTTCTAGTTCCCTTAATTTGACAAAAAATACTTAGTATTTATCAAATTACATTACAATGAGTTGTACTCAGTATTCCTTGACAGTTATGGTATTATACAATTGTAAAGGAAAAACATCTCTCTGTACTGCAGTCCATGTAATAAAATAATCTTACTTTTAAACTTTGGAGTGTGAGATAGGAAAGGCTTCATTTGGGCTCCGCTGACTGCCTCATTACACCTATTGCCAAAAGAGACAAGGGAATAATAGGCTTCTGTAATACAGGCCCACGTGGGCTTCTTCATCGCTCACGTCGTTTGACATCCTCACACTCCCCTCATTTCCTCTCTGCTCATCTCTGGACTCGGTTTATTACCATGGAACAGTTCATTTTATTAACTCAGGCTGTCTGCCTTTCCTGGAGCCGCTGCTCCACCGCCACCACCACCAGCGCCACCGCCAACCTCCACCCACCGACGCCACCTTCTCTTATCTCCTCTCTCTTTCCTCCACCTGCTGACCAATCAGTAACTCTGTCCTTCATATGGCCACACTCAAGCAGTGCAAAAAGAGCAGATGCAAATCCCGAGGGCGTGGTGTGTGTCATGCACTCACAAACAAACGCGCGCACACACAGTCGCACACTCACAGACACACTACTGCCCTTTGAGAGTGCGTGGATATGAGATCCAGAGTGAGATCATTATCTGTCACTACAGTACACTGAGCTGATGTAGCTGCGATATATGCGAGTACTGTGTGTACCTGTGAACGCTGTAACTCATTATCGTTATCACAGCACAGGCTTCATCACTCTCTCTCTCGCGCTCTCTCTCCCCTGCTACTTCCCCTCCTCCCCACCCCCACCCAGTCTCAGCTTCCGCCTCTGTCTCTCTTATCTTCTTTACAGTTTTCATATTCACTACAATAATAAAAGGCTCAGCTGACAGTGTGGTCCTTATGGTCCATGTCTTTTAGATCATTGAACCTGTCTCCATCACAGTTACTAACACTTGTATAAGACGGTGTTATTTAGCCAAAGTACAGAACACGTGTTTGGGTCATAAACAGTTATGAACCCGATTCTTCTGTCTAAACAGTAGGAAAGAACACGTCTGGTCCTCCTTTCAAAGAAGCACATGCAAAAATTCTGGTTCACTCACAGATAAAAACTAATGAACTGTAATTCTATCTTCATAACACTCTGCCACTCAGAGTTGCTAGAGAAAATATTTGCTACAGAATGACTTCATGGAGTAACTTTAAATACACAACGACAGCCTTATTTATCTTTATTTTTTCTAACCATGCCTCTCTCCATGATCTACTTTTCAAAGCCGGTAGTCCTACATGCAGCTACCAGGAATTATTGATGCCTCCTTGAACTTGGCGAGCAGAGGCAAACACAAGTGAATTTATGACATGGCTGATGCCGAAAACTCCCACAAAAGGTCTGCTGCTGCTGTGGCTCACACAGAACTCTCTTCCTCTGCTGCTTCTCTTTTACATCTTTGTGTTGTGCACAGATTCAGAGATCATTTCCTATTTCATCAGTTGGACACCAGTCATAGACTTGAGCTCAAGAAAGTTTCAGCTATTTGAAAACAACAGAAATTGAAAATCAGAAACTGGTGAAAGTTAGGACTAAATGTTCTCCTGCTGCTCCGGTGTCACACACACACTTGATCTCAGCAAAGGAACCAGGATCCAAACTGAGTTTGCTGCTGTTTGTCCCTGTTCCATCCTCCTCCCCGCGAGCCTCTGAGGGTTGGCACAGAAAAAGCAGCAGCTCCATTCTCCACAGATTAGCCCGAGCAGGAGAGTGTCTCACACCTCGGCTTATCTGCACCAGCAGCACATCACAGCACCGGGGACGGACAGAAAAGACGGCGAAGACACACGGAGAAAAGAACACTGATAACATCCACCACAAATAGCTTCACACATTTCACTGCTTCACCAGTTGGAGGTGCAGCACAGCTGAGGTACCAGTTTATAGGCTATTGTTGTGTTAAATGTCAGTTGTTTATTAGAGAACAAAAAACTCTTCTACTGTATCATTGTTGATTATTGATCCTTAATGACTGGGTGATCTGACGTCTGTCCCCTTCTCTGTGTCTCTCTTAAACAGAAGAGGACACTAACAGAGCCATCTGTCATCGTCACACTGGATGAACAACAACACATTCAGTAGAAATGACGTACATGTTTCTGCCCACAGGCGCCCGTGAAGACACAGCCACATGCCACGTGTTCACGAATGCACTTTGAGAAGTTCAACTAATGATTAGACCGTGGATTGATTTTGAGTTGTGTAAAATGTTCTGATCGGACATTTAACACATGTCAATGTCAACACCCTGGAGGTGAAGTTTTCACTTGATATTTCAACTCCAAAAGTTTTCAATTCTGCACTGGTTTATCATCTGTGTCTCTGCAGGATTTACATAAATCAGACAAGGAAAGCTGCCCTTAACTTTACTGCATTATTCCAGGTAACCGCACAACTACACACAAACTATGAATAAGAAAAAGGAAAGAACATTGATGGTTTGCTGTTGTGTACAGCGTTCCAGGAAGGCTTTATAGATTTTTTTCATTATTATTATTTTTTGGTGGTGGTGATGTTCGGTCTATGTAGGTTTTTTCTTTACGAAACTGACAAAAATTCTCCATCCCTGCCCTAGTGTCTTGAGAATGTCATAATTCTGCCTTGTTAAAAATGCAGTTATCCCTAAAGATTTAACAAATGTCAGTGAAAGATTTCTTCTGCCAAGTGTCTCTACCAATTTCGATATGAGATTCTGATAAACTGAGGCTAACAGCCTGGTGTTCTCTGCAGAAATGTTGGTCTTACGTCTGCCAAATAACCAGTGCTTTTGTTAAAAACTGTAGGTGTCTTACTTGTGTCTAACTTTGTAATATAGGAGTATTATCAGAATATTGTGCCAAACAAGTTCTCGCCAGTAAAGCAGGAGCTACAGCAAGTCTTTCTTTTATTTGTTATTCATCATGTCATTATTTTATTATTATTCAGCCTTAAATCACTCAGGTTAAGTCTTTCGACTACTTTGGCCAACTTTCACCACTATTTTGTTTTTTTTTTGGTTTTCTACTTATTAAATTTGTAACCATTGTTAAACATTGTTATCATTCAACAAATAAAGGCAACAATTTGACCTACATGTTAAAAGTCAAGGGGCAATTTATGAACTACAAAGTACTCTCTGGATACCCCCCCCCCCCCCCTTTTTTTTTTTTTTGCATTTATACACAAAACTGAACCTCTTCCAGTACCTCAGTGTGTCTGCTCTAACAGGGATGTGAAACAGTGCTGTGACTTCCACGGCTGCAGCACATTTCAGTATATCTTCAGTTTTTCTCTCTCCACTTCTTTACCTGATCCAACTGGCTTTGCTACAACAAACGTATTCATCTCACACTGGCAAAACAAAGCCATTCCCTCAGGATGAGAGGAACACTTGGCGTACTACACTCATTCCCCTCTGCCTGAATAATGTACTCCATATCTCATCTCCAGCACGCTGAATCACCAACTCCTGCTCAACATAATGAACTGCCACTCAAATAGCGAACAAAGAGAAATCAACCGTCCTCCACAATAATAATTAAAAAAAAACAACCTGCTGATTTTCTTGTTTCTCTGCCCCTGAGGTTATGTTTGTCTCCCCTGAATGTATGTCACGTTCCGAATAAATTACAAAGTTAACTTTAACTTTGACTTTAAAGTTAATTTGACAGTCCTTGTGAGACTTAGTTTGGTCAGCCTGTTTTCACACAGGCCTGTTACGGAACTGCCTGTTACAATAGTCTGAACAGAGCAGGTGCAGAAATGTCAACGGTTACTGTGTCCAGAAAATTTACAGTTCTAAATAAAAATGTAACCTTTTTAACAGAAATTGTAGCATGAACAACAATTATACTGCTCTATATAAGAAATATAAAGATGGGCGTTATTTTCTGTAATCCATCACTGTGTGTGAACACCTCACTGCAGACATGTTTTCAAATCAATCACCATCCTTATAGCGATTAACAGCCCAACATTCTTTCTGCTGCATGTCTCTCCCTCATTATTTCTCCTCACTGCTTGTTTCCACATACAGCATGGAATCCCAGCACTTGCCTTACTGCAGCGGATATAGTCATAATGTACATAACAGGTGGTAAATAGGCCAGACAACCTGCACTCACCTCTGTCAGTAGGAAGGCAAGCAATCCGACCGGCAGTCACAGGAAGACACGGGCCACATCCAATATTTATGAATCCTCTGCAGTATAAATGCATTCTTCACCGACTTGCTCAGTGCTACAGTGAAGGTGAAAGGCTGTGTTGAGAGAATGCTTTTGCCTCCAGTCCACCCTTAGCATTAAAATAATTAGGTGCAATAAACAATACTGGACTGTACACTTTATCTTGTAATAAATCTTAGTCATATTTATCATTATCAAATGAATAGAAATAATAATTTTCTAAAAGTTCATGCAAAGCTGGTACTTACCCAGACTAAATCAGGTCGTGTGAAATATGTGGTCTGTGATCACAGTCCTTGTCAAAACAAAAAGAGCATCTTTAATTTCCCGTCAGATCGACTTCCATGAGCCGGCGGTCAGGGATGAATCAATATCACTGCCCCGTGGTATTGGTGAGATGAGATGATTTATTGAACTGATATTTCAGGAAAGCAATTTGCTGTGAAGAGAAAAAACATGACAGTGTGTGATGGTTGTTTCCTCCTCAGCGTAGGTAAAACACCTCTGTGCTAACAAATGGCCTTTACATTAGGCCATGTGATGGGAGAACTGAGTGAGAGTGAGGTGGGATAAAGACCAGGCCTGGAGAAATGAGCCACAAGAAAAGGATGAAGGAAAATACTGACAAACACTGTAGAACATGGAGCAAACTATCTCTGTGGTGATATTGTCTTGTGTTTTTCTGCAAAAACTGATGATTTTGTTAATATATTCACACTAACACTGTATATATAATATATATGAATATGTATCACAAACCATTTGAATTTCAATAGCTAACATAATGTTAAATGCAAATTACCAATTCCATCCTTTTCATACTCCTTCCAATCACCACACACCTTCATCCATCCTCTCCCATCTGCTTCAATGTGAAGTCTGTTCAAACCTCTGTTAGCTCTTTGTCTCTTGTGCTCTATTCTACTTTTTTCTTACCTGTGTACTCTATTTTTGGGTGATCCCTGTCTCTGTGCTCCCTACCAAAGACAAACTGCTGTGAAAACAGGTTTTATTTGCGACACTTACTAATTTCACTGCCTTTCGCTGTGGATTGAACTTGTCAATAGTTGAGCTTGTGTTAATGAAAAACATTTGCACATGTTCGTAAATCTATGACAGTTATTTAAATCCACACTGACAGTTCAGTCTCTGAGCGCAAATGAACCTGGATGTTATTCAGAGAAACCCAGACTGAAATTTTGAATAATTATTTTCCTAAAAAAATAAAAAAAATAAAAAATTTGAAAACTTGAAAACACTTAATATTAAAATACATAACATTTTGAAATTAATTTTCAAAACTTTTCATGAAAATGGAGGATTTTGCTGAAAAATTCCAAAAAAGATTTTTTTCCAAAAAGGTATATTTTGATGAGAAACATGCGGAAAAGATACAATTTTGAATTTTTTTTTCAAAGTTTTCATCAATATTTATCAGTATCTGACCAAACGTTTTCTAAAAAATTAAAAAAAAAAATTCATAACATTTTACATTCAACAAAATATTTTATATGAATATTTCAAAATATCACCTAAAACATACCTTACGATAGCCTTATCATCGTGAAAAAAAGCATGTTTTAGGACAAAATCTTTTCAATTTTAAGGCATTTCGGGGATTTTCGGGGATTTTTGAAATATTCATA